>NC_071574.1:5459987-5773946 GCF_024509145.1 Vidua macroura | reverse complement strand
ACCTGCGTTTAAGCCGCTGTTCTGTCTCTGAAGCAAAAGTGCTAAAAGCTGGTTTACAGGCTGGCTCACAGCAGGGTAACATTTAAAATACCCTGTATCTGAGTGAAAGCTGCTGCTGCCAATCTCTGCATGTCAAAGGTCTCATCACAGCACAGATTCCTGGTCAGTCCAGAGTAGAGCTGTAGCAGTGACTGTACTCGTGTGTTAGAGTTGAAAGATGTGGAACAGCACAGTCTGCCTGGTCTCAGGCACAGATTAAGGAGGGGTTTTACCCTAATAAAGGTTTGAACTTTGCTTATAGACAGGTTGACTTAAGTTGTGAACAATCTCTCAATTGCCCTCCTGAGTTAGGGCAGGGTTTCACCTGATGTGAAAGGTGTCCAACCAGGTAAGGATGCTAAGCAGCCACAGCCATAGGGAATGTCAGCGTGTGGTCTGAGGGCCTGGTTGTACCTCACAGGCTGCGCAACGTCCTTGTCACGGTAGCGTTTGCTGGTGCTGTGAAGGGTAAGGTGCTAAATGGGAAAATACTGAGAGAGGGAATAAAACCTAGAGCTGAAGGGGAAGGGTACTGACCAGCTGGCTTTGTAATTAATTGGTGTTTTGTTATTGGCAAGTATACAGCTATATAAAAGTATAATAACTTGTTATTAGCTTGTTCTGTGATCAAGTGAAGACATAGGGAGTGCTGTAACCACCTGGGTCATGTTAGGTTACTCGTTTGCTTTTATGGCCCCTTCAGAAAAAAAAAAAAAGGTGTGTCCGAAGTATGACACATTCTATATGCATCTGCTGTTTCCTTTGCAGTAGGAGAGTTCTATGCTTGCCAGCTTTGCTCCACTCATAGTGGAGTGGAATTAACCCCACCTGGACTTGCTTCCTACCTGCTACTTGCAAACAACTGCTGTCTCCAGCCCTTTTCTGAATCCTTAATTTTGGTCCTTGTAGCATTTAAATAGGACTGAGAGCAGATTGATTGGACAAGTGTGAGATGGATTTACATGCTCAGGACAGTTTAATAAGCCTGTGGAGGTTGTGCATGCTGTTTCAGCTTTCTATTTAACCTGTGCTTTGCAATGCTTGGCCAGTACTTACGAATTCCTTGTGCATGAAGATTGTAGCCTATTCTACAGTACATGCTAGCAGTTACTAATAAATGTATTAAGCCTTTGTATTTTTCAGTCTTTGCCTAGTTCTCAAATGCAGTTGGCTACAGGAATGTATTTTTTGTCCCTAGTCTCTGTTTCTTCACTGTAGAAATGCTGCTGTTCTTGATGACTTACTGAACATGCTGAGCGGTGTACATGTATATATATACTTCTGAGAGAGACTGCTCTGCTGCTTAGACTTGTTGGAGGAAATTCCCTAGGCAATGTTCTTCTTCTCAACCTGCAGCTGGATAACATCCTGAATGCTCTCTTTGAGTTGGTTTTGGGGCAGGGGTAGGTTACAGGACCCCCAGCTACTGCTCAGATATCCAGTACAGCTACGGGCAGCTTAGCAAGGAGAGCAAGTAACATACAAATGTTTGATTAGCTTTTTGTGTTAGCAAAATTTGAAGTCTAAGGAAAGCAGGCATCTGGAAGCTTCTCTGTCAGCTGTGGTAGAAGAGCTGTGAGCTTTCTCTCGGTGCAGTGTCATTATCACTGCGCAGCTTTGCTGTCTCACTGTGTAGGCAACAAAATGTTGTGTTGGCTGAGCTCTTTGGTTTCCAGATGTATGGGAAGTTAAAACCAACTTTGGCTCTTGTGAGCAATGAGGAGGAACGTTTTTCTAGTGACCATGGAGTTTCAGTCCTGTAAATTGGAATTTGCAGTTTCTCAGCCAGGCTGAGAATTGGCTGAGACCATTTTCCTTTGGCAAATGCTGCCTTGCTTAGGAACAGTGCAAAAGGGTGGCTGAGCTGGGATTCTCACTGCTCTGTGCTACACCTTTGGAAGCCCAGGTCTAGTTTTTACTTCAAGCGTCTTATCATGTAAGTACTTGTAAACTTTGTGCTTGAAGTTAATTGGCAAGGTTCCCTGCACATCTTCTGTAAGGTAAGATAGTCCTTGCAACCTTTGTACATAGAGATAGAGCTTGTATTTTTCCTTGCTGGGGGAGTGGGAGAGTTTCAGTGTTACATACAGGCAGCATGTTTTGGTCAGGCTGATGGTCTCAGCCAGTGATCCCAGCAGCTTGGCTTCCCTGCCTTCTAATTCCATGATCATTATCCCAGTACTGGAGCAGCCTGGTGATAATGTACTCACACAAATGTGTTTGCTGCAAAAGACCTATAAACTGTTATTTTGAGGATTTTGTTCTGTGGATCATTTTCTCATAAATGACCATTGAAATTCATACCTTGCTAAAAATTACAATCAGTCCTCTCTTAAAGCTGTGGGTTTGTGACTGAGTAGCAAAGCATTTTGAGAAAATGTCCTTATTTTGTTACAAAACAGAGTAGGCTTGTGGATAGATATTCACAACCAAATAATCTTCAAAAAGTGACTTCCCTCTGTAGCTCACTTTAACCTTTTTAGTAAGGAAAAACTAACATTCTTCTACCTCGTAGGGAGAAATTGTGTGACTCTGGTACAACCCTTGAAGAAAGCAAAGGCAGAGATGGGGGCAGTGCTGAACTCTGATAGGCAAAGTCAGGTGCTGGGCACAGGGCTTGCAAAGACACTCTGCCTCTTCCCAGGGCTGGGCAGATGTGCTGGCCCCTGCTAGCCCATGCTCCTCAGCCCTTCAGTGCTCTGGGGAAAGAGGAGGCTTCTTTGTGCACCTCTGGACGAGCACAAGGGACCTTTAATGTAGTTCTGATGCTCCTGAAAAGAGCCAATTTTCAGTGGGGAAGCACCTGCAGCAAGAAGTGCCAGAGGGTGGGAATATGGCATCACTGACCTGAACCCTGCAATTTCTGCCCAGCACAGCAGTCATGCATGTGCTGTGGGTGCATGAGAAATAGCTGCTCCTGTGTGAGCTGATTGAGCACTGGGGCATTAATTAATTGGGTGTTCATGTGAGCTGTCTCGAGGCTTGTTTGTCAATAGACTGACTGCTTGTGCATGAGGTGATTGGATGCTAAGGTCTGAATAAATTTGGCACCCATGCATAAACTAATGGGGCACTAATGCATGAAGCTTTAGGACATTCATGTGTGAAATGATGGGATGTTGTTCATAGTGTCTGGGGCTGTTCATGCATAAAGCTGTGGCGTGCTCATGCGTGAGCTGATCTGGCGCCTGTCATGCATGCCACGGCTCCTGCGCTGTCTGCTCAGCCACTTGCACGCTGGTTGGGCTTTGTGTTTGCTGCCAGCTGGGAACACGTGGACATCCATTCACACATCTCCCTCTGCCTCCAGTCCTGGCTGGCCAGCAAGCAAAGAACAGTATTTTCTGCAGGAACTGGCCTAGAATAAATCCAAACCCAAACAAGCTTTTGGGCAGGAGATGACAACTGTGTGACAGGCCATCCAAAAAGAGCTTTTATCTTCTGCATCCAAGGGAACTGACAGAAGATGATGTTGCTCTTGCCTGCCCATGGATACAGAGCACATATTTGCAGCCAGCACTGACAAAGAGCTTATGATGAGATCCATGGGGTCAATGGTGTGCTGGCCTGGCTTTTATATTCCATTAAATGAATTCAGTGCCTGCATGAGTCACTAAAACCCTGGAGCCTGGTTTCCCCTGATTCCCAGGAGGCCTGTGGCAGTGGTTTTGGGAAGGCACAGGAATCCACAGGTGTGGGGATTTGAGAACTTTTGGTCTCCCAATGCAAGTATCTGTGCCCTCCCAAAAAAACATTGTCCCACCAGTGTTCCCACTCTTCTGGCCAGTGGCTAGAGGTGTTATGTAGAGCTGGAGTTTCAAGAAGCAGGAGCTGAACTAACCTATGACTTCAAATAACTTGAGCTACCTGCTGGAAAATGTCCATCAGCAGATACTGGAAGAAGCAGGAGAAACTCTTTCTGAGCATCCAGTACTGGGGGTAGAGCTTCAAGAAAGTGGAGCTGGAATGAGCTGGAAATCAAAATAAGCTTATGTCTATCAGCTGGACCTGTAGGAAGTCAGAACTGTTACACAAAAGCTGGAGTTTCATCAAGCTGGACCTGAAATCACCTTCAACTGAACACAAGCCAAAGCTATAAGAAGCTGGAGTGTTCAGTAACTGGAATTGAAATCACCTGAACTGAGCAGCAGCAGCATCTCTCATCACAACTGTGCAAGACCTGGAGCTGCAAGACCGAGCCAGAGCTTAAAGAAGCAGCAACTGAAGTTACCTGGGGCTTCCTGAGTAGTAACATGCTGGACCCTCTGTCAGCAAGAGCTGTAGGAAGCTCAAGCTTTGATCCCTTAAGCATTAAGGGTTTTTACTGCTTTAAACTGCCTTTTCTAAGCCTTTGGTTGAAATTTTATCTCTGTAGCCTTTCTAATTATATTTATACTTTCCCTTGACACTGGGTGGCAGCAGGTCTATGAACACACTATTCAGTAATCAATTTCCTTCTCCTTCTTCAATATTTTCACAGTTCAAGTACCAGAGCAATAAATTGGAGCGTTTATCACTTTTTGACATTTCTATATATATATTTATGCAGAATAGTTAACAAGTTAGCTGTTGTCTTTCTCTCCTCTTAAAAAGAGGAGAAAAGTGCATTTTCATAAAATTTCTGGCTCAAATGTTCCTTGAGATGGTGGGGGGACTGAAAAGGCCTTCTCAGGTTTCTGACTTTTGCCTTGCCTGCCTGATTCGCACACCCACAGTATTTCCCTTTCAAGCTGGTTTGTTTCCAGATCCTCTGCTCTCACTGTTGCACCTCTTGATTGCAAATTTCAGCCTCCCACATTCTCCCCCTTGTCCTTAACATGGTTGTTTAATTAGTTAAATCAGTTAAATGATTCTGTTGCGTTGCTGTTACTCCTCTCGCACATTATAACAACTGTTAAATGCCAGTTTCTCTTTCCAGGGTTCTGTCCTCTCAAGGGAGAGTTTCATCCAAAAGTACCAGATTTCATTATTACACCGACCCCTAGGGGAATTCTTGTGGAACTGTGTTCTCTTCCTTTTCAAAATGCCTTTTCTTTCCTTTGGCTGTGGTATGAAATTGCCATGCAGACGAGGGAAAACGAGTCCTGTGTGGGGAAATCAGCAAGTCACCAGCCACCATCAGCCTGTGAAAAAAAAAGGATAGACCAAATTCCAGCCTCTTTTGGTTTTAGACAATTAGGAGTCTTTCGCAGTGAGAGCTTTAAGAACATTCAGGGAAGAGACAATGATAATGTGGGGTATTTGGGAGATTTTTTGTTTGGATGGTTTGGGGTTTTTTGTGCTGTGCCTCTATGCATCGAATGCAAACAGCAGCACCCTGATAGGTCTTAGGCAGAAGGAACTTGAAAATCATTAAGCTGTTTTTTGGCCAGGGGTGGGCTCAAATCTGCAAGCCTTCTCAAAGGGAAATGGCCAGGAGAAAAGTCAAATCTATGTGCAAAACAGGTGGAGTTTAAAACAGGAAGGCAAAAGCTGTGTTTTTCTCCTGGCTGAGAAGACAGGCAGTTGCAGACAGCACAATAATACTTTTCACTGCTGTGTCATGGTATTGAAAAAGAGCCCATCTCTCAGGTGTGGAGCTCTGTGGACTCCTGGCTTGGCTTTAAGGACAGCCAGAAGTAGTGATGTGCACAGGCTCACTGTACAATAGGATTCACTTTTTAATCCAGTGGTCACTCCTGGGCTTGGTCATTAGGACACGTGGGGGATGCCACCTGCTAAGCTGGAAACAGGCTCAGAGTTTTGGTAGGCATCAGGCCCTGCACACAAAATCAGATGTGGTAGCTTGCAACAGTTGTCTTGTAACAGCTGCTCAAATAAATCCATCGTTTTTAAAATTCAGTGTGACAATGCCTATTGTTAACAATCTCACACGCTCAACCAATAAACCCAACTGAATCTAATCAATTTGTAGCAAGCTCATTGCAAAACAGATTTCAGAGAGCTTGACACAGAGCCACTGCACATCAGGAGTCACAATGAGCTCATGTTTGGGAATTCTGCCAAAGGATGCACCTGACCCCTGAGTTAAATCCTGCTGCTGTCTTCCTGCTATCCTCAAGACAGACAGCTGGGCAATAGTTATTTAATATTTACCCAAACAACAGGTAATGTGTTTAAAAGAAAATAATTACCCACCTTTTCCGTGCCTGATGTGCAGCTCAGTTTGCTTTGAACTTGTAACTCCACGTCTGGTACCATTTGCACATGATGTACAGAAGAACCAAGCCCTCACCTCTTGCCTTTGATTACAAGAACAGCACCAACTATGGGAACCACATCCCTGAATGTGGACATGCAGCCACTTCAGTGGTGACAAATACAACTGGGAAACAAATTTCTGTACTGGGTGCATTTCTGTGCGCATGTTGATTTACCCCTACTGGTTTAGCCCTATACCAAAGATGTAAAGAAGTCAATCAGAAATGTTCAGATCCATGCCAGGAAACAAAACAACTGTGCTACAACATTCAGGCACAAGGAACTTAAGAGACAAAGAGTGCCAGTCTTGTGCTGCCTTGCAAAAAGTAAGGCAGGAAGAATTCAGGACAGTGTGCTGTGTTACAGTTGGGAAGGCTGGTTTTAATTTTCTCTTCTTTCCCACACTTTCTACACAATTTTGAGGAAGCCAAATTGTCAAGCTGTCAAAGGAGTCAAAACTCAAAGTGACACACAGCTCTCTAGAGGGACTTCAAAAATCATCAAGGGACTTCAGTCTCTCAGGACTTTGTCAGAAAAAGATAAAAATTCTTCTTGCCACTCCACTGTATCCTCTCACTCTCCTGCCTCTCTGAAGTGCTCACCTGCATCTTCACTCTGATCTGGTAGTTGGGGGAAGGCACTTTCATCTCACCAGCCCAGGCTAACTGTTCTCTGTCAGGAACAATCTTCATCCCCCCTGCCTCCTAAGGCAGGTTCTCTTGTGGCAGAAGTGCAGGGGGGAAAGCACAGCTACGGCTGAGTTTCTGAGGGAGCCACACCATAAAAGCAAAGCTGACAGGACAGAAAGGCAAAGCACAGAGAAGAACACCAAGGACAGAACTCAGACAATTACTAACATATCCACAGCATGCCCAAAACCTGGATGTCAAAATCCCTTATTCAATGACTTTAAATTAGAAAATGCAGCAATAAGCATAATCTGATCATCATCCTAATTGTCTTTTCAATTCTCCCATGATCTCCTGCACTGTGACACTACTTGAGCTTGACTCACTTACTCATCCCCTTGTTTTACATCAGCATAACTCCACTGGTGTTGAGCTGAAGTCTGAAGCACATCTGTCTGTCAGAGACAGATGTTGTGAGATCAAATAATATTTAGTCTCTCCTGTGTCAGCTTCTGCTTGTTTCTGGAAAACTTCCCCTCAGTCAACTGCATATATGCCAGAACTAGAATAAATTAAATGTACATGGGAACTCTACATAAGTACAAAATAATCTGTGACCTCATTTATTGCAGCTTCTCATATATTCATTTTCTCAACATCCACTAGGGAAAAAAAAATCTGAGTGCACGACACGCTGCAAGAAATTACATCAGTGGCTTTCTCTCCAGGGTTGCCTTTTCTGCCTCAGTCTCTTCTGAATCATGTAGACAAGAAGTATAAATCGAGTCTAGGAATCCGGACTGCTGTATGGAATGTGCTTGTAAAAAAATAATGTTCATCTTGTTACATTATAAGCTTACTTTATTTGCACACAAATAAACAAGCTAAGTTAAATTTTATAAAGGAAATATATCCCACAGCTGCACAGACTTACTGCTAAACTGCACTATACTTATCATACAGATAATTTTTCACTTAAAAAACATATATATAGCCCCCATTATTATTTTTTATATATATAAGGAAACTACATATAAATACAATGGAAAAATACATTCAAAAGCTTTTTAGAAAACTTGGCACAATATTATTTTGACTGTAATAAAAATATTTATGAGAGAAAGACAGATGCACAGAGAAACACAAATACATAACGTCTAGTGCTTTGTCTAAATCCTGAAAATAAAATTTAGTCTTTGGTATTACTAAACAAAGTTATGTTGCAACCATCTAGGGTCCCAGCTTACAGCCTCTGCTCAACCTTCTCTGATTCCACTTTGCACAGGCTTTGCTGGCTGCAAATTTCCATAATAATTTGCAAACAGGCAGAGAAACAAAACCAGCTAAATATGTAGCATCTTCTTTCAAGGGCTCCATCCAACCTTCATTAAATTCAATGGAAAATATCCTATTGCCTTATTCAGGCTGAAGGCTATGCAAAATATTTGAATTGATTTGCCGTCAAAGTGATAGTCACCCACCAGTGAAAAATAATTATAATCACGTAACAAACCATGGAACTGCCCCTGAGGCATTCCCTCCCTCCTTTTTCCCTTCCCAGGGGGAGAAGTCATGAGCAGCAGCTAGGGAGATGATCCAGCAGCCATGGGTAACTAAACCCTGAGCACACACTACAAGTTGCCCGGGAGGTTTTCCATCCAGCACGTGAAACGCGGTAATGCTGCGGCAGCTTCAGTCCGGAAATTTAGATTGGACTTGGTCTCAGCAGGAGCTGAAATAAATCCAAGCAGCGGCTGCAGATGCATCCATCCCATAAACCCAGCATGAAACCCAGGAACAACCCTACTTCAACAGCAGCTGAGGTTCATAACACAGAATTTTCCTGTATAAGCCACGAATGCACAACATCCATCTGCTTTTTTTCCCTGCAAGGTAAAAGCTTTTTGTCCATCTATTTTATCTTAACACAACACAAAAGCAAAACATTTTAAGAAAGGCACATGGCTCTTTGAAGCAGTAAGGGAAATGCACAGCACAGTCTGATTCTCTAGGCAACTTCTGTTATGCATATACCTTTTTGTTTGACCAGTCTCACATATCCAACCTAGTGCAAAACTAGACTGACAGACAGGCAGCTTACACAGTGATACCCTTTTAGCTGTAGCTAAATCAAATCAACCTTTCAGTAAAATTCTCTTTTCTACACATTTCTGGATCAATGCAATACAGGACATTTTGGGGGGAAAGTGAAGCACAGCAGAGAAAAAGAAAAAGAAGTGCCTATAGTTTGAGCTATTGACAAATTTCACAACCGTTGTGTTCTGATACCCATCCTCTCCACCCAGAAAAAGATGTATGGTAACCTTGTCAATATCAAAACTTTAGCTAGTGACATTTTTAGTGGCAAAACCATAGATCCGATCAATGGCATCCGGAAAACGTTCATAGAGACACTGTGTATCAAAAAAAAAATTCAGGTTACATCTGCTGACTGAATGCATGCCCTTGCGATAAAATGCACAGATTTTGGTGGATTATCCAAACAAGTTCTGGTCCTGTACTGTCTTCTGTTCTTCAAGGAGTGCTGTGTAATTTGTGTAACTTCATTTTAAGCAAGAAACAAGATAGAACTGATGCCCATGAGTTTCTATAAATGTGCCAGAAGGAAAAATGATCAGAAATCCTTGTCCCAGCCTGAAAGTTCATCTGGAGGGCTTCCCACTTCAGGTGGATAGCTGTCAAAGTAGCTGTAATCAGTTGGTCCAGACAACTAGGACATTGAAAACACAAACAAAAGTGTGTTTCAGAAAGTATCTTTTGAAAATGTTCTCTATTGATTATGCATAATTTTTGTTGCTCCCAACATGGAAATGAAAAGCTAATATGATAAAAATTATGTCTTTCAATGGATGCAATTCCTCATTCTCTAAAAGAAATACCTCCAGTAATTACATTATACAACAGGACAGTGGCATTAGCCTTCTTGTACAAAAGGACTTCCCAAATATCAAATCCTTGATTTCATTCAAAGCCCTGTTAATTCATTAAGAAAACTGGGCCACGCTGTACAATTGGAATGCTATTTAAGGCCAAATCTACACTCATAGCGTAGCTACTCAAAGCAGACCTCAGAATTACTTTCTGTTTCAAATTAAGATCAAAGTGAGTTTCAAATGCTTTATCCTTAGTCTTTTTTTCATTTCAGGGCAAAAACAAATAGGCCATTTAAAACTGGGAGCTTACTCAAGGATGTGCTGGAACTCAGTAGTAGGAGAACACAGGAATTTGTACTCTTCACAGTAATATGAACAGTGCATCTTAATAATGTGCCCATTACCAAGGGAGATATATTTTTTTCAATATTAGTTTCTGACCAAACACCATTTGTTCTAGTAATGGTGAAAATGTAATACAAAGTACACAGGCAGAATAATATTTCCATTACTTAACTGACTGTAAGTTATGTATTGCTTGCTGTCTCTCTTTCCTTCAATTTTCACAAAAAATGTTGAGCTGTAATAATTCAAATGTGTCTTTGGGAAATTTTGCTATCACCATCAGTTCTCCTTTGTAGCCAAGCTGTGTTAGTAAAGCATTATGATACTGAAAGCCAAAGGCAATACCTCTCTTTTTAAAGGCGATGTTAATTTCCTCACTTTCAGACTATCCCAGTTAAAACCACTCAACCACCTGATTAAAAAGAGATGAAAAACAGACAGGGAGAGACCAAAAGAGAAAGACAGGTTCTTTTCTGACATTATACCACAAAGAGCTGAAAAATCACGTGGACAAGGGCTATAAGAAGCTTTTCTCAATGTCAGCTCCTGTAACAACACAGTTAGAAGGAGGAATCCCGAGCACCGTTGTTGCCATACAAGGCAGGGGCAGCTTCAGGACCAGCAGGACCTTTGGCACTTCTGTATGGAGGAGGTGCACAGACAGGCAGGTTAATACATGCAGAAACACAGCCATGCAGAGACTTGTGTGTCTCCTTGGGATGCCACCCTTTTTACAGCACGAGAAGAGGAAGACAAGCAGAAAAAAATTGAAGAACTGCTCTCTCCAAGCACAAAGTGTAGGGCTTAGAAACAACTCAGGTAAAAAGAGAAAGCAGAAAATGTTTCATTTACAGAAGACTTTCTTTGTTAGAAGAAAGACTTGCATTAGAAAAATTCATTATGAGAAAGACTTTCTTTGTTACAAGAAAGAGAACAAAACCCCTCAAATTATTGCTCTGGAGCCCTTAACTACTCATTCTTAAAAATCAAATGTTGAAGGGTCAGGAGGTCTGAGATGCTGAACTGGCATCGATTTCTCTGAGAACTGCATTAAACTCCTACATCAATAACCTGAAGCAAAACCAGTAAAAAATAAGATTTCTAGATAGTAATGCTGAGGATTTACATTCATTTTGTTGCTTGCTATAGTTGCAAAAATACTCAAGAGCAACAGGGATGTCTATGAGTTTACCTGTCTGGGTTCTAACATATTAAAAATATTTCAAATTAAGCCCCAAATTTTCTTCTTGGAAGTCTCTTTTGCTTACCTGTGCTTCTTGATGTCATTTATTCCATTCCTCAAATTGCCTAATCTTTCTGTAGGGTTTTGCCTCAAAAAATAAAAAAAAAAAAAAAAAGGAAAAAAAAGAAAAAAAAAGAAAAAAAAGAAAAATAATTAGGATAAGAATATATAAAATAGTCCTATTTTAAAAAGACCATTTATAGGTCCTAACTGCTTGCATTTAATGGTTGCACAGGGATGCAGCTTGCATAAAACATGTGGCCTCATGAGGAGATATAATGAGGTGTTGCTCACTGCTCCTTTTTTCTGAAGATGGAGAAACCTTCTTGAAAGCCAAAACAGTGTAACTCAGCTGTGAGAAGCAGCACAGGGAAATCAGCTGGCTGAGTTTTATCTGCACATCCTTTTTTTTTTTTTTTTTTTATCCTGGCCAGCAGGTCTGGGTTACAAAAGGAGTCAGATCAAAATTTACAGCCACAAAGATGCTTCCAATTGTGGTACACAAGAATGTTGAATACTGTTCCCGGTGCCATGGATGAAATCCCACAGGAGCTGGGAATCCAAAGTCAGAGTTACCAGCCAGAGGTTGTGCAGGCCACTAGGTTAGGCTGGCCCTTCTGAAATACCACCTTCTGCACATTTTCTAAAGGATTTAAGCCAGTCTTTAAGTGTTCTGTGTTTTCTGTAGAATCTATATGCCTAAGTAATTTTGGAAGATTTTTTTTCTTTCTTTCTTTTTTTTTTTTTTGTAACAATGTGCTTGATTTGAAAATCAAATTCCTTAGCTCTTTCCTCAGCCCCCACTTAATAAATTTTCCCAAAGATGTGTTTCAGAAAAAATTCCCAGCTGCAGAGAAAGCCCAGAGCCTCTGCTGCCTCTGCAGACTCAGAGGTGTGACACACTCAGGGGTGTGCAATGCATACTGAATTCAATCAGAATAGACCACGCCATGCATAACAATTCCAAATGAGGTTGTCAGGAATTCAATGCTCAGTCTGAGTCCTAAAAAATCCCAATCTCTGTACACTCAGGCTTTGCCCCAAACTGCCCCTCCTACCTGCAGAGTCTGCGGATCAAATCCTCAGGTCGCCTTGTTATTACTTTGGGAAAATCCAGCTTTTCAATGCCTTTGAGAATCAAATTGTATGTCATCATTTGATCAGCCCCAGAGAATGGTGGGCTTGAAAAGGAAAGCAACACTGATAAGTGGAACATCTGGCAAGAGCAGATGTGGCTAGTACTTATCCAAGCAAATATTTGAGAAAATAGAAAAAATATGGAAAAAAAGCCCACCTTCCTACTTTTACAGCCCTCACCCTTTCAGCCTAAGATAACAGAAAGGCTTGAAGCTGAGAAGCTTCCTGTAGGTACCAGGTAAAATGCATGACCACGTGTCCCTTTAAGCCTAACTCAGAGAAGCTTCCACTTTGCATTGCCACTGAGCATTCCCAAAGAGTTGTCATGGGAGTGTGCAGGGAGCTAAAGAGAGAGCCCTGCTTACAGCTCATCCACCCCACTGCACCCCATCACCCACTAAGGGGGAAGAGAACAGTCTGCTGTCACTTGTTCCTCACAGGAAACATCAGCAGCAGCCCTGCACCTGCCAATTACAGCTTGTGCCTGGAGAAGCCAGAACTGAGAAGATGTAACCCACTTGGTCTGTGACATTTCTGAAATGATGGAAGGCAAGACATGCATAAAGAAGTATCATTTTGCAAGGCTGTCCAAAAATAACCTTGGAAAGGTTTCTAATAACAGCCAAACTAGGTAAGAACGTTCAGTAGGAGGCACTTACCTGCCAGTGAGGAGTTCATACACAAGAATCCCAAGGGACCAAAAATCCACGCTGAAGTCATGGCCTTTACTCAGAATTACTTCAGGGGCAACATACTCAGGGGTTCCACAAAATGTCCAGGTTTTCTGCCCTGATCCAATCTTCTTTGCAAATCCAAAATCAACCTGATCAAAATCAACATATGCTGCATAATGCAGAGGAGTTTTGCACTGGGAAGTCTTAAGGTCTTAATTGCTTCCCCAGCTCCTGCAAAGATCCCACAATTGCTAGTTTACAACTAGAGCAACCACACAGTGTAGTTGTGAAGGAGAGAGAGGTAATTCCACTGGATTACTGAATGTTATAAAACAGATACATTTCTTATCACAGGTAATTTTCTGAATAGTTTTCCTTCTGGGGAGAATAACCCATTATTTCCTTGAGGACATGAGAGTTACTGTCCCTGGAAAGCAATGGGTTGCTCATTGTCTTCAGAATGGATATTTCAAGCTCCCTGAAGGATATTCTTGTTGCACATCTCTTGGTCACAGTAAGGCATGGCAGGAGTTCTTTTCCACGTTCCCTCTACAAAGAGGGGGGAATCTATGATTGTAAATTGAATCAATGAATGTTGAACCTGTGATTGTATGAGACTGGACAGGGAGGTAATTCTGCACCTGGGAAATGTGGTTTCTCTTCTTACAATAAAACTGACTGCTGGGAGAATTTTTTTCTTTTGCTGTTTATACTGCAGCAAGAGCTCTCAGAGGCTGCAATTCCCCAGTTTGTTCAAGGCTTGCAGTGGCTTTGCAATGCCTTTGTTTCTCACTGTGCAATGAGAAGCCCTCCCTCTTTACTGCTGAAGCACAAGAGTTACTACACTCCAGGATCCTGGTTCTATAATTACATGCTATTTATATCCCCCCCTGCAAAGAAACAGGATACAGGCACAAAAGGATAACATTACAATTGATTACATCTTACCAATTTTATATATCCTTCAGCATCCAAAATTAAATTTTCTGGCTTCAGGTCTCTGTAGATAATTCCTATTTGATGCAGGTAGTCAAAAGCCTCTGTCACACACCCAACACAAAACTTTGTGGTGAATTCATCAAAGCTGCCTCTGGAACAAAAATAATTGCAATCAAGTTCTGAAAACACCTCAGTTATTAACCAGATAATATGTAACAACCAGAATATTAACCAAACTGAACCAAACACCTTTTCATTGTATGGTGAACCTACTCAGTAGCCACATGGGGCTGACTATAAAGGGCAAGGTTATGCTGTGTTTGCTGTTACCTGTCTCTCAGCAAGCTCCACAATTCCCCTCCAAGGCAAGCCTCCAGGAGCATGTACACGTATTTGTTATCCTTGAATGTGCGATACAGCCTGTGGAGACAAACAGCAGCAATTTAGGAAAAGCAAAGGAAAAAGCAAGACTTGCAGTGTCTTTCCTGCAGAACTCATGTGTGCCAAACCCCATTCCTAATAGTGCTGCCCCAGGGGTCAGTGAGGGGACAAAATCAAGGGAACCTTATGCTCAACTTACTTTACAACAAATGGAGAACATATCTGCTCGAGGATTTTCTTCTCAGAATAGATATGCTCTTGCTGCTTGGTGTCCACCACGTGTTTCTTCTTTATACATTTCATAGCAAAAGCCACGTTCTCGTTTTTAACTTTAACCTGCGAATGAAAATGATGAAAACACATGAGGCAAAGAAAGGGTGTTTTACTAAATCGTTCTCACTAGATACATTGATATCCATCTTTTTCAACACAGCACAGGACTGAAATTGATGGCTGTAACAAGGGAAAAAATCCAGATTTTCGGCAGAACTGTTATGTGCAAATTTAAGCCAAGCATCAGATATTTTAGTTTCCCAGTCCCCACTTGTAAAGTGAAATGTTCCCTCTGTTCATTTTATATATACCAAATAGCAGCAGCTTGGACAGGTACTACATATTACAAGGAGTTTATATCACAGTGGGTCCCAATTTCAATTTAAGATTTCTAATCACCAGCATAATACAAACAAATAAAAAGGAGAGGCAGTTTAGGAAGAATGTTTACAAATGATTTTGCATTACACTGAAATATTATCCAATAGGCAGTAAAAAGATGGAAGTTAAAACAGGGCCTCTTGGAAATGAAGGAAGCAGATATCTGTGTTCTACAGCTGGATGAGAATTCAATTTTTAGCTTAGTATTCAGATTGAAGAAGTAAAATTCCAGTGTGGATTTTTTTTTTTTTTTTTTTTTTTTTTTTTTTTTTTTTTTTTGGTGAAGCATGAATCAGAATGAAACAGTTGATGGTCTTACTACTGTAAAGGATTATTGACTTCACTAAAAGCACACATTTTCCTTTAACTTACCATTACCTTCAGCAGCCTGCACAAAAAGCATTCAGGTTTTTGTCAGATGTTTGCAGCTCAGCCAGAGGCGAGTGGAATTTAAGGCTTTGGGCTAATGAAGCTCTTGGTAGCCAAGAAGCAGAGCTGATCACGCTATTGAATATGACTCAAAAGAGCCACTGCAAATTGTTGGAAATTTCCCAGTGAACGCAGCTCAGAGATGGCTCACGCTGGCTGGAGCTGCTGTGGGGCATACAGAAGCAGTTCTACCAGCACAGACTGTGTGGTGCCATTCAGATTGCTCCAGGTCCAGGCAGATTCCTGGAAAAAGGCCTGCCATTCAGGGGACATAATGCACACAGGCACATCTGTAAACTCCAAATAAACTCCATCATGTACAAACTGATGACTGTGTTTAGTGACCAGGAAGGTACTTTTAACAGCAGGAGATAGAGGCACACAAGAATGGATTTGCTTCTTTAAACACCCAAGTCCTGAAATGCTTTTTTTAACTATGCATTGCTTTATGGAGAATTATTTCTGCCTGAGGGGCACAAGCACATAGAATACCAAAATCCTTCACATTATTCAGTGCTAAATCAATCATCCAAGACAGAGAGCTACATGAATAATTTTAAAACATTCTCTTACAAGCTCAACCCTTCCGAACCCACCAACACCCAGAGTTGTGACAACTTCTAAATTCTGGAATGGGGAAGGAGGGAACTGGGCTACTTTCTCCTTCAGCTCTATCATCTCCAAAGACACCTCTTTGGTCAGCTGTCCACAGAAGGATCTTTCTCTGCATTAAGAAAATTAACATAGGTTAGTGCTTTTCCTTGCCATTACTTTTAATGATCCTATATAAGGGAAAGGAAAGGAAATGGAAAAGGAGGAAAGGGGAAGTGGGAAAGGAGAAAGAGGAAAGAAAAACCCTTTTTATTTCCAGCAGAATCTTAATGGAATTCTATAGAAGTAAATAAGAAGAAAAATGAGACTGAAATTCACCGAGTAGAACTGACAGTAATTTTAGCAAGAACTGATCCCTGGTGAGATTCCTGTTGATGCAGGCAGCTGCAAAAGTTTGGGCAGTCCAAGCTAGAGAAACAATGCTTGAAGGACTGTGTACCAGTTCCAGTAGAATTATCAGAAATAAAATTACAGATATCAGAAATAAGAATGTTTAGATTTCCTCTAAACAGAGGAAAAACACTCTCTGCTAACCTTCCAGCAGTGCTCAGACTGAAATCAAAATTACTTAAAGTAAAAGTGGGGCCCACAGCTAAGAGTAGACATCAATACCATCAGTGCTACACTGAAACATTAAAAATAAACTGTTTCTTTATGTCTGCTTCTTTCTTTTTGAAATGGCACTTAATCTTTTGCACAGCAATACAGATTCCTTAACTCAACCTGGAGTTAAAGTTGGCCTTCAGGGCTTTTTACCAGTCAAAGAACTTATCATCAAAATGCAAAATCTATTTGAGCAAAACATCATTTTTTTTCCTGTGCTCAGTTTTCCAGGAATCAAATGAATTCTTGCTTGGAAGTCAATACCCTGAGATTCTCTGTAATCTTTGTATCAGAAAAAGCTTGTTGGGCTCCATAAGCATAGCCAGATTATTTTGTTACAGTGACTGCTGTCATTCCTAGGGGTCCATCTCCTTCCAACTACCATCCATGATTTTACTTATGTATCCATGGCTCTTTTTTATGATTAGCTACTATAGGTGTAACAAACAAATGATCTGACTTACTTTGCATGTCGCTTTTCATCAGCCTGGGCCAGATTGGCCACATAACCTTCCAGGTAAGTTTGCAGCTCCTCATAAGTGCCAACAGTCTGATTAAATGTCCTAAAACCACAAAGGAAACATCATAAACTGCTGAACATTTAAATCATGACCCAGTAGGAGTTGGTGGATACTCAAGAATCACCTCCTCCAGGCTCAAGAAATGATCAAGAAATCTGGCAAAGGGGGCAAGAGACCTGTGTGGAGAAATAAAGAAGTCCTGTAATTACTCAGGCTTAAGTGGGAAACACACAGGAGATGGAAGCTGGGTCAGGCTACTTGGAACAATATAGAGAGGTTGTCAGGGTAAATATAAATGAGACAAGGATGGCTGAGGCCCACCTGGAATTAATCTGGCCAAGGATGTCAAGGACAAGAAGAAAGGCATCTTCAAATACATCAGTAAATGGATGAAAACAAAGGCAAATGTGGACCCATTACTAAATGGAGCAGGGACTCTGGTGACAGAGAAGGCAGAGTTACTGAATGCTCTCTTTGTATTGGTCTTCACTGACAAGAACAGGCCTTAGGAACCTCTGTCCCAGGAGATCAGGATAAACATCACTACTACAAGGAAAGAAAGAAAATAGTAACTCTGAACTACTCTTAAGCTTCTGTGCTCCGGCACCTGCTGTCAGGCTGTCTCCATCAGGATTCCTAAAGCACAACCACTCAGGATTCATTCAAGGGAACATTGTGGTTTTGCCTACAGTGAAGTCACATTAACCCACTGAAAGTCACATTAACCTACTGAAAGAGGATGCAATCCTTTTATGAAAGTGGAATGCACTTACTCTCTGTCTATAACGAGGCACTCCACGTTGTAGTCATCTGCAATAACGTTGGCTGATCTGACGTCGTCACTGAGAATTGAAATGCATTAGGAGAATTCAGAAGCATGTCAAAATCCTCAAAGTACCTCGCACTCTCTAGGTGAAACTCCTCAAAGGCCTCTGCAGCCTGTACCTGGATTAATGCTGCTGAACCAAATACAAATTTTAGCATTTTACTAGTCATTATTATGGTCTAGCACAGTATCTTTTCCAGTTTCAATTGGGTTTGGGTCACGACGTCCTTTAGCAACCTTCCAAGAAATTAAGGTGAGGTGTAATTATCATTACATCAGGATTTATTACTTATTTCTACAAAGATCCTTGGATATAAAACATTCCCAAACCCAAGTGACTCCCTGCTCAATCACACATGTATATATGTACTGTGTGACTCCTTCTCTCTGTTTCTTACTGCCATGGGCAGTGGAATCAGGAGCTCATTCCAGTCACAATGGACCTTATCCCTTCTGGCAATTACAACCTGGCACAAGTTCTCACCACAGTTTTTACTGAAGTATTAACAGTAAGCCACAATGCAGAGGGCCAGAATTTGACTTCTGCAGGGAAAACCAAAGGCAGATGCCAGTGTAAACTTTCAAGCTCTCTCTGCAACCCCTCAAAACATTAACACAAATTTGGTCCCTACCTTCATCTACTGACTTTACAATCAAAAGAAATATTGTATTCGAAACAAGCCATGAGTTGTAGAATCTGACACACAGTGATGGGACAATTGAAATCCTACATAGAGTGAATCACACAGTGTGAACTAACCTAATGAGAGCCTTTTCTCCAAAGTAATCTCCTTTGTGTAGATTTTTAATCACCTGAGGCTGCGAGTGATCTGTAGTACTCTGGGTAACTATCACCTGTAAATAAGATTAACAAAAATTTTGTAAGGGAAAGTTTCAAAGTATTGCATGATTTTCTTTCTTTTCTGTGTATTTGAGAAATGTCTTAAACTCATTAATGCTGCAGAAAGAGTTACAGATATATATTGTTACCCCTCCTCTCAAAAATTACACCCAAACATTCCCTGATGCCTCTCTGATTTTTGCTGAGAAGAAGGAATATATTCATTATTGGCGACATCTCAACATTTTCACCTCATTCTTTTTGAAACAGAGCAGGATAAGTCACATTTTAATGAAAGACTGAAAAATACTTCAGTTCCCACAGTGGGCAGATGTCATATGAGCTTTTCCTCTTCTCAGCTAAATAGGCAGCACTCCAGAAACATTAACTAACATTTCCCCTCTGCTTCCACAGGAGCACATTCTACTGATGCCCATGTTAGCAAAAACAAACTAGAAAACCTACAGACACTGAGATGTTTCGGAAACTGGAAGTTACTGAGGAAAATTCTCCTGATTTAATTCTTTAGAGTCCCGTGTCAGCCTCCAAGGTATCAGCTGAGGGATAAAGGCTGCTGCCTTGCTCCTCTGGGACTAACAAATGAAAGGATTCTGAGACACCTCAAAGGCCATTCTGCATTGAGCCTGGGACTCCATTACTTAGACTTTTCACAAGTCTGTGTTTTGTGCATCAGATATTGCACCATCTAGGAGAAGATGTAGGGTCAAATCTCATTTACAAAAAAAAATTGGCTTTACATCTGTGCCACGGAGTCGAGAGGCTTCAGGACACAATTTAATTACATTGTAATTAGAATAGTATAACGTGAGTTCATTGTGAATGAAAAATTAGGTTCCCTGCTCCAGGCTTTTATCACGATATTGTGAGTTTAACAGCATGTGCAGAAACACTCTGCAACATTTTTACTAAAGACCACACCCCTTAAGGTGGCTTTTGAGATACAAGTGTTTGTACATGCTATTTTATAAGTTAGGTTTATTTTACCTTACCTTTCCTTTTGCTATTATAAAGAAGGTGTTTCCTTCTTCTCCTTCCCGAATAACGTAATCTCCCTTGTCATAGTACTCCTGGTGAGAGGCAAGTGAGAGAAAATATTGTCCAATAAATCTTTCAAGGTTACTATGAAGAGTCCTTAACACACGTGTGGATGTTTCACTGATCTTTAACTTCCTATATCCTTCATGCCTCCACGTGAAAAGAATAAAGAGTTACCACTGTCCTTGGGAAAAAAAATCCCAGCTCTGGTTATGTATCAAACCTTTATCTTCAAAGGCTGCTGGCAAATGCAGCCCTAAGGCACACAGATATTTGGCTGGATTCATGTGCTGGGGACCTAATGCCTTCTTCCCTTACATTTTGCAGTGTATGTGGTCCAAGGGATATGAAAGTATTACATAACCACATCACAAAGAGGTAAATTTGATTACCAAAAGAGTCCTGGAGAGCAACTTTGTACTTAATCTTAATAAAGGATAGATTACAAATCCTCTTAACTACTTGCTTGACTCCTTTGATGTCAAAAATATAACTTACTGTCACTAAATGTTATTATTTTCTGCCAACCTGGAATTCAACTCTGACCACTCCAAAACCACTCTCATATTAAAAAAGCTTGGTTGTTTTTTATTTTTGTTATTTTGGAAGTTTACTGAATACTGTTTAGAAAAACTTGACAATATCTTACCACTTCCAGGCAGTCCATGATCTTGGTTAATTTGTCTTCAGGTAAGTTTTTCAGCAGGGACACACTTCCAGAAAACAAACAAATAGAAAAAGCCCCACAACCCAAAGTAGTTATCATTAACAATTTTTTCTGATCTCTTCTCATCTATGCAATTTTTACAGTCAAATTTTATAACTAGTTAACCTAGTGGTGAACACAGTATACAACTAAATCTTAATTTAGAAGGTTCAAGCATTCTCATGCTGGTTTTTAGATAAACAAAACTTAAACAACTTAGAAATGTGGCAAACACTGGTCAGTTTGTAAATCAACTTTGTGCTTCAGGAGAGGAAGGACTCTAGTGGGCATAAGGCTTGATTTCAAAAGAATCCAGCAATTACAAACCCAAGACATTACAGCAATTCAAGAATATATTTTCAAGTGCACTGCAGAGACTGCAAAATCAAAGGTAAAAACTTCAGTACTCTGGACAGCTATTGATAGATAATTTAATTACAGTAAAAACTTTGTGAGCTTGCTGGTAAGAATGAAAAAACCTTCCACCCTGATCACTTAGACTTGTAAAAATTAGGAAATTATAGAAATTTCTATCTATTTAGGCTCAGCAAAGAAGTGTGTATAGAAATCAAAGGTGGGGAGGGGTGTGAAAATACACAAGACATTCTATGCATGGCCAGGCTTGGCATCTTGATTTGAAGGCATAACAGAATGGTCATTTTGTGTTAAAAAGATAGAATATTACATCAGCTAATTGTGGTTTGGAACCTCTGATTTCCCCATCTTCCTAAGGAGAAGCATGGCACCACTCTCAGTATTCCCTGCAGGAGAGAATTATTCTACCCTGCAGATTTCCTGTTAATTTATGTTGGAATTAGTTCATAAGTTGAGAGACATGCAGATCTCATATTCAAATCTCCAAAGGATAAGGAATATTCCTTAATCTACTCCAGCAGCAAACTAACTACTCATTGGAGGGTTTACCTAACTTTATTTATTATATTGTTCTAAATTCTAGACCCATACCTTTATACTACTTAAAGGCATTCAAGCACTTATTGAAGTTTTCTAGTGTGATGTAGGAGAAAAACAATTAAAATGGAAAGAAGCTTTTATGAAAGAAAAAAAAAAAAAGACAAATATTCAGGCTTTTGAGGCCATATTTGCATGAAGAGCACCTTTTCCTCTCTTTACAACACAGGCACAGTATTATTGTGCACCTTAGTAAGTTACACAAAGCAGTATCAGAAACAGAAATAAATAATATTTACCTTCTAAGGAAGTTTCTGTATTGCTCTTGTCTGTTTTGTGCTGTTACTCTCATGATATTTTGAAAAACTTCTCTGTCGAGTGCCCATGTTTTAACATTAGTGATTGCTTTGAGAAAACAAACAAAACAAAACAAAAAAACCAAAATCAGCAATGTTTCCAAATTATTTGATGGATGATATTACAGCATCAGCTCATGGTAGAAGACAGACTAGCTATTTCACAAGGCCCAAGGCTGAATTTTAAAATATCCAGCACCTATTGTAATCAGACTTTAAAAAGAATTCAATCCCCACTTAAACAATGCTCACTTAAGTAAGGAATAGATTTTCAAATGGTTCTTCTAGGGAAGAATTCCATGCAATTCTATAGGCTGAGCAACCTTGAAAGCGACAGGACTGAACACTTGGGAAAATCTATCCTAATCACAGTCAGTCACTGCACTCAAAAGCTGTAAAATGCAAAGAAGATGATTTGAAAGAAGCAAGAATGTGGCTGGTTTTCCAAAACCTATGTAATGAAATACTGTGCCTTGGATCAAACTCTAACTCAGATTATATACAAATTCAGATTGTATGCAAATTATCTGCACTAAGATAGAAATAACAGAGATCAAGAAATAAATTTCGTTTCATTTAATCCTGTGATCCTCACACACTTTTCTTCCAAACTACCCATTATATAAGGGAATAAAGGGTAATCAAAATATTAATGACTCATTTTCAAAAGATAATAAAATGATTAAGACAGTAAGCAGGCACAAGATTCAGCATCAAAGATGCAAACCCCTAAGCACCCTCTGAGCGCAATCATCGACACAACAGAACAGTTCTTATTTTTTTAAGCAAAAGTTGATTCTATTAAATTTAATCTCTTCTTTTAAAAGATGCTATACCATATTCAGCAGTTTTCCTTCTGCCCTAAGAAATAACAAAACTGTGTTTTCTGTGAGATAAAATTTACAGAAAAATTTGGGGCAATTGATTGCCTCTATTTATCATCAACATAGAATCATTTTTTTCAAGGAACAAAAAATGCCAGGTTTAAAACAAAGCAGAGTCATTTCTCATTGTACACAATATACACATATGCTCTACCATCTATCAAAATAGATCAAAAATATTTTTGGTTGCTGGATGGGAGAACAAAGGTGTTACTTTTTTCTCTCCTAGATAACATCTTGCAGTTCACTTTGCATGAATAAAACATGGCAAGTGTCCAGCCTGTTGCAAATGTATCTCCTGTATCTTGCCCCTTAACTAAATGAAACAGTTATAGAGTTAGAAAAACGCTTGCAATCTCAAAGATGAGATTAAAAAAAGGAGAGAAATACAGAAACATAGGGGCAAATCACATTGCCAGTTTCAAATACAGCTACTGCCTGTGAGGATGCTGCTGAGCAGCAGCAGCCACTGAGCTGCTGTTTGGATGAAATCCTTCACTTGTGAGTTTTCAAAGACTGCAGGAAAAGGGTGTCAGGAGATCCAGCATCAGGAAAGGTTTCACATGTGTGCTCACTCTTCATGCTCAGCTATGACATTGTGCTGCTCTTCCTCCACAAGGATCACAGGAAAGCTATTGGGGAGGGGTGGATTTCTGCAGTGTTTGCAAGTATTCAAATACCTTTTCTTGTCCATAATTGGACAATTCTTGTCCTACCTCAAAACCAATTAATGCTAGCAAAGGCCTAAAGCAGCTTGATGTCTTATTATGTAGAAACACTACTTTATAATGCTAATATTATACAGCAGGCAAAAAAGAAAAATAGGGAACATATTCAATTAGAACAGCATGTTAGTAAGAAAAATAATCACATTAGTGCTGCTGTTCTGTTTATCAGGCAGCAACAAAAACAGATTACATGTAATAACTTCCATCTGCAAAGCCAGCAATGATTAAGTGCATAAACTGGGTGCAGGAAGAAAGACCAAAAACTTTTACAGCAAACAACTTCATGTTTTATTCCATTTGTTCCTTTTTAAGTCAACATGAACTCTTCATACTTATTGGTGGCACAAAGTCCCTGCAGATTTAGACAAGAACAGAAATTAGTCTTCAAACAAAAGTATTATTTATGAAATGGTGGAGAGTGGAAAAATTATGAACTTAACTTAACCATATTTAGTCACTTACTTGTTTGTCACAGAGCAATTATGGCATGTTGGAAAGGGAATCAGGAGGTATTTAATGGATGTACACCCAGACTTATGCTGGAAGAGGAATTTTTGTATCAGAGCAACACTTAACAACTCCATCCTGGTCAGTCCCCAAACTTCCAGCTGCAAATGGATCTGGGCAAGACTCAGCAACGTAACGATGGCACAGAACTAAAAGAAGTGCAAAAGCAACTATTTCCTGCTTATTTTAAACTGAATTAGAATTGTACCCACTCTACTAAAAACTCCATGGTTTTCATATGCTTTCAAACTCACTGCGATTTCATCCTCAGCACTGCATTTGACACAAGAACATAACAGCCAGAGACCACTACCTCTACTAAAGCATCCAAAATTAAAACACAATCCTGCCCTGGTTGTTAACATGCTACAGATCAGGCTATCCAGCACAATTTGGAGGTGCCTAATTGTTTATCAAGGGTTATACCAAAGATGGAATGACATTCATGGCATAGTATTATTTGAATTCCCAAAAAGAAAGAACTCTGGGAAGAAATGTGAGTTTACTGTAGATAACCAAGACATGTAAATATCTATTAAATGAAAATTTCAAAGAAAATCTGGATATAACAGGGATCTCACAAAAAAACCCCACAGTTTTCATTCTGAGCAAGGTTGCTGCATTTAACCTTAGGTACCTTTCACAGAAGCTGTCCGTGTGCAGTTGTATAAAATGGCCAGTTCACCAAACGCTGTCCACACAGGAATTGAGGAGAGTAGTTTATTCTGCTGAAAGACTTCCAGGCTGCCCTCTGTCAAAAATCATCAGGATAATAGCTATGAAACCTGTGCTCAGCTGCACAGAGTGAATGGAAAACAAATC
The DNA here is from genome assembly GCF_024509145.1 of Vidua macroura. Taxonomy (NCBI): domain Eukaryota; kingdom Metazoa; phylum Chordata; class Aves; order Passeriformes; family Viduidae; genus Vidua; species Vidua macroura. The sequence continues at coordinate 5,749,007 of NC_071574.1, read as the reverse complement.
AATATATTTCTGACTTTGCCACTCCCTGGAACACAGGAATGGGAGCAACAGTGCAAAAAGTGCTTTGAAACACATGTACAAACCAGTAAAGATATTTTTTTTTTTTTTTTAATTTACTGCTAATCTACAGATGTACTCTGGAAGGGAGGGCCATTCTAAATCCTGATGGATGAAGCTTTGCTACAACAAACCACTCACTTGTAGTTCAGATACTCCAGTGTGGTGTAAAGAAAGAAGCCTTAAAATAATGATCACAGGAGAAATTACTCATAGTTTATCTCTTCATACAGATGTGTGAGTGTATATAGATACAGAATGCAAAGAAGAGGGCAGAAAAATTAAAAGCACATTAAATCTTCATTCAAGAAGTTGTTCTTGAGCTTTACTAGCAAAAGTCAAAGAAAGTCTGAACTTCACATTTTTTGGCCCCGAAAAATCTTCCCTTAAACATGTTATGAAAGTTCTGCCCTCTTCTCTCCAAGGCCCACACCATCTCCTCAAGAAAGATTCTAATGTGCCAGGAAAAGTTCCAGGTGCACATCTCCTTTCTGATATTTCATCCGTTTTCAGAATGTTATCATTTTGTCTTGCAAGAATATGACCACACCATCACAAATCCTGCCTCCTCTTTTTTCCTCTAATACTTCTGTTTTCCTAACACAGTTACCATCATTTTTTTTCCAACTAACCCATCCATATGAAGCCAGAAAATGTGCTTTCTAACATATACCAGTTTACTCCTGTTTAAATATTCCCACCTCAACAGAACATACTCCTTATAGTGTGAGCTCTAATTCATATGAGTCTCTGGGACTTTTAGTGGTCCCCAGTTGATGAAATATGCAAATTAAACCCTTTTCATTTTTAATGGTGAAATGATGAAAGATCTTATTGCTGATTGGAGCAAATTCAAGGTGTTAAACTACAGCTGATCAGCAATTTGAGGCACAGTAGCAGTCAGCACAACTTATTTCAGACTTGTTTGCCTTATTTTAGGAAAGCCTTCTTATCCTAAAGCTTTTTTTTTTCCCCAGAAAAAGACAAGCAGGTCTTTTTTTTAAAAAAAAAAACCTCTCAGCTTTGGGAACAATGAATGCAGACCTAATCTTTCAATTTCCCATACACAGAAAACTGGTATCTTATGAATGTTGAAAAGTAACTATTTCAGGAGTGGCTTCACCATTGAGCAGTTTTCTGTATTTTAAATAATACCTGCTCTTCCCCTGGAGAAGAAAGGAACAGAAACAACAGAACAACAGAAACAACAGAAAGGAACTGCTGGCCTCTGGCTTTCAGAAATGAAAAAAGTCATGAAAACACATTAAATCAAGACTCAGGTTTCCAAGGTGCTTTTTTATTGCTCTCACTCCGTTTCATAAAAGTCACAGGTAAAACTTGCATTGCCCTCCACAGGGACAAATTACTTAGGAGCCCAAACACCCTCACTGTGATTTCCTGCAAAGCCTTCCAGACCCCTTTCCCGTTCCTTGCACTTGTGTGCTGTACAAGTAAGCAATATTCACCTTTGAGCACAAAAATGTGATTTCCCGGTTCTCCCTGTCTGATGACGTAGCTCCCTTGCTGGAACGTCCTCTCATACATACATTCCACCATGTCTCGTGTCTGGTGGGGCTCCAGCCTCTTCAGGAACTGGTTTTTATTCAGGGCATCTGTGATAAGCTTCTTCTCACTGGTTGCAAATGAAAAACCACGAAGTTTAAAATGCCCAGCATGGCTGGGGTTTGTTATTCACCAAGCATTCATTCCTCTCAAGAGGATTCCTCTCATTTCTAACACACTGCTCTGCCTGCCTTGTTTAGAGCTCGTGGGATGGTAGCCTGGTTAGTGAGGGAATTGTCTGTGCTGTAGTCACCTGGTGGAACAATCTCACTGAACAATCTTGTTCTCACTGCTCCCTGAGACAGCCCCTGCATAATTTCCTGTTGCAGTAAATGCATATAAACGGGTGACTTGTAAAGACAAGAACTGTCTGTATTTGAAGTGCCGGCGACAGAGCCCAATGGTTGGATTTTAAGGAGGAGAAAACATGGAAAAAGAAACAATGGATGAATCTGTGGGTAAGGGCTAGCCAGCTGAAACAAAGCAGGCCATACTTACATTCTGGCAATCTATGGGTTCTGATTGATTTGAGCATGTTCTAGCTCAAGGACATCCTATAAAGCAGTGCCTCAAGTCCTCACCAGAAATTAAGGCAATTAAACAACTTCTGCACTGATGGGGCTTTTATGGCCCTGCTGATAGTTTTCTTTTACTGTTGAAGTGGAAGATCGATTCTGCCTTCAAGTCCCCATGCTCCTAATGTTGACAAAGTCAAAACCCTGACAGATTTCTGAGGCATTTAAGGCCTCCTCTAGTTTGTATTCATAAAGCAATGGAAGGTTGTCATCAAAACTAGGTTATGTGGAAAAAAATCTCCTGAGGACAACCCAGGAATGAACAAACCTAGGGCACGTAAATACATTTACATTGTTACTAGTCATGTAATGACTGAAAATAAGTAAAGGTGATGAGATGATGCAGGAAAATAAAACCAAGTAGCTATGGTGAGGACTGTGTTTAGAAATAGGAATCATAACTTACCTTCTGCTGAAAGCAACAGGGTTATTGGAATATAAGCTCTAACTTAGTTTTCATCTAAAACCAACCTTGCTAATTTGATTCATCCCGGCCTGCATCATGTGTACAGTACTGCAATAAAATACAGTAATTGCATATAACCCGATACGTAAAATGAGCACAAAAGCTTCCAGAACTATAGAAGAGGAGACTGTGCTTCTAAAACTTTCATTAAAATCATCCATGCTGAGATACTCCAAACAAAAGTCTGGCACTCAAACCCCCGCCATATGAATAGCATCAAATTGTGCCATTTGTTTTACAAATATTTCTAAAAGGGACTGGTGACACTCTGGAATCAATGCAAATTCAAGAAGCATGGAGCTTCCCCTCCTTCTGAGGCAGCTCCTTTCACAAGGAGCACTGTAAAGTTACCTTACACAGCCGTGGGACTGCATTAAGTCCTTTCTCTGTAGAGGGGAGGCAGCTACTGGTAGCAGCAACAGACACTGTCAGGCTAATGGTTCAGTTTTTGCTAATTCTGTTTAGCTAATTCTGCTAATTTTTTCTCATTTTGCTCATTTTCTAATTTTGCTAATTTTCTGCTGCTTAGCTATTTTGCTATTCTAATTAGCAAAATTAGCAGAATTCTGTAGATGGCGAAGATTACACTTTTGTTCTTATGTGTCTGAACTGCCTGAACTTGACCTACTACAGCATTTACAGACCAGGTAAGGAAACCAAATGTTTGTGCCTTTCATAATTTGGCTGTTCTCAACAGCAAGCTGATGGGGTCTTACACAAGTGCATGTGTATCACAGGCTTATCTAACTTACAGACATAGCTATGCACAGCTGTACAGGTTTGTGGTGCTTTTTTTGGCATATGTTTGCTTCCAAAATATCTGGAAGATCAAATAATACTTTGACTACTACAACATCAAAAAATTATGTGCTTTACGTTTGGATTGCTTAAGCTGCAATACTTGCTTTGGTTCTGGCTGCTGCACTTGGCTAATCCACTGGCTCTTCTCCTGGCTTTTCTCCTCACTGCTGTTACAATTTTGTCTCTGAAGGCACCCTAGAAAACCATGTGGTGGACTGCAGTACAAGGATCGTGCCAAGGAGAAGACAGGTTACAAACACAACACTCTTAAAACTATGATTTAAGCTGCCCAGGTACTTGTGATAAAATATTAATGCAGTTCCCTTACTCTGGAAAAACACTGCCAGCTGAAGTTCTCAGCTCCTATGGTGACTCAGGCAGCCTCTCTGATTCACGAGGCACCCTCTAAGGTGCAGTGCTGGACATGATGGATGAGAAAACACGCCTCATAACTCTCAGGTCTACTGTGGTAAAGACTCAGATATGCCATGAATAATAAAGCTCCTCACAAATCTGAAGGCACTAAAGTCACTGGCTGATGTCCAGGTAGAGTCTGGCTACCAGCATGTTAAGCAGACTCTCTGGTTATGTCTACACTGCAAGGTGAAAGAAGGGTCTAAGTTATGCTTAAGGATATCTCTTATATCTGATATAAGTCTGATATCTCTGTCTGCAAGGTCAGCTCTGACCGCAGAGATTTCTGGGTCTGTCAGAGTCTAGAAAGTGTAATTGGATTCAAGGAGGAACGAGTAAGATTCAGTTCCTACACCATGATTGTTAGAAGCTGGAGGGAAGGAGGAAGCTGACAATAAAGATAAATCCCCAAAAAACTGTAAGATTCTCATCTGAAATACAGAGGCCCCCCACCACTGTTCATCAGAACAGTGGGACACCGATGATACTTGGTCAAAGCTACCCACAAACTCAACCAGAATCTACCACAGCTGCAAAGCCTACACGAAAAAGATGAATCCTTTAATCCTGGCTTATCATGAGGAGAGGATATAATTGTGATATAAGCAATAACCTTGTGACACAAACATAGAAGCCCTCTGAAACGAGCTCACCTTGAATCCTTCCGGACTGTTGCTTTTTCAAGGGAAAACATAGTTCGCCTGCTCAAATCACACAGTCCTGTCGTCGGCTCCGCAGATACACCTTCCTTGGCTCCTCTTCTCCTGTCAGCAGAAACTTTAAATGGAGAAGGCTGAAGAGAGTGCTCTCCTTGAGTGCTAATAACATCCTGCAGCTTGTTCAACTGTATGCACTTGCTCTGAAGCTCCTTGGTGAGTTCTGCTATGACCTTAGTCTGCACAGCCAGCTGCTCCTGAAGCTCAGCAACATGGTGTTGACTCTCTTGCAACTGCTGATCTTTTCTCTTCAGCTCCTTTTCCAGTTCAAGTACCTTGCTGCAGAGGACATCAGCTTGCCCATTGATCACATTGATGCCTAGGCATGGGTCCATCAGAAACTTGTGGCTGGCAGCACAGCCAATAGCAAGGTTTGCCACGTGCCTATTCGGCTGCCTCAGCTGCTTAGGTTTCACTAATCTGTTCCCCATTTTGCCCAGAGACCTAGGTGGGAAAATAAATCTGCAGTTTTATTTCGTTCCCGAAGAGAAAAAAAATGAAATTAAGTCATGGAATGTTAAGCAGTGAATTTAGCAATTAGCTGGCAGCTGAACTTGCCATATGCAACTGTAGTAAACACAGCTGATTGCTTTCATCCTCTCCAGTCCTGCAAGTCAGCAGAGTAAAGGGCAAGGAGAGGAGGCACGGAGGGGTGGTAGAAACAAAGCAAAAGATCTCATGGCTACTACTTCATTTTTGTGACTTGAAGAGATGTGTAAGCTCCTTTCAGCCTAACAAAGACAAAACAAACAGTAGGAAGGAGAAAAGCTTGTGCTTGACTGCTAAAGCAAGAAAATTGTTAGAAGCAAAAAATAAAAGTTGGGTCACTTCCCCGTTGAGGAGTAATTATTGCGTAGACCAATTTAATTTAATAGACAGACCAATTTGACCAGTGGGTACATACCTGCCTGGCATAAAGGATATGTGATTAGTAAGTGTATGTGTTAACACACAGGCAGCTGGCATCATTTCTGCAGCTCATTTACTCATCTAAAACTGGCTCATATTTGTTAGTACAACTGCTGTAACAGGTGCTATGGCTGTCAAGGAACAATTATCTTTTTATGGGGAATTACCCCTTTCCATTGGCTACTCATGAAAAGTGACCAGGAAAAAAAAATGGTCCTGGGCTCCTGTCAGAACACACCTATGGCTAAAAAAAAGCACTTGTTGCAAACCAGCAGCCTTCAGTAGATTTGCAGTGAAGTGACCCACCTTCTTCCTTGGACACAATCTTTGGCATGTTTTATTACATCATTTCAGGAGGAGCAAGGGATGATGCTGCTGTTGTGGTCAGGCATCAGCAGGCCCAGAGCAGCTGTTTGGCTGCCCCATGGATGAAGGACCCCTTTTTCAGGCTGAACCCTAAGTGATGTGGATTAAGATAATCTCCGTCAACATTTTATTGCAACTGGGTAAGAACATGGCCCTGACCAGGTACATTGATCAGACAAGCTCCAACAATTTGCTTTTACTTGTTAGTATAACCATACTTTTTAACAGATACACAGTTCTGTTCTGGTTTACAGCCTTCAATGGGTCAGAACTGAAAGAGCTGACAAGGTACCTCACATTCCAAATCTAGTTTTCTTTAACATAGTCTTTCTTCTCAGCTCTGTCTTGCTTATTGTGACTTTGAATAATATTTTTCATTTGTGCCAATTTCACAGATGTGTTTTGACAGCTGGTGCTTCAGCCTGTTAACAGGGACACCTCAGTATGTCAGAAATGAAGGCAAATCTGTACTGCAGAGGAGAATTTAAACAAACTGCACATCAGGGTACCAAACCAAATAACTCTGAAGAGGGACCTGAGTGTCACTGCACATGGCTTAACCAAAGATCTTAGCTCAGCATGCAACCATATTTAAAAACAACCCCAAACAACAATCAACATAAACTAAAAGTTACTATATAGACAGGAGATTATGGGAAACACATCATCACACTGTAGCAGTCCCTGCTACTAAATGCAGTGGCAGTCACTGCATTTCAAATAAAAGATATCCACACACTTTAAAATTATGTATGGCAGAGTGACTGCCCCAAGGCACAGAAAAACCCTTTGGATTGTACCCAGAAACAGAACAGGTTTACTGTGTGATGTTTGAGGTTCATAATCTCTCAGCCCCACTGGAGTGACAATGTTAGCAGCTTCTGTCTTCCCATTGTATACGCACAGTTAATTGTCAGTGAACAATGGAACAGGCAGTCGGATCTGTTTCCACATCGTGCCCTTAACTGGCCACTTGTGTAGGAAACTCATGTATGTGGCAGGAATTAATAAAAGACTGGCAGGTGATTTGGGGAATTCAGCATTACAGTAGCCAATTCCAGCAGAAAACTTAAAGCCTTCCTCCTGACCATCTTTACCCACAGCTCAGGAGACAAAAGGCACAGCAGGGCATTCATTGCTCTGCGTTTGCCCACACAGGGCAAGCTCCCACGCTCCTTCGAGGTCACTGGGCAGACGGGGACAGGCACCGGACAGACCCAAAACCCACCCGGGAGACACGGAGGCGTCCGCGCCCGCCGCGGGATGCTCGGGGGATGCTCGGGGGATGCTCCTGGGGTCCGGCTCCAGCCGAACCCGGGTCCGCCGCAGGCCCGCGGGGTGCCGGCGCCGCCGGGCCAGCACCCCCGCCCCGCCGGAACCCGGTACCGCCCCGGGAGGCCGCAGCTCCCCCGGCCCCGGCCTCCCCCGGCCCCCGCCCGCCCGGTGCCGCGGGCTGCCCTCACCTGCGTGCCCGGCCGGCCCGGAGCCGGGGCGGGCCGGCGGCGGGGGACGGAGCGCTGCTCCCCGCGGAGCCGGGCTGGGCACGGAGCCGCTGCCGCTGCCCGGCACGGGCGGCCGAGGGGGCGGCGGGGCGGGCGCGTCCCTCCCTCGGTCCCTCCCTCGGCGGTGCGGGGGCTGTCCCCAGCCCGCGGCAGCGATGCCGGGCGTGGGGAGCCGCCGCTGCCCCGTCCCAGGTGGGCAGGGACGAGCCGGGCCCAGCTGAGGTCGCCAAGCGTGTGTCCGGCTTGCTTTCCGCTGCTCTGTGCGGGGGTCGTGGCGCGGCTGTCGGGCACGCAGCTGCAGAGATCCCGCAGCCCCTGTTCTCTGGCGCTGCCCCTCAAACGCCACCGCACACCCTGCAAGGAGCTTGCCCATGTCCTAGGGTATATCTTCACTCGGGCTTGCCCCGGAATGGAGCATCGCCTATGTCCAAAATTTACTCTCGGTAGAGTACAGTCTTTCACAAGGGCTGCTCTCTCCTAGCACGTATCTTTATGTCGATTCAAAACACCTGTCTCCAAGGGCTGTTTACCCAAACAGCCTGACAAACCAGGGATTTTACAATAGGGCAAAGAGCTGCATGCTCTCCTAGGGATGCTGTCAAGAAGACTTGGACTAACAACCAACCTGTGGCCTCTAGAACACTGGCTCTCCATTTTTCTTTTCTAAAATTACCCTCTCTTTTTGGGACTGCCTACTTATAAATCTTCCTTGGGTTCCAACAGATCTCGGTGCTCCACAATCTCTGTCCATGTCTGGGATGAATACAGCTCACATAAATTCCAACAGAACTGGCCCTCAAGAGAAAAAATTATAAAAAAATGCTGGTCACGTACATTTCACTACTCAAAGCCTCAAACCAGAAATGTTATAGCGCTCAGTGAGGCATGAGATGAGAAAACTTGTCCCAGCAACCCTTCTGCGAGTGAGCTGCTCTGTGATGCAGCGACTGACTCCAGTTCCCTGAGGCATTTTGTCAGCACCCTCTTCTCCTGCAGCAAAGTTCACAAGAAATGCGGCCAGGAATCCAGAGATGCTCCCTTTTTGTGGTACACCAGGGGTTCCGTGAGGGTCTTGCTCTTTGCTGGTAAAGTGAAAAAGGCAACGGGAACACCCGGGAGTTCACCTCCCAGGAGCTTTTGGGAGTTCAGCATTCCAGACCTGAAAGGACTGAGGTCAGCTGCAGGGCACTGTCTGGAGGGCCTCATACCTGTGTGGGCAGGTCCAGCTGTCACACCTCTTCTAAAAATTCCTTAGATATCTTACAGAGCCTTTTTATCCCTTCAGAACTTGTTTCAGGGTAGCAGTATGTTTGGGTAAAATTAGGGGTGCTTCGGCGAAGATAAATTAGAACTTCATTTGATACAAGTTAGCTTGAAAATTTGGAAAGGCTGCAACTTATTTTGGTGTTATTTGTGAAAGAAAAATCTGTGCAGTCACATCACACAAACACTGTCCTATCTGCAGACTGCAGGGGTAACAGTGAACCTGTGAAGCACAACAGGGGTGCTCTGTTGTTAATCCTTTCCATTTGTACTGTTGTCTTAGAGAGAAATAGATGAGACATTTATTGCCACCAAGTATTGAGGAGCAGGAGCTTGAAAATCTAAATGGGGATTTTAGATTGTACCTTTCTGCTGCTTTCATGTTTTGTAGCAGAATAAAATTGATGGTGTTAAATGTTGCTTTGTTGGTGTTTATTTATTTATTTATTTTTAGATAGAAATCAAGCAGGGATTAGAAAAGAACAGTGCTTCTGCTTCTTTCATGCCTTGGGGAATAGTTCTTTATTTTAAGGATTTTGTTCTTAGTTTTGTGACTAACCTGTTGAATCAGTAACCTAGAAGATGGACTTCAACCTGAAACATAATACAGTCTCACTTGCCCACTGTACTTCCAGAAAGAGTGTTTTGTTTGGGGCTGATCCCTTCTTCCCTTCCACTTCAAATAAAAGTTTTTTTATTGTGGGGGTGGGGCTGTTCTTGTGGTTTTGGCTCATCTAGTAACATAACTAAAAATCAAACAATCAGAAGAACATTGTTTGAAACCTAAAGCACACCAATTATCTAAGCTCCACTGCTGTCAGGAAAAAAAAAAAAAACAAAAAACCAAAAAAAAACCAAGCATGTTTTGTTTGCTAAAATGTATAAATAGCGAAAGGTTTTGGTAGTTGTCATGCTGGCTTTGTGAATTTATCACCCAGCACCCCTGTCTGCACAGAGCTGTAAATAAATATCTCAAGTCTGTGGGCTGGCCTCTTGCACACTGGGTGAGAGAAACAATTTTGGGACAACACCCTTGGCAAGAGGTGGTGCTGCAGTCCTGGCTTGAGGCTGGGATCACAGCAGTGGTTGCTCAGAAGGCAGCAGATAACAAATGAGATCCTGCTTTTCTTTCTGTCTCCATTTGCAAAAAAAAAAAAAAAAAAAAAAAAAAAAAAAAAAAAAAAAAAAAAAATCCTTCTCCTCAGCCTTGTGGGAAAACATAGTTTCTCATCCCGCTAAAATGATCACTGAGCAAAGTGCACCATATTTTACTGCCTCTCTTTAAAATTGATTGACAGGTTGAATGTTGCTAGGATGTCTTGGGCAGCCTCTTTATGCAGATATGATAACAAAGATAATGGCATACAAGAGAGGGACTGTATGAGGGAAATGGCATTGCTTAATTCCCAAACAGAAACCAGTCTTTAGATTACATGGAAGAATAGCTGGTATTAGGATTCAGTTGTGACCTAGCACATCTGAAAAGACACTCATTTTTTTCTAGTTCAACTATCACATATCACATTTCAAAGCATCCTGCTATTGTGGCTGCTTTTTTTTTCAGGCAAACCTTTTCTGGTGTTGACCCAGGTCTCATTCTTCCTTTGAAAAAGTTCTCCTGTGGGACTGCCCATCAAGTCATAAGTTTGAGCAGCCAGGGTGCTTCTGAGCACTCCCTTTTCCTGAGCATTCTCCAAAGAGTTCCATCTCACTTCAACATCACTGGTGGTAGGAATACAGTCCTGCACTGTGGAACAAAAGCTCACCAGGAGGGCCTGAGGATCATCCCTGCCTCAAGGGTGTCTATGCCTGGAAAGAAACCCTTACAGCTCCCCTCGCGCTTTCCCTCCCTGTCACTTTCTGTCTCTTTTCATTTCTTATCCCAGCTGCTCATCTCAGTGCTACATTTCGGTTTTCTGTTGGGTGCAGACATCTGGTGGTCGAGCTGGTGATGGCAGCCGAGCAAGGGAAGCCAAACAAGTGGTGGGAGGGGTGCAGGCTCCTTTTTTCTTACACTTCGGCCCAGGAAAAACAAATTCTGCTTATGCAGCAAGGATTTCTTTTCAGTTTTGTTCCCCTTCTACCTCGTCACTCATTTTCTCCCCTCGTCAAGCCTCAGGAACCTGCTGCACCTGGGTGTTTAGAAGAAAGGGCTGACTGTGCCTAACAGTTTGCAAGTCACTTCTGCAATGCAAGTGTGCTCAGAGCAGGAGGAGAGGCTCTTCCAGCAGCGCAGGTGACACCTCCTCAGGCAGTATCTGCTGCACAGATGCTCCACAGTGCAAAGAATGGCTTCAGTCCACTCTTCCAGCTGCAGAAAGCTGCACCCCACTCCTCCCTGAGACAGCCAGGAGCAGTTGGAAGCAGGAATATTTCCAGACAATGTGTGTGGTCCTTTCTGGACCACCTCCATCTGCCTGCATCCCTTCTTCTGGGATACATTTTGTGTATGCTTTGGCTCTGTAGTGTGAGAAGGGAAAGGAGCTACACATCGCTTTGTTTTAGTACATGCTGAAGAGCTGCTTACTTAAGACACAGATCCTTCAGTGTATGACACATCTGGAAGAGTATTCAAGCTCTCCTACTGAGATACTGTGCACTGGGACACGTATGCAGAGTATTCTGTAAGTTGAAAGAAATATGTAGGGTCAGGGACTACTCCATACTCCATCTGCTAAAGGTGGGATCAACCCTAATTTTACCTTTTCCAGGAAGTGCAGCGAAGAGTGAGATCACTTCACCTGAGAGGAGCTGAAGTGCTGGAGGTGCCTGGTTCTTTTCAGTGCCTCAAACTACATGTGTAACACCCTAGCTTGTAGGTGTGACATCAGGTGAATCTCTCAGTGTACAAAGCTCTCTTGCCCAGAGAGCCCAAGGCAAATGTAACTTGACACAAAAGACTGGTCCCAAGAATGAGCAGATACTCCCAGCCTCTGCCTCTGGCCTGTCTCTATCTCTGTTCAGTGGTTCTTCAAAACTTAATGTGTTTCCAAGACAAGCAATTTCCTCAACCTCAGACAACTCTTTTAAGGCCATTTTGCTTTCAAATATTTGCCACTGGAAAAGCAGGAGCCAGCCTGTTGCCATGAGCTTACCTACATGATATAATTTGTTCTATAACCAAGTAAATTCCAAATTGGGAGCTCGATGACTCGTCTGCTTAGAGGAGGTTGTGGAAGCCATGTGATATCAAACTGATAAATGAATGGACTGAGAAAAGCAGCAAGAACGTGATTGAAATCAACATGTAAGAGACAGCACTTAGAACTAATGTTTTTGCATTTGACCAATGACAAGGCTGGGAGAAAGGGGAGAGAGGGAGAATAAATTTATTCAAAACCATTTTAATATGCTCATTGGGTTCATTCCTCAAGTATTTGAGTATTTGTCTCCAAAAACTAAATATGTGGGTGATGGCAGGCTTGTTGCTTTTTTCTTTACAAAAACCTAGAGTTCCTTTTGGGATTTGCACCTCCCTCTCTGCAGTTAAGAGGAAAAAAAGGAACTACAAGAGAAAATCTGTGTTGAATCATATACCACACATGACCAATCCCAAGAGAAACATTCAGTGAGTGCAATTTTGACTCAATAGGACATAAAATTACAGGGAGAAAACTCTGACCATGCTTTCAATGCTTTTCTTTTTTTTTCATTCTACATTTTACTTCGTCTCAATCTCAAAATACCTGAACACTTTTCAATGGGGCATGAAGCAAGATAACATCTGTGCTGAATCTCATTTCCTTTACTCCAGAGAAACCAGCTTTCCAGGTGGTTCAAAACAGGAGGCAGTGCCTTACCTGAATTGCTGCTGGCTTTTAGCTTTGTTTCAATTGCAAGGTAGCAATTCCAGGGAAAAAGCTGAGAAGTGAGGTTGTGCAGGAAATATGCCCCAGTAAAATTCATTATGATGCTTAATTCTCATTGGCTTCACACCACACGTTGGCAGAAGTTGAAGAGTATGGAGATAAAGCTGTTACTGGCTTCTGGGTATGGTCACAATTGAAATACATTTTTTCTTGGGAACCTTCATTCATTTTTCCTCATGCCATCCCACCCGGCTCTCTGGATTTGTTTCATTTGTATCACAAGAGGGCACCCTGCATCAGACTAAAGTTTCCCATCCACATCTTGAAAGGCAGAAGCTGAAACCAGGAAAGTTCATGGACTGAAACGGGCTCATGGGGAGAGTGGCACTGAAGGAACAGCCACAGGGAACAGCTGGCTGCAGCTGGAATGTCAGTGCCCTCTCCTTGTGCGGGGGGGGACAAAAACCCACCCTCCTCTCCTCCCACTAGGAAGAGGACCTCTGCAATTTTAAAAACTCAATTCAAAAGTAGCAGACTACAGATAAGGGATTTAAACAGGACAACCAGGTAACACTTAACTGTAGAGGCTCTCTCAGTCATGCTGGATAACTGAAGGGCCTTCTTCACTTCTTTTTACTGAAAACCAGCTGATATACCTGACTACTGATATACCAACTGGCACCCTTCACAAGACATTGTGTAACTATGACTTCCCATAGCAGCTAATAAAAAGGAAGGAGTTTTCCTCTTTGAGAAGAAAAACAGCATTTAAATAATCCAATCAAGTATGCTACTATTACATGAAATTAAATTTGTATAGACAAATATATGGACTTAAATAAATTCCCACTTCACTTCCAAAGGCGGTGAATGACTGTTTCTTAAGAATAACAAGCACCTAATAGCACATCAAAAATACTTGCACTATGTCCTGAAAATCTGTGTTATGAAAGCAACCATCTGAGATAAAATTTGAATTTGATTTTGTAAGAGGAAAGGAAAATTCTATCTGTTAAAAAGATAACACTGTGATGCACAGTTCTCATACACTTACCTTTTTCTTGAAACTTAATCTACTAATGACATGCTCTGTGAATATTGCTCCAGAATATATTTTCATTAATCTTTTGTGGAAAACAGCTCAACATGTAATTGCAATTTTAAGTTCTCACCAAACCTGTTGAAACAGAAATTCACAGGTCAGGTCTCCTTAATGCTCACCCTCCAAATTCAGCTTGGATCTTCACATGAGACCTGTTCTCTGTGAGGTTGCTTGAGAGTGTGTAATGCTGTAAGCACTTTTTTATGGGGGCAAACACCTCTGAATACCAATTCTGCTGGTTATCAAATTGAGTTATGCAGGGATCAAGGAGCATCACCTGCTGGTTCCTCTAGGTGTGATCCTGAACTGCCAAACAGAAAGAAGTACCAAAGGAGTTATATGTTTGCCCAACAGAAATTGAGAAGAAGCAGTAATGTTCTTCATTGTTAGCATCAGAATAGATTGTTACCTTAGCATCAGCAGTAGGAAGAACCACATTGTGTGTAGCCAATACTTGTTTTACCTCATGTTTCACATGCTGTTTTTTTAAACTTTTCTCACTAATTGCTCAATTTTTTGGTAAACTTCTGCTGCCATCCTACAAGGTTATTCTTGTTGGCATTGGAGGCTATCTTCTCTAAAGCCTGGTAGCAGATACAGCACACCTCTGACTCCCTTTACAAGAGAATCACTATGGCATTGCTGAGTGGAGCTTCTTAGGCAGCAAACCTGAAATTCAACATATGCAAGTCAAACAAACTACTGTAACTTAAACTTTTATTGCTTGCACTTCCTTCTATCCAATACTGCTGGCTACAATTATGTGATATGCCTCAGGAAAGGGGTGCCAAGTACCAGATTCTCTTTTCTATTCCTCCATAGATCCTCTTCTAACTTTTTTAATGGAAAAGCAGAATTCAATTCCTCTGAAGCGTCTGGAGGAGAAAAGGACAAGGGAAAGTCTATCTCCTTCTGAAATAATTTTCTCCCATCTCTAATTATTTCTGACTTCCTAGATATACCTTTCTCCCCAGAAAAACTCATTTAAAAAACAGTGAGGCATTCCATATGTAAATGCTAGCGAGTTGTCAGATAATAAGGACTCGTTAATGCAAGGAAAGTTATTTAATCTCTTGACCACTAGGCCAGACTTGGGGGCTTGCAGAAGGTCCTGCTGTAATACCAACAGATATTTTGCTTGGTTTGTTGTTTCCTGGAATACACTGGGACCAGATGCTGCTTTCCTCTGCAGCTTGAAGTCCACCTAAGAGAACCATTTCCCCTTCCAGCCTCTGGACTTCACGAGGCAGGGGAGAAAAGCACTAGAAGAAAGCAGGTAATCTGGCCCCACAGAATCACTGGCACTCAGACTTCTTTGACTACATCAATAGCTGATGAAAAACAGCTGCTTTATTCACATTATCTTTTGCATTTATCTTCCTGAAAAGTAATCTCCACGAAAGGAGGACACTGTATTTACTTGGCTTACAGTGGGATCTCCTTTTGGGTCACACTGTAGCTAAAACTTTCTAATGAAGGAGAAAGAAAAAAAAAATCATATTCCACTTTATGCAGCACATTGTGATGGTGATGAAGTGTCAGTGGGTATCAAATGATGCCCTTCCTGGCAACAAACCCTCACTGAACTTTACCAGTTCTTGCAGTATGAAGAGCCAGCTTAGCACATGCTTTCCCTTTAATCAGGAAAAATCTGCTACCAAGATGAGACAGAGGAGCTGAGAGAAAAAGTATACATTGCTGCACTACAAAAGGATTATTCTTCTTTTTCAGCAAAAATACTGCAGGAAGCCCACAAATGAGCATACAACACGCATGTTAAGTGTAAGTGTAGTGGTTTTGGTTTGCTAATTTGAGTTTTTTTTGGCTAACATGCTAATTAACATGGTGGGTTTAATGCTGGCTAAATGCCAGTGCACATTTATTTTTTGCTGTGAGGTAAGAATTAGGAGGAGAGCAAAGCAGGCTTAAAACTTTAAAGGGTATAAAGAAAACTTTATTAATAGAATTAAAAGACAGAATAATAAGAATTAGAATAAAACTTTTAGAACACTTTTTTTTTCTCCTATACTTTTTAAAATTGATGATATAAAGAGACAAAACTTGGGGCTTTTAGTTAGTTTACTGTTTTTAGAATAATTTTTTTTTAGGTTTTTTTAGGGAGAGAGGTGTCTCTTGTTATGCTATGGAGACTTTTCTACAAGAATTAGTTTTCTTGTGGTTTTAACGTCATAGCAAATTAGTTGCTTGGGAAAGGAAAATTTGCTTGCAGTGTGAAAAGTTTTTTTATGCTTTATAGTTTTCTTATAGTTGTTTATATGGCTTATGTTAACTTATGGGATACTATTTTAAGGATGAGCTGTTTTAGCATAAAAGTCCTTTTCATCTATCTCCGAAAAACAGAGATTTTCTTTATTTTTGGGGCAAGGTTGTTTTTTTTTTGGTTTTTTTTTTTTTTTTTTTTTTTTTGTTTTGTTTTTGTTTTTGTTTTTTGTTTTTTTGTTTTTTTGTTTAAGCTTCTGATTAGATCATCATAATTACTTTAACATGTTTGCTTCAGCAATAGTGCTTTTATTTATAGCTGTAGTTAGAATGTTACATTTCTCTAGTGTGCTTTATGAGTTATAAGAAAAAGAGTTTGATATATCTATTATATTTTTACTATAGTTTTATAAGAGAATTTTAGTTTAAGACTAAGGCGTCTTTTTATTTTCTTCTTATCTGGGATTTTGACTTTTTTTTTGATGACTTTGGTGTTTTTGTATTGCTTTCTATGTGTTTTTTATTTTGTTTTTCTTACTTACGTAGTAAGGAAAGTCTCCCAAAATGACTGGGAATATTCCCTAGAGCAATGGAAGTGTTGGAAAATGAATGATGTTTTGCCTTCTGGCCTATTTGCCTATTTTAGTGCTAGATCAAGTAACAGTTTCAGCTCTGTCAAGAACATCTGTCTGGGAAGGCTGACAAAATACAACACAAATGCAAAACAGCCACGTGGATGTAAAGGTTCCTACTTGTTCTTTTAGACATGACAGCTTTTGCACATTTTTGCATTCATCTGACTACTCTTCTCATGATGACGCCATGAAGATTTTTCCAAACGGGAGAGCAGGGAACTATCTGGACAGTAAGGACAGGTATTGCTCCTGTGGGCTTAGCCAGACATCTATGGACTCTTTTGAACAAGTTGGTTCACATGGGTCTGTAAGAGGCAGAGTTTTTGTCTCAGCACCACGAGGAGAAAGTGCACCACAAAGAAATAAGTAATGTTTGAGCCATTTGTACAGGAGAAAGCATTGTTCTCTGCCCCCATTAAGCACTGTCAGCACTGACCTGGGATTTTCAGTCCTGCCTGATCACTCAGCTTGCAGAGTTACTGAGTTCTTGGAACTCCTCATTTCTGAGAGTCTGTGATGTTTGCTTTGGGAGCTGCTGGACCATGGAAGAATCAGTCCTTTTCTCTCCCATTTGCTATGGACAGGTGTGAACGGCGCTTTCCGCATCAGTGGTTCAACGGCCTGACATAGCTTGGGATGTTCCAAATTAAAGCCCAGCATGGTCTGGCTGCACCAAATGATGGAGCAGAGGGGACAGAGATGGCAAGGCTCTAACATCAAACACTCAGTTAAATAATGGCTGAAGGAGCAGCTCTGCCTTGCCAGAGGTTTGGGATTTGCATTCCCCTTTCAAGCACCAGACATAAGCCTCAGCAACAGGGGAGGGATGTAGGGGGCAGAATGGCAAAGACCTCACCTGATGAAAGCTGGGAGGCAAGTCTGTGCACAGCAGAAGCAGTTTTCTCCTTTCCAAGAGCTGGCCTCTTCTTCCTCCTTTACCCCAACACAGGGAATGGGAAAGGAGGAGAGGAAACCATCTCTGCCAGGGCTTGAGGCCCTGGTGAGAAGGGAATTCCTTGTGGAATATTTAACTCAGAGACTTCCAGTACCTTGTTTCAGCAAACAGGCTGTAGTTAGGGACAGTATCCCCATTAACAAAGGCTACCTCAACATGTTACTATGGAATTAAAAATAAAAATTTGTGCCTGAAAAGATACAGACAGAACATAAAAACCACCTTACCTGAAAACTCAAGAGATGCAGTGCAACAAATAAATATATTTATTCTTACTTTTTTTTTTTTTTTTAACAACAGCAGCAGAATAATTGCAAATAGTTGTTTTTTTTTTTTTTTGCCAAGTATGTATTTTGCTTATTGATTTTTGCATCCAGGGTGATCTACAGCTACAGCCTAGTTTTGTATTTCTTTTTCAATCTGGTTCCTCCTAGGATAGATAGAGTGACTAAGTATTCAGAGCTACTAAAGACTTATTAGGTGTGTAACACAGTGAACTACTTCACAGTCATAAACATAATCCCTAAAGCAAACACACAGGAAGACTGTTTTGTTCATAGCTGCAGCAGAGAAGAAGCCTTTTTTTTTCTTTTCAGCATCTTGCTGTTTCAGTCAAAGTGGATTCTGTTATCCACTGTCACCCTTTCAAAAAAAAAAAGCATTTATAAAAATGACTTAATAAAAACATACTCTTATATTTCAACAGTTTTTATGCCAGTTTCTCAATGACTACTCTAGAAAAGTCAGCTTGTTCAACCTAATATAAGAAGAAGGTCAAGTATGGAAAATCAAGAGTAAAAACCTCACAGTAGAAATAAGCATGTCTGTAGCATGTAGTGGTTAGCTGTAAAGAAGTGAAGAAAAGAAAAAGCTTCCCTAGAAGTTGTAGAGCTACATAGCTACTATCTTTTTATAGCAGGTGTATTTTCTACCACAGCCTTGATTTTTATTACTTTATATTTTTTAAATAACTTAAAATAATAATGAGTTTGCCTGCCAGCAGCCAACTCAAAAACAATTGGAAAAAGACAAAAAACCCAGCCACCATTACAGTGGTAGGGAGAAATTCTCCTCAGCAGCCAATTTTTGTGTCCAGTCCTTTCCCTTCTTAGCAGTCCCAAAGTTCTGGGATATATATTCAGCTTATTAGGAATGAGACTCTCCAATGCAGACTTGGGTTTCACTGAAAGGAATGGTGAACATTTCCCCTCTGTAACCTCCTGTGAGTCCTTGTAGCAGCAAGCTGCAGCAAAAGGAAAGGAAAGAATATTCCATCCAGGTGTGAAATGATTCATAGGCAGCATCTGAGATCTTCAAAGGATTCTCAATCAATACTTCAGCCTGATTCCCAGATGAGTGGGCTGTGATTTTATCTCATCTGTCAGATGAGAGAAGCTGCCTGTTTGTTCTTGAATTAACTTCTTTCATCTTTGCTGCCACAATATTGCAACTGACTGCACATCTTTCATCACTCGGAGTGCCACTCAGTGCACAGAAAAATAAACCAAGCCATGGCCCTTGGCAATCCACGTAACACAGCAACAGCAGACATGGTGTGCTCTAGACTCTGCCCAGAAGTGCAGACCTGAAAGGCAGAGGGAAATGCAAATGGGTAAAGACAATCATCAGAATGATGTGAATCTTCTCAGAGTGACTACGATACTGAGATTCCAGTTACTAGAGGTTTTCATCTTGTCACCCTGTGCAACGTGGAATGTCTGTGCCCTGATGTAACTCTCTCCCTGTCTCCTCCTCAAAATGAGTGGAGTCAATCAGATGGAATTGTGACATCCCCTGCCTCAATGGTTCACGTATTCTTCCACAATTAGTAAAATCAAAGAGCTGGTGAGGCTGCATTCTAACAGCAGTAGAAGAAAAGCCAAAAATATGACTTTGCTGAATATTTTTCCCCAGCCTGAACTCTAAATTGTTAACTAGTTTCATTAATGCATTTGCCCCAAAGTGATTTTTAGGCAAACCTCAGCCCTGTCTGAAAGGCTGGTGCAGAAAGTGATGCAGAAGCTGTGAAAACATCTGTGTGGAATCCAGAGTGCTCTGTAGAGAACTTGTGAGGAAGTGGGGATTTCTTGGAGTTTAAAAAGTACTTTCTTCCTTCACTGAGTAACACAAGAAATTAAAATACAAAATTACTTATTCTAATTCCCATTTCCTAAGGGAAAGAAGGACCAAGGGGGTTTAAGATAAAGACTGATTGTTCTATTTTTTCCAAGAGTCCAAGAGATTGGGAGGGGGTTTGGGGATTTACAACCATGCTGTACCCCATCTGTTGAAACATGTAACATGCCATTTGGTTTTAACTGCTTGATGCTTGCTCTGTATCCCATTCTATTTATTTATTGATCTGGGTAACCTCTGACACAAACCTTAGTGTCTTCCATCTGTCCTTTTCAATGTGGTTCTCAGGACCTTCACTTTCATAGGAAGCCAAGTAAAGTGCTGCAATCAGAAGCAAATACATTATGTTAGGCCCACCGGCATTTTAAAATTTGCTCTCCTTGCAAAGCAGACTGAGTTAAATGAAGCAGGCATGTATTATCCATCCCTCAGTTAAGGGCTTCAGAATCCCATTAGGAAGTATAGCATTGCTTATAATTGCAGCCAGACAATGCCAACAAACTGTGCATGAGAACAAAGACTACCCTGGAGGGGGGGAAAAGGCAACCAGCGGAAACTCAAAAGCACGAGGAGAAGAAAGCACTCAAGAGAAAATAAAATGAGCCCAGGGACATGGTGCTTTGTAAGTAGCCAGTGAAGTCCCTATTTTCTTCCTTAAGCAGCACCCTTTAGTGCAAAGCATCCTGAAAGTCCACATAAATACATTTCATGTGACATTTACAGGGACCACATCAATTTCATTCATTCTATTTCAGAACTAGTGTTGATTCTCACAGACTGTAAGCACATAAAAGAAAAATCTTATCTTCTCTGTCATTTGTAAGGGAGGAACATTTTTCACTTGCCAGACAGAGACAGGACAGTCTTTCCTTACTGTGAGGAAGCCATAAATTAACACAGAAAGAGACTGAGCATTAGCCAGTGACACTATCCCTGCAGAAGTCCAGAGCTTCTTACCATCATCACTGAAGACTGGGACAGAGAGCAAGTACTGCAGAATCTTCCAATCCTTTTCAAAAGGGCACTCCACTTGCTTCCATGTCATAAATTCACTGACTTGTTTTGCCAATTCCCAAAATTTCTGTCAGAATACAAAGCAGAAGAGGTGCTATATATTGAACATTTTTCAAAAAAAAGATCTTGGTTTGGAGACCAAGGCTTTGATTGTCCTTGGTTTTTAAGATAGAATTGAACATGATCTGACTCAACAACTCAGCTCCTAAATTTTGTGTTCCTGTTTCAAGCTATGGTAACTTCTCACTCCTCCACCTTGTTAAAATTGCTGTTGTGAATACAAATATAGTAGATCATTAAGTGCACTTAATATACTTTTTTTTTTCAAGAAGCTGGTAACACTCCTTATGCCCAAATTTTAACTTCATTGATGCTTATGCTTTTTGTTTTGCAATTAAATACATAGTGATTTTCACATCAGATGCTTAATAATGACATTTCAAAATCCAGATGTTTCCTGTCAGTTAGCAAATATGAAATGCTCTATTTTCTTGCTGGAAATGTATGCCAAAAATAAACACTCCCCATGTAGAGTGCTGATGCCATTAATTGATAAACTCTTTCAATTAAAGTTTAACATGCCACCAGTGCACATGGATTCCTTGAGCAAAAGGGCATTGCACAGCCTAGTTTTAGAGCCTTTAGGCTAATTCATACCTATGACTACAACTGAAATGGACTGCACTTTTGTGTGAATGACCCAGGCTTCTTGAAAACTGAAAGTACCAGGCAACAAATCACTGGGTAAACTCACCCTGTGCCAGATAACAAGCATGAAATCAGAGGCAGAAAAACTACTGGAAGACAAGAGAGTCAAAACTATCTATCACATATTTCTTCACAGACACTCTGGGACTCACATGCATGAAAATGCTGCCTATGTATCTTGATAAAGGAGGAACTTGCTTTTTATGTGAGGAATTAAAAGATAAAACCCTAAAATACTAATTTGAACATTTTGCCATTAATTAGGACAAACCTGTGAATTGAAATGTTGAGATGAATTTGAGCACTGGGAAGAAGTTCTGACCTTTTTTTCTCCCCACTAAAAAAGTAAGTGGGAATATCAAAAGTTTCTACAAACACTCCATCTTCAATAAAAGTGCTCCCAGCTCCCCTGAGCAGTAACAGATGTACTCAAATTCCAGCCTGTGTTTGCTCTCCCAGAATCCAGGGGAAATTGGACTGTGATCTGCTTCAGTTTTCTGTTAAAGGGGCTGACCCTGCATTAAAACCCCACTCAGTGCTCTACTTACCTCAAAATTGACGTGGCCATTGGGAAGGCGATTGGCACAGCCCTCATTGAGGAAGTAAATGTCTTTGATCAAGAGGCTGAAGAAAGGTATCACGATCTAGGGAGAGAGCAGCATTATTATCAGTCTGGTCCTGAATCAAGACACAATGGTCTACAGAGAAAAACGAAAGGAAGTCAGGTAATACAAAAGGTAAGCACAATACAGAAGGACTAAGGAATTCTACATCTTTACACAAACACTCTGCATTCACTGCATTTTAAAAAACAAGTTTCTCCACAAAGTCCTCCATTTCTGTGTCATGTCCTTCTTGTTTTCATTTTTTTTCTTCTTCCTTGCAGATTCCAGAATATAAATGGTCAGAGGCACCTACTTCTTTCATGTAATTCCTGCAGGGTATCTTGTAGTGTAGCTTTCCCTCTTGACAGGACTTGCTTGGTAAACAAGGGGAGATGCAAATTGAAGCACGGCAGGGAATATTGGGGTAGCAGCACAAATGGTTTTCAAGCTACAATTCCCTGAGCTCATGCAAGTCATGGAACCTTGGTACTGACTGTCTTAAAATTAAGCATTTCCTGCCAAATGGACAAAGTATCTTCTTTGGAGAATGCTGGAGAATTTTACTTTCTTGAAATGGTTCTATTTTAATTTTCATCCTATGGAAGTTTTCACAACTACACATCCTTGTTACAATTGGGGATTAAACAAATACCACTTATTTCCATGGAACACTTCACTGCACCATATTTCAATATCTCTAAGTTCTTTCTTTGAAACCTTAAAAGTGACTTTTCTCTAAAAAAGAAGCAAGCCTCTTACATTTAAACTTCTGGTACTTTGAATGATATGTGAACAGAGCCTTAGGACTCAGAAAGACATTCAATGTATAACAACGGTATAAATCAGCAGACTGCACGTGGATTTGCTTCATCTGCCTGGCAGTTTATTCCATGAACTCCAAGATCACGTTTATTCAACATAGCATGAAGTCCTAATAAGGAGCTGATGAGCAACTGCTTCCAAGTGGAGAGCAGTTAGGAAGCTATTTGATTCCTTTCCACAAGAACTACCACTGAGATTCTGCATCTAACAGCTATATACAGGAAGGGAACGCCACAGCTCTGTCTAGATTTGAGGTTTAGAATACCTTTTGTGAGTAAGTTTTAAAGCTTTTCCACCTTAAGCCATGAATTACTGAAAGTTTAGCAGAGGTAGCAGCTATAAGAACAAATTACTAGCAATCTCATATCAGTCCTTAGCCTTTTTGTTTGTGGTATAGGTTTGTGAGATAGAGGTGTCTGTCGAACAGAAATGAGCTGAGGCAACATCCTTCTTTTACTTAAATAATCAGATGTTGGACTTTCAGTCAGCCCCAAACTGATCTGGCAGCTTTCTATAAGCCCACCAGGGGTAGAGTTGCTGAGAATCAGAATTCCAGGATAAAGGTTTACGGTGCAGCACAACAAGCACATTTCCCTTTTGCCCACTGTCGTTTGCAAACACACCTTCTCTCTGTTGCTGTGAGCTGTCAGGGACCTCTGAGCGGCTCCACGCAGAGCAGTTCGGTAATTATAAAAATTGCTGGAAGGGTCCATCTGATGCTGCAAGGCATGAAAAGATGCAGATAATGAGGTTGCACACAATCCTTTTTCAACTGAGCAATTCTTAAATAGGAAAAGGTCTTCTGAACAGCCCCACAAATGCAGCTTTGTAGAGGACTGCGGTATCTCTCTGTCTGTTCATTTGATCAGAAGAGAACCTTATTTTTAAAAATGTCCATTCAGTACAACAAGGGAGCCAATATATTCTCTTGGACAAATCACAAACTCATATAGTGCTGCCACCTGCATGACCTTTGACAAAGGTCAGCTGGACAAAATCCATTAAGAGCACAAATATACTAAATGAAATGTCATAATGAAGCCAAACTCACATTTTTGAGCAGTTACAAGTAACATGCTCCTGTCCAAATATTAGCCAAACTTACCTCAAGAATATCAAATTTGGCTGTCTTCACTTTTGCCCAGGTTTTCTTTAATCGAGACACAGGACTCATGTTCATGCCAGCTTGATAGAAAAGAAAGAGATTGTTGGAGTATTTAAAAGAAAAAAAAAAATCTTTCAGGTAGTTTGGACCAGTAAGTATTTAGAAAGCAAAGAATCTATTACCAATAACAAGTGTTTTCAATGAAGCTACTCAAGAAATCAGAGTCACTGTTTTCTTTAAATTCCAAAATAACCTTGGAAACAAAACCTTCATCTCTTACAGAATGAAAGCTCTAAAAAAAAAAAATGCTATAACATTATTTAATGTGGATTTGATAAAACATCTATGTACAACAGAAAAGTTCAAATGAGTGTTCTGAACACCATCTCTTACATAATTCATTGAAAACTACACCTAACTATGAAGTTTTCATATTTCAAATGAAAAAAAAAAAAAAAACAACCCAGTATTTTCCTACCAGATATAAAGAGGTATGGAATTTTTAAACCACTAGGATGTGACAGAAATGATGGAAGATGTTTCAATGCTCCATATTACAGGGAAAGTTACTATTCCAATTTAGGATTGAAGATGGTTTAAAAAAGTGGGGATTGAGGTCTCTGAGGAGTTGCAAAGAAAACTTTGGTTTATACCAACTTTATAGTACACACATAGCACTACAACAGTGTTGAGCAACTTCATGCTGCTGACCAAGCTCAGCAGTAGATTTCTGTGTGAAGCACTCTGCTTCCTTTATCCAGATTGAAACAGGAATAAAATAGTATCTCAGTATCTCAATATCTCATACTTACAAATAATAGCCATTAAGGAATTGAAGTTGCCAATGTTAAAACATTCCCGTGCCACATCGATGAAATATTCTATCACTCTTGCTCTGTGCTTCTTCTTCACAGGCTGCAAGAGATGCATTTGTAGGGTTATGCTCAGCAGGAAACAGCACTCAGAACACCACCAAAGAAATAAGACCCCTGTTAAAAGTCTTTTCCATATGTACCACAGCTTCACACTATCCTTTACATGTAGAAGAAGTTACACTATTGTGTTCAAAAGCATTCAGGACAGCAAGGACAAACCAGATCCCAGGCAGGCAAAGAGCAAGGACAACAGGAAAAGAGGCTCTGCCAAGGAAGAGGATATGAAGAACAGCAGAGCAGAGTAGGGGTTCAGCCAGAGGAGAGAATGTGCCTCAATTCACAAGGGCCTTCCAGAGAAGAGAACAGCAGGCCACACATGCTCGTGTACCAAGAAGGGCTAACCCACAATAAATCATCACTGTCACACGAACAAGGCTGAGGCACCAGTACAATGCTAAAAACACTGATCTTATTTCCTCTTCAGACGTGCTCTGACTGCATCCAAATGTCAACAATTACAGAACCAAGCGAATGAAAACTCCAAGAGGCACCAAACTTGAAAAAGCTTCACAGCTTTAGATAACTAAACAAAACCTTTCAGCACAAAAAGTCCTGGCTCACCATACAGATTTCTGTTGCAACCAAGTAACTGAGCCTGTTAAACCACTCCACGTAGGCTTCAAGATTCCGAGTCTTCTTTCGATCTCCGTAGCAGCTCTACAGACAGAAATAAAATAGCAACTTTAGCACAATTTTTATCTTTTCCCTGGGAGATCTTCTGGCTTTCTGCCTTGCCATTCCCAAACATTGTCAAGTAACCAGGAATAACTCAAATTACCCAAAGTGACAAAAAGCTTAGAGGGAAAGCAGCAGTGGTAGTATTCAAGCATGTGTAACTTCCTTCTGAGCTTTCAGCCCAGTAAAGCACTCCAGCAGGCACATGTAATGCTTTAAAACCTACTGGGAATCTTTAAGGACCTAGGACAGACCTATGCAAACAATCAGGGATAAATATCTGCATAAATCTCTCTTGAATGTGCACACTGTTTCAGTCCTTACTCCTGTCCCTCTGCTAGAGTAGATAAAACATTAGGCTCTCTGCAAGTGCAGCAGGAAAATGGAGGTCAGGCACATTATGTTTGGCTGTTGGATATACTGCATCCTAAGTTTGGGAGATCAGCTCTACCATTTTGATGGGATTATCCCTTTCCTGAGCAGTGCTATGCTGTATCATCTTGGAATCATTCCCACACCACATCTCAGGGTTGCCTAAAAAGGGGTAGACAGCAGTTTCAGTGATCTCTATCTGGAAAAACAATTTCAGAGACCATCTGACTGAACATCAAATTGTAAACCTGTGTCATTCTATTCTGTTTGTCAGTTTAAAGTTAATTGAAGTTTTAATAGACTGACTCTGTCACAGTTTATTTACAGAGGTTAAGTCATCTTGAAAAACATAAAACATTAAGTCATTTTGAAAACAGCACTCAAAGAGATGACAACTCCATCATGGCTGGTTAAAACCTCACATAGATCCAGAGCCCTCTGCGCTCTTTTTGTTAGGTCTATTTGCTCTACCTGCAAATTCCCCCATGTGCCACTTGGCTGCAAAGAGTTCTGTTTACTAAAAAGGAAGAACAGATGTCGAAAACGAATAATGCAGAAGGCAAAGTTAAACTCAACTTCTTGCAGCTGTAGGCTGCATAAATGGCCTGGGGAAAACATTCACAGGATCAAATTCTCCCTTAGCTTAAGTCAGAAAACCCAGGAAATGTGTTCATTTAAGTCAATTTGTTGGCTGAGTTCTCAAGCTTCAGGAGTTGTACTCCAGAAAGTAAAAAAAAAACATTAATAAAATGTTTAATGGGAATGTTAAAGCTTGTTTTCTACTGGTCCTCATTTATTGCTGGACCTCACTTCCAGCTTATGGTGCACCTGACGGTAAATGATGCCTTTCAGTGCTGCTCCAGATCTGCTCCCATTACCTGGGCATTATTCAGAGGATCCTTCTGCACAAATGCCTGGATAAATTCTTCTGGTCCAATATAATTGAGTCTCTCCTAAATAAAGCACAGAAGCAGCCAAGTCATATCCCCTGTTAACCTTCACTTCAAAAAGAGGGGAAGGATGAAGTCATCCCTGGGAGCGTAACAACTCACAAGCTCTATGTGTGTCAGCTGCTGGGCTAACACATAGGGATCATTGCAGACTGTGATTATGTCCCTCTGGATGGACTGGGGCTTGGTCTTTAGGAGCGTGAGGCGATCTGTGGATGTGGTGGCATCAATTTTTGCAAGCACTTCCTCGTACTGGGTAACCGCGGCCAGCTTCCGAATCAGGTTCTGGAGGAGCTGCTGCACGTTCTTCCGGTACATCTGTTTTAACATCAAACGATCAGAAAACACTTCCAAAATGTGAGAAGACACCATTAAAGTCTGCGTGTCACTGCAACAGACGGGTGCTGATACCTGTCAAGATACCTTGTGGTCAAGATAAGCTCTATTATGTGAATTTGTAATATTAGCATTTCATCAGACCAAAAGGAATCCAGATGAGGGTTTAAGCAGTGATTGTCTCACAGGCTCAATATTGACCCAGTTAGCTCAAATAAAAGATGTGTTCAATCCACTCCCTGAAAAGTACCAACCACCACTGCAGGAAATACAAGAAATGAAAATACTCCATCTTCTCCTGCTTAAGACCACAGGAAAAAAACAAATATGTGGCCATTCAGTAATAAACAAAGGACCTGCTTCTCTCTGCAGCAAATCACGACCAGTTTCACCAAAGTGAGAGCTCAAACTTGCAGTGAATCTGAGGAAAAGGAGAAGATAATAAAACCACCTCTCCCTTCTTTTGCCTTTGCAGGCCCTTCCATGTAGTGATTTAAGTTACCAGGAGTGACAATTTGAAGTAGGAGCAAAACTCAACTCTTAAGTAGATAGAACTGTGTAACCAAGGAGGCTATTCTTCCAGACTCCACATATCATCCTACAGCCATTAAAGCAAAACCTAAGTGGCTTCAAAAAGGATCATCCAAAAAGTATTGTCTGCACACTACAGTATGATCAGCAGCAATATCCTTTATTCTGATTAATTTGTCCTTTTCTCCAAAGATTTTTCCAAATATGTTGTTTTAAAGGAGCCATATGTTAGTGTGGTGAGAGATTGTGTCTCTTTTACATTTGTATTTCATACCACATTTCACTTTCTTGTCCCATCTTCTTACGTCTCTCCCCACTTTGACAACATCAAAATGTATTTCAGCTTCCAAGTTCGGTTTAGGTTTGTTCTTTTCCATGCTTGTGTACAGCCTCTCAAGGCCCTTCTGGGCCTCTGGCAGCAGCACTCTCAGCTTCTCTGAGTCCAGCTGTTAATGTGCTGTTTGCTGCCTCATCCATACCATTACTTAAAAGCTTATATAAGGAACACTGGTCCCTGCTGAGCACTGGAAACACAATGCCATTTAGCAATTGCTATTCATGTTTATAGTTCTTCCAAATGCCACCCCAGTGTCTTTTGCAATAGCAGTATTTTGCCAGCTACACAGGATTTACTTACTGAAACCTTGTTAATTCTCTTCCACGAAGTAAATATAACCCTTGGCTTTTGGCCGAGTTTATTTCAGTACTTAAAAGACAAGCATCAGTTAAGCATCAAAATATTTCACAACACCAATGTGGAACTTCCATCTGAAAAGTGGGATTTTGGATTTTGAGAAAGGTCAGGTGATTTCCTTGTGTGCTCCATCCACAGGAAGGAGTAGGACAGACTTCCTCTGAGTCGATACTTTAAGCTCAAGACAATTCTTCCTGGTCTACTCCTCTTTTGGAAATTTCTCCCCAAACCTGCTATAACTTTTCCATTGACCTACAGGTCAAAGGCCCAACTCCAACACATCTTACTGAAGAAATTATCAACACTGATAGGGATTTTTCAGCTATTGTCCTAGCCAGCTTCTTCCAAGTAAAATGATAAATACTAACATCCACCAAATTGTGCCTGTCTGCACAAAATGGGTTTATGCTATGGGCTTAGAGCTGGAGAGAACCTTGCCCATGCTTTGGAGAAGATCTGCTTATGATGTGTGGTTTCATCCCAGGCTTAGGTACCAGACAGAACTTTTTGCCTACCCCCACCTTGATAATAAGTTTTCCTAAGCACCCAGAGCCACACCATGTTATTAACAGCAATATCAAAGCAGTAATAGGAACACCATTTTACCCAGTAACCTTGTGTGCAGACAACTTACCTCATCCCCACTGGCTATTCTTTGTGCCAGCTCCTTTAAGTTCCTCATCATTCTTTCATCTCGGAAATCATAAGGAAAAGTCTCTGTCCACTCGGTCAACAACTGTAGGATTTTTGGTGCAATTTTCTGGGTCCAGTTCTATTTGGAAACAGTAGTGAGGAATGTTACATGCAACAGCAGTGCAGGAAATATCTAGCTCAAAGGAAACAGAATTCTGCTCTGCAGGATACTGTAGACCATAAGGGTATGAATGTCAGGTAAATTTTAATCTTAGCTTCATTCAGCATTGGATTATAAGCCAGAGCCAATGGCCATGGAAGCCAATGAAGAGACTCTCATTGGCTTAGCTGACCTGGAAATTAGGCCTCAGGTGGGTGGAAATGATTCCCCTCATTACCAGGAGAGCCTCAGCACGAGGCATTGATTAGTGTTTCCATAACTTATGACTAACCCTCAACAAAGAAAGCTGTACATTTCAGTTGTGCCACGACCTATGCATGCACTACACCTTATGGGGAGAAACCTGTAAACAGACAGAGAAGGGCTAGTGAGATGTGGTGGTCAGAGGCTGCCCTGGGCATAGTGACCACAAAATGATTTTTGATTCTCGGTGAAGGAAGGACGAGGATCAACAAAACCTCTGCCTTGGACTTTCAGAGGGCAGATTTGGTCTGTTCAGGACCCTGTTTCACAGATTCTCTTGATAAAACAAACAGTGCAGCAGAAGCAGCAGCCCTCATAGAGGACAGGCTGAGCAGTGTGGGAAATTCCCCATGAATCTCAGTGAATAAAGGGTCAAATTCTAATTGCTTGTTTCAGGTTTTCAGTCTGTTCTATCGCACTGAGGACCCTCTTGAATAGGAGCATTTTGGTTTGGGCAGGGACCTGGGAAGTCTCTGAGAGTGTGGGATCTTACCTTGTCGAGGCCAGGCTCACTGAGTCTCTGCTGCTCGGTGCACAGGTGGCAGACTTTGGCCATGAGCTCGTACGGGTGCATGAAGAGGCGGGAGCTGAGAAGGAAGGTGAAGATGTACGTCCTCTGTGAACAAGAGGAAGACAGAGAAAGGCATAAATTACCAGCATTTTTTATGTTTTCTCAAAATGCCTTCCTGAAAAATCTTCTCCTTGTTTACTATCTGCAGAAGAAAACTCTACATGTGGCTGTGCCAAAAGCAATTACAAAAGAGGCAAGCATTTAATTTAACACTTATCGCTGCTCCAGAACCAGTACTATAAGTCTGTGCTCGAGCCAAGTTATGCAAGATTAAACCAAAACAAGGCAGGGCAAAGGTGGTTTAGCTCTCCTATTGCACACAGCCTTATTGCAAGCTCATTACCTGAAACTACTCAGAATAAAATTTCAACTCAGCTACTCCTGCTCTACAGTAAACTTTTCTCTCCTGAGTGAAAGTGGAGGGAACTACATAGCTTAATTTTACAAAATAAAAATCAGTAACTGATTCTGAGGTTACAGGAAGAGGCTCCTTATTTTGCTTTGATTTTCCATGCATCATGATTTGAACTCATTGTGAGATGGATATTCAGAATATCCATTCCACTTTCCACTTTGCCAGTAGTTAAGTATCTATGGCACCCAGCCTACAAAGCCTCTACAACGTTCTGGCTCTAGAAACTTGGAATAAATCATCGTGCTTGACCAACCAGTGTCTAAATTGCTACATATTTGAAGTTTACACTAAGCATTAATGGATAAGCACTAGCTTAAGTACAGTTCTGTGCTGCTGGTAATTCTGACCCAAGTTAAAAAAAAAGATCGTGTCTCAGAAATGTGAAAAGATCTATGACAATAACAGAAACTGAACAGAAGCAGAGTTATGTCTTCAGCAGGAGCATGTCACAAGTAGAGCTGCAGTTTCATCATCCACCAGTTATCCCCAACTGCCACTTCTGATACCATTCTTTTTTATCTTCTTTTCTAAGAATTATAGAAAATGTCTCAATGCGTGGATGTGCCTACACAGGTCAAAAATTCTCAGATGAAAAACTCTCCTGTTGTCACATCCAGCCTCTGCTGACCCTAAATAGTGTGGTACTAGTTCAACATTTTGGTTGCTTATTGCAAGTACACGTCAACCTCAGATGAACTATGGGAAATATGCATTAAAAACCACTTGGTTTTGCAATAAATACTTTCATTCTGTCACAACAGTGGTCGTGCCTTTCTCTTCAGCTTGCCTGGCAGCATTTTTTGAGGGTCAATGGTACACACGATCCGTCAAGCAATAAGCCAGTCTAGGTGTGTGCTTTATAAATGAGTCACCAGGGCTGCTCACCTTACAACAGGAGTAATAAAGCATTAGACTTCCTAGGCTGGGTGAGTTATTGCAGGATGCACTCAGGTAAAGCACATGTTACCACAGCTGGTCGGCCACCTGACCCCCTCCCTTAGCCATGGATGTGACACGTTCTGCTCTTGCTGCTCATGTTTCCCTTTAGGAGACACATCAGGCCTGGCCACACAGCTAACTTACATCGGGATAGTAATCCACATTGGGTACTAAGTGCTGGATCAGAGCTTCCAGAGACCCCGAGAGGAGATTGTTGTCGTGGTAATAGAGCCCTCCACAGCCGTCTTCTTTTGTCTGATACAGGTTCCTGTTGTAGCTGCTGCTGTCAAACATCGCTGCAAAGGGAGGTGTCTGTGGCATCTTGCCCTGAGGAGACACATAAAAGAGATAAAGGATAATTCAGGGAAGGTACGATGTCAGGGGTTTTCTATCTTCCAGAGATAATACAGCACTAGAAAAAAAAAACCTCAGTGTCATGCCATGGGTTACTTGCACACACTTGTACTGTTTTCAAGCTTGTGCAGACTTCTCACGAAAGGTCAAACACAGGCTTTCACCACTGCCTGGTGCTTCTTTTATATCTTGCTGTTTCTTTATTAAATGACAGATAAGATGTCCAGGCTAAGAGTTAGAAGGAGGTACAAAAATCCTAACAGGCTTTGGGAACTCAGACTTTCTATAAAGCTTTTGGGGATGTGGCATAATGTTCACTTTGGGTCAAATCCTGAAAGAAGCTCCCTAAGAGCAGCACTGTGAAGGGGAAGCATGTTCAGGCTGTCCCAGGCTGACACACCCACCCCGTGCCAGTGCAGAAGGCACTGAAGTGAAGCCCTGAAAAGGTTATGTGAGAGGACAGTCTCCTTTATGCAACATGACAGCCATGTCACTGCAATCCCAAACCTCCCATTTCCTAACTCCACCCTGGTAAATTGGTGCTTGGTTTTCCCAATAACACTGTGACAGGCGTGACCCAGGCTAAAGCCTGATGCTTCAGTGCATCTGCCTCCACCTACTCTCTGAGTGGCTCTAGAGAAATTTGGAAAAACTTGCCTGGGCATAGCTGCTTACCACTGTTGTCCAAGCTCACCAATGATATAAAAGATGAGGCTTGTTAAACCTTCTCCCAAAATTCTGTGAAAATGTGAAAAAATCCAGCCCTGTGCTTCAGGAAAAATAAAGCAATTACTCATCAGTCTGCATCTTAGTGCCTGTGGAATCAAAATGTCTTTCCAAGGAAAGATCAGTCAGTGCTGCAAGCTGTTCAGTCACTCAGAGCAGTGGGTGGGCAGCAAGGGGGCCACGACCCCTTGAAGAAGAGCTCTACCAGAAGAGCTCTTCCAGTAATGCAATATCTGAAAAGGCCAAAAGATAAAATCTCTCTGATTGCTTGAGTGTTGAGTTATAAACTCCTTCCTTCTCCCTCCTTCCCTGCTTCCTGGGAGTAGCAGTTCTTGTCAGTTTAAGGAACTTAGGTTTTATAGCCTCGATGGGAAGCTAAATTTGTGCCCAGTTTTAACCCCAAACATGCCGGTGTTAACTCTACTGCAGCAGTTACTGGGCATTCAGGGAGAGACAGATAAACTGCAAAGGGGGATGGCACTTTGTTTCCAATCCTCCCCACAACTTCAAGGCAAGGGAGATCAAACTGAGAGGACAATATCCACGGGCTGCTGCGCTCATGTGACGACATGTGCATGAGAAAAGTATTAATGCCTCTGAGCCATCATTGTAAGAGCAGATGCTGTTTCTTTTCTCTCCATTGTATCAAATCCTATTCGGGAAAAGGCTCTTTAAAGCCACAGACCTCAGTGAACACCAGCCTGCGAAGGCATCCCCATTTTGAGAACAGCTACTGATGTGACAGCCTGGAGATAAATAGAGTGCTGCCATCTGTGTGCTCCCCAACCCACAATAAAGCACTTTGCAGAGTGAGCTCGGTGGAGATGAGAAGCTATTAAGTTATTAGCCAGATTCCTTAGCTTGGACCTGAAGCACCACACAGACTTGCTGCTGCTGCTGGCAATGTGTCCAGACAATGGAGACATTCAAACCAGCACAAGCTGGAGTGGTTCAGTAAATAAACAGTAAGAGAAAGCCAAAAACAAAGGCAGAGAAGGACAGTGGGGAGAGCCTCCTGGCCTACGAGACCTGTGCTAATTCCACCTTGAGAGGTGCCAAAAGATATCTGCATCAGAATGGGAAAGACTGAAAAGTCTCAGTGTCTGAAAAGTGACATCAGACACTCTATGCAGCTGTTCAACCAGCGTTTCAATTCCATTCAGCCCGATGAACTGGGAGAAGAATAAAGTAAATACACATGCCACAGTGTAAAGTGCAGGACTGAACTTAACCCGGTTCCTGTACAAGGGAATTACAAATTACTGGGCAGGTGAGGTGCAACCCTACCATGGCCATGCTGTGCAGCAATAAAGCATCCTGATGTATAAAGACTCCTGGTCTTTCAGGTTCTTTGCAAGGCTAACCCAGTTTAAGGAACAAAACTTAACTGAGGAGCTGACAGGAACCTTCTGCAGCATTTCCTAGGTTTTCATACCGTGCATGTAAAGCCACAGACTTGAACCAACTCCAAAATATTCTTCAGCCCACTGACACTGAAAGACGTCCTGAAAAAATTTAAGAATTTTTTTCAGCTACTGCAGCGCAGTTTGCTCAGTCAAAATGCAAGTGGTAGCAAACAGTGTGTAAACACTGCAACCCACCAGACATTTGTAGCACTGTGGCTCCAAGGTAATAGTCCACAGGGAAGTGAGAAAGGCTAGTCTGCATCTGCAAAACAACTTGACATCAATATTAGCACTCGTAAAAAACCAAGGTGAGTAGTTTTGTTTCAGCTCAGATCTCATGTTAACCAAACCAGCCTAATTCAGGGTAAGACTGGAATCTGCAGGGGATTTAGCCAGACTAGCCAGCAATTAGTTTTCATTTCATACAATCCTCACAACACAAATCAGACAGGTTGGAGCCACAGTCTCCTAGAGCCTCATCAACAGGAAGGAAAAAAAATCATCAGGCCATTAATAGATGTACTGATCTGTAACCGTAAAACAAAATTCTCAAAAGTCTGTCCCGAAGGGTATGTATTGTCTCACTTGTTTGCTATCTGTTTCTGGAAGCTGCTTGACAGAGAGGGCTCAGTCCTGCTTCAGTGAGACACCAAGCTGTGGTCATGTTCTGCGTGGTCGGAGCTGGGCTTCGCTTGGAAGTGAGCAGGACACAGGACACGTTCTCCAAGTGATGAAAAGGGCTGATAGCAAAGTGTGTGACAGAGACAAATATAGCATAGCCAACAGGGTGATTCATACAACACATGTGCTTTTCCAGCATGACTCCTTTATTATCTTGACTTTGACTCCTCTGCTGTATTTTATTTGGAGGTGGAGACATAAAGAAGCATGCTTAATTCTAATTAGAAGCTTCTTTAGCTAAAGCTTCAGCCGAACTCTGCCTTCAGAACAACTTGAGTGGAACTGAAATTTGGTTACAGAGAAGATAATGGTCCACAAATCTGTGGCATATAGAGCAGAGGTATCTTGGAACCTAAAAATATTGTTGACAAAGCACAGCAGGGCAAGATCTGACAAGCAGGAACTGGGAAAAAAGACAAGAAATATTATTCTGGTGAAAAATGTTCTGTGAGTTAAAAACTGGAACTTTTAAACTGGGATTTGGAAACATTTGGCTAGCAATCACATGAAAACCCATTTATCTCTTCTCTCTTTTTTTTGCTTCCAAGAATGAAAAGAGTGGGGATTTTTTTTTTTTTAATTAAAGATCTGACTTGAAGGAAAGAGCAATGAAATAATTTCCTGTCTTTACCAGTGATGCTCTCCTGTGACAGAGAGAAGTCAAAAACTCCGCACTGTGGAAAGAGGAATACAACACTTTTTTTTTCCTGCATTTAGTATCATTATGGAGAACATGAGACCTGGGTACTGAGGTCCATATTCTGGCTGTGAGTAGCCTCTGACAAGAAAGAAGCCTCAACCTTCCCAGTAACAGCACTGTAAATAGGAAGTCAGAGCCAAAGATTACAAGCTCAAACCCCCACCATCTCCTGCAGGAGCCAAGTTTCAGTTTGGCAAAACAAAAGGAATCAGACTTTGCTTCCAAGGCTGGAAAGTGTTTTTCCAAACCTTTATTTAAAAAAAAAAAAAAAAAATCTGTTTTCTACTACAAACAGTGTAAGGTTGCATCGGTTTGTTTTAATTTATATTAAAAGCTCAGGCTGCACATCAGATTCATAAAACAAACCCAATAATATGGACAGCTGGCATCCTTCATAGAAGCACCCACTGAGAAGTTCAGTAGTAGCTGTGAAAGGTGCCTTTAAAGCCACTGCCAAATATTTTCAGCTCCTCTGTTAGGAACAGTTTTTTCCCCACACTATATCCCTCAGG
This sequence comes from Vidua macroura, assembly GCF_024509145.1. Taxonomy (NCBI): domain Eukaryota; kingdom Metazoa; phylum Chordata; class Aves; order Passeriformes; family Viduidae; genus Vidua; species Vidua macroura. The sequence continues at coordinate 5,713,410 of NC_071574.1, read as the reverse complement.
CAGAGGAATGGTATGAGTCCCAGGGCACATCTCCCCTTAAAAGATGCAAACTTCAGAAATGCAATTACATCCCCTCAGAGCCGCTCCCTATACAATCAGAAAAACCCTTAACCACATTTAACAGGTGATTACCATCCACCATTGTTATGAAGGATGCCATCATAAAACTGAGGTATGGCAAAACAAAAGACTGACTTCCTGCAGGAGCAAGGAAGCTCCAGAGAGGGCTCTCATTATCCCTTCTCCTTCTGTTAGCAAGGTGCCTACAGAAGCCCTTCCTGTTGTCTTTGACATCTCCGACCAGACTCAATTCTAACTGGCCCTTAGCTTTCTTAACCTCATCCCTAACTTGCTGTACAATTTCCCCAAATTCCTCCAGACCTACACCCCCTGCCTGTCTTCCATGAAAAGCCAGCAGCCTTCCATTCCAATGCTCCAGCCACAGGAGCCATCCCGCCACGTCTCTGTGATGCCAGTGATATCACAACCACGCAGGCATGTGCATGTCTCTAATTCTTCTTGTTTGTTCCCCATACATTATGTGTGTTTGTGTAGAGGTATCTAGAGCCAGGCCCTTGATAAAGCTGACTGGCTGGCTGGAGCAGCTGGAATCCTTCTGCAGTGCTCGGGGCATCCACCCAAGCTGCCCAAAACAAAAGCATACCAGACACAGAGGCCGCCCATCGCATTCCACACAGCTCTTCGTGGTGGTGTGTGTGCTTCACTCACAAAGCTTTTTTTTTTTTTTTTTTAGCACTGAAAGGTAAAGGGAAATTTTTACAGCTCAAGCTACTGAGAAGATAAGAAACCTGAAAAACTCCCAGATGGGTGTTGTGTGTGTCTAACTTGCAGAAATTAAGTTCACAGAACTATCCCAGCTCAAGCCTTCTTGCTTGATGAATTTGCCATACAATTCTCAGAGCGTGACTTCAGCACCAACTCTGAGTTCTAGTTCCTTCCTAGAATTACTTATTACATGTATCTTTTTAAGAGGCAGAATACAGAATATTTTTTCATACTCACATAGGAGACGAAAAGGGGAGTGGTATCAGCTTTTTCCAGACTGAAACCAAGAGGAAGATTAAGAACCTCTCATAAGGAATCCACCCCAGAGGACCAAAACCACCCATGCTGGACAATGTCATAACAGTAGAAAATACATCTTGCACGGCTGCTGGTGGGGCAAGAAAATACCTGAGGTAGATGTAAGAAACCTGACTGAACCTTAAAGTACTCTTTAGTTTTCACTAAAACAGCAGAGGATGAACAATTTTTGTAAAGTTTTCCAAAAATCACCCAGGCAACAATAAGCTGCAAAGGAAAATGAAAAACGCTAGTAAGCAAAGAATAAAACAGGAACAGAATTTCAAGTAGAAGCATTTTCCTCCTGAATGTGCATTTTTCTTGGGTCTATAAATAGACCCAGCTGATGATTTGGGAAGGTCAGATGCAGCACTGCTGACTGATCACTCATGTATGAGAACTTTGGCACAGTAATTAAGTGAATCCTGAATGACTCGAAATTAAAGTCCTTGGATACTGAACAAAGGTGTGATGGGTATGAATACATTTGTGTGCTTACTTGGGAGCATTAGGAACATTGTGAGGCATTTAAGAATGGCTTGAATTTCTCCAAATCTGCATAGAAAAAGGGAAGGAAACAAACGAGTTCCTCTTTGTTGCTGATGTGCTGTAAATCCATGTCCCCTGCTTAAGCCCCACAACTCAGCTCCCCTTCTATCCTTTCCCATCCTCTTCTTCTGTAGGGCAGGAAGAGAGAGAGTCTAATGATGCTGAAAGTGGCTGTGACAGCATTGCTGCAGTGCCAGAGAAGCACACGCAGGCAGACTGCATCTGCATCACGGCAAAAATCCCAGCTGCAGGAAAATTACTCAGTCCAGGGTGAGGACAGGACATGTGTTCCTCCCAAACAAAACACACATGATACAATTTGTGCCTGTTGCTGGACACACAAAAGCAACAGCCTCGAAACACATGACACTAAAAGGATACCACACCTATAACATATAATTTCTTAAAGCACTTGTACCATGATCACAATGCTGATGAGATTTCTGTCTGTAGGTTAAAATCCAGGAGACCACACTTATTTAAAAAGATATGAAGCGTGCTCCATTAGTGATTGATTCACCTTTTCATTCTTAAGTTATTTTTAATTTTATGGGTAATTTCTTCATCTGGATGGTGTTCTTTTAGTATTTGAATGCAAAATAAGGCTTTTCCCATATAAGTGTGGGGATTTTGTACCTTGTACATCTTTTTGCTAATCCCAGTTTCAGAAGAGAAGTTTAAAACATGAATGAACAGGATAAGTATATATTATAAGTGACATGATGAATTAGCACAGCAGTAATTAAATGTCAGAAGGCACAAGAGATTCTAGAAAAAGTTCAGTCCATTGCATACTCCATAGTGACTCTTTAAAACTTAAGGGATTTACAGAATGAATGAAATGGAAAAAGATGCACAAGAGTCTCAGGCCAGCCAAAGGATTCAATTAAACACCTCCCATCCTAAAAGAACAGACAACACATACAGCTAGTCTTTTCTACCAACATTTCTGAGCAGACAGCTGGACTGAAAGCAAGAATGCTACTAAAGCCTTCCAGTTCTTTATGTTACTGAAGCAGGGCGGGGATTTTAGAAGCAAAGCATTCCCCTTATTGGATCCATTGAAGCTCAGAAAAGTTTTGCCATTTGCTCTATTTGTTCTTAAATATTACAGCCTTAAAATACTAAAGTCCCACCTGTCTATTCAGCCAGCTGCAGATTGGTTTGTCAGGGCTGCCATCCACCAGCAAGATGCAGAGCTCCACAGCCTGGAGTTCACCACCCTAGCTCCCACACTGCTGAGGGGCAGCTGAGGTGCTGCTCCTCACTCAGCTGATGGGTTGCTGCACTTCTGAGGTCAGGAGTTTGAAGGCAAGTGAACAGCAGTGACGTTTTATTCCAAAACATCACACCGTAAAATGAGTGATTCAGCAGCTGATTCACGGTGGCTGAGATGTCCAGGAATGGGGTGTGGGGTGGGGTGGACAGATGGGGCCTGTGCTGTGCTACCCCCACTAGTGAATCAGAACTCTGGCATGAGTCCTGTAGCTCTCTATCTACAGACTGCTGCACTCTGCATCATTTCTGTAGCATGCTTTGTGCCTCCTGCATACTTCAAACTGACAGAACTGAAATTTGATGTTTTCAACAGAAATGGAAGCAGTTTCCCCTACACTATCACCAGAAGAGAATCATTGTGTTATTAGACTTTCACTGACCTTGGGGAGTGTGATCCATTCTATGTGACAGGGATGTGAATGCTGGGATGTGACAGGGATGTAATCCTAACCCACCCCAGGTGATCCAAGCCAGAAGATCCACGTTCTCTATCTGCATGGGCAGTAGCTAAGCATGGTTCTGGACCATTTCAGAGTTATAACCAGCTTCATCAAGAGCTGTTCACATATCCATCCACAGAAAACAGAATCATTATGGCATTATTTCAGTGCTTAGACGTGGCTCCTGGTAGTTTGGATCTGCTTCTGACTCTGCTACAAGCTCCTCACGTGGCTTTAGTCAAGTCACTCAGTTTCTCATTACTGCATTCCTCTGCTTGACAGTACAAAGAGGGATAAGTATGGGCTTATTTCCTTTCATTAAGCACTAAGATCTTTTTTCAAAAGGTGCACAGAAGGTGTATCTTATATTACTGCCAGGAGCATGGTACTAGCCTTAAGCATGAAGCTCTCTTGACGTGGTTCCTTCTTCAACCTCATCAAAGCAAGATTCCTTCTGAATCCCAAAACTATTGCTCTTTGCAGACACCCGTGCGTGGCCTTTTGGTGCAACCTACAGTACACTTCAAAAGGAAACACCTTTCCCTTTTGTAATCATAATAGGCAGCCAAGTTATAATTTACAGCAGCAAGCTGTAGTTGTGTTAAATAACAGTACTAAATTTCATTTAACTGTTTCAACCTAAAAACCTCATTGGCAAATGTCTCTGCCATTTAGATGATGCAGGAAAATTGCTGGTTTTAGGGCAAACAATTAATATGATCTTTTTTTTCCCCAGTCGCTGAGTGCTTATGATTCCATGAAGAGTACAGAATTTTTACTGACACTGAGCAGGTTGAAAGCAGTATATTCACAGATTCTTCAACAGAATTACTTCAGTTAAACCCTCACCACCACCACCACCACAACAACAACAAAAAAAATACATTTTCCAATGTCTAGATTGAAGAAAAAAATGGATGGTTCCACTTTGTCTGCTAAGAGAGGAAGTACAGCTCTGTATCTGCAGCAGTTACACTTGCCTCACACCCATTTATATCTAGGCTGGCTATAAGAAGAAGCCAAGAACAGAGCTGGCTCTGAGGTACAGAGGACTTGTAAAACAACTGTCTGCAATCAGCTTGCCTGACTCCTTGGGAAATCAAAGAGAAGCACATAATAGCCAGAATGACTGAAAAGATCTTTTTCCCAAGTCTAGGCAGGGCCATAGCAGACGGGTTTGTGTCAGCCTTTGAGACCAGCAGCAGTTCCCGTGCCCGACTGAGGGTGGACCCCTGGGCTTTGCAATCCATGGTCGAACGCTCCTTGCCCTGAAACAATTACACCTATTAAGTCACCAGTCAATAGGTATGATATTGAGCAAATGTACGCCACGCTGGGCTGTGAAAAAATCACTACAAACGTGGCCTAATAGTGTCTGAATCCCTGCAGGATGTTTAAGGGAGGATCAACTCTAGTCCTGATGGACAAGTACTGTCAGTTCAGCATGCTACATTCATGCAGAAAGCACCTGGCCTTGGCATCAATGAGAGCAATTACCTCAGAGAATACCCCACTCCCCAGTCTGACTCAAGCTTATTTATCCCCTGTCTTATTCCTCATGAATCTGAAGGTCTCACTGTGCAGGCTCACAGCTCCCAGGCTCCTCTCTGCAGGTGTGCTCCCTGGCATTTCTGGCCCTATTTCCAGATGTCACAAGAAGCAAGCAGAGTACCTGAGCCCATGGGAGGGGTAGGTGACCTGGGGAGCATTTTATTCTGGGGAGAAGATGCATTGTGATGAATCAAACCCAAAATAGTCAGAATGCATGGATCTGAGTCATTCAGTGCTATTCTGGAGCCGCCTAGGGAGAGTGAGCTGGATTGTTGTCATGATCCTGCACATCTTCCATTTAAAAATACAGCCATACTAAATGCCACCCACTTAGGTTCTTCACAGTAGCTATTTAGTTTTTCAATACTACTTCTTACAGCAGCTAGAGCAGAGGAGAAATTAGCAACAGCTTTCAGCTGGAGTCTTTGCCTCCTGTTTGTAAATTAATGCATTGTCTTGCTGTGGCTGTAAAATGCTCTCTGGAAGCTTTGTTTACAAGCTTATTTTCTATCCAAGTGTTTATTAGATGATGTGGCTCAGTCCCTCATACCCATGCCAAGCAAAGGGCGCTCCTCGGTGCTTGCAGAGTACACCTGTGTGTTTACTAACATCTGAAAAAAAAAATGCTTAAGTATGTGCAATCACGGATTGTGCCTCCTCCCCTGAAATGCAGGCAATCTATCCCAAACAGTCCCGGCGTATGTCAGCAGACCCTTACAGTGATGTGCAGCACAGCCTGGCAAATATGATCCACACACAGCTCCTTCCTGTCTTCACCCCAAGAAAACCTCACTTTTTAACTACCCAGTTAGAAAAGGAAAGCCCCATATTGTCAGCTTGCTTTTTTTTTTTTTTTTTTTTTTTTTTTTTTTTTTTTTTTTTTTTAATTTTTTTTTATTCCTTCACGGATCCTGCTGCAGGGCTGAACTGTGCCTGTCGCTTCTGACACAGTGTGACAGCAGCTCACCCCACAGACCAGGGGCAGGCACGGTGACTCTGCACTCCCCTAGGACTGTTTAGATAACCCACACAACTGGAGCACAGACAACAACACACAGTGCTGGCCCCCCAAAACCTCAGCAGAAAGAAACCACAAAGAATGCAAACCAGCAGGGATTCAGCACACCATACAAAAATAAGCGTTTTACTCAGTGCGTGGCACAGCTGTGAGCTTAACCCCTGCTAAATCAGTAATTTCTTTCCTCTTTTACAAAGATTTAACAAATCCTACAGTGGCCTGTTTCAGTCCTGCTGTTCAAAGCAGTGATATCCCCACTACTTATCCAAAATCAGAGCTTGGTCTCAGCTATTAGTTCTCTCCAGAACAGCTCATCAGTTAGCTCCTTGTCTTGAGTATATTTAGCACTGATTTTCAGCTGATTAACAGCTTCTCTCCAAGGCATCTCATTTGGAAGCCGTAAGATAAGCCTGAGGAAGCCGTACTTCAAAAAGCTCTTCTCAGCTTTCAAAATAAAGAGACAGCCTGGAGACGCAGTCCTGCCTGCCCAAGTCCCAGTTCCCCACAGATGGCACAGATGACATCTCAGCCCACCAAGGCGCTAATCTCACTGAAAGCAGCCCCCTCAACATTCCTCGCTTAGACAGAGCCGCCCGAGGTACAGAGCACCTCTTTGTTCCCGGCTCTTTGGATTTTTCAGGCCATTCTTGCCCTTTGAGAGGAGTCAGCCCTCCTCCGTTCTGTTCAGGAGAGCTGCTCTGAAAGAGTTCCTCATCCCCCTGTGTTTTATTTAGCTTTACACACGGGCAGATTGGGAGGCACTGCTTGTTAGAGCTGCCTTAGTTTACAGTCTGGACTGACGCACTGGTCTTGGGTCGTTTAACATTGATTTGAGGTCATTTAACATTGATTTTACCAGTCCTGACTCTCCTCGTACCCCTGAACTGCTGCCGCCTCACACAGCGCAGGAGCGTCAAGTTTTACCACACTCACACTCAGCAGATGCCCAGCGAAAGACACACACATACACACACATCCCTCCCACACACGCATTTTACTCAGCCCTACGAACACAATCTGGTAAATCAGTGCTTTTTTATCCTTCCCACCCAAGAAAACCAGCAACCAGTTGAACTGACGGGTGTAAAGTAAAGCAGGGAAAGCTTCTCCAAGGATTACAGCCACGGGAAAAAAAAAAAAAGAAAATCACATCGTGCAGTTGTAGGACCCTGTTCTCTCTTACTACAGGGAAGGGGACAAGGAGAAGGACCCAATAGGATCCAATCACTGCTGGGTTGAAGTCTCTCCTTTCCCCAGTACGCTGATACGCGCAAAAAAGCAGCTCTGTCCGTACAGAGCTGGGTAGCCAGGAAGGAGATTAAACACCAGGAGGAACGAGACCGTCCTGCCGGAGCTGGCAACGAAGACAGAGATGGACGGACGGACGGACGGGACGGATGGATGGATGGATGGATGGATGGATGGATGGATGGATGGATGGATGGATGGATGGATGGATGGATGGATGGATGGATGGATGGATGGACGGACCGACAAGACGCACCGCAGACTCACGGACTGTACCTGGAAGTGGCCGCAGGCGCTCCCGGCCCCAGACGCTGCTTTATGGCTCTCACGCACTCATCACCCACGACACAGCACAGCACAGGACAGCACAGGACAGCACGGCTCGGCTCCCCACGGACTGTGCCGGCGGCGGGCGGAGCTCCGGGAAGCGCCGCTCCCGTCCCGTCCCGTCCCCGCCCCGGCCGCCGGTGCCGCGGGGAGGCGGAGCGCGGTGCGGCCGGCCCTGCGGAGACACGGCGGGCAGCTGGCACCAGAGGGCAGGTGTGGCTGGAGCTGCTGCCAGGCGTGGCCTCAGCTGCCGTGCCGCTGGACTGGTACCATTCCGCTGGCAGCGGTGGGAAGAGACTCGTTCTCGCGGATGGGCATGAACGGGACGCAGACACACGCACACAGATAGTGCCTCCTCTGAGTCTCCCAGGTTTTATTTCCAGCACAGAGGGTTTCCTCAGCCCGCTGCTGTTTCTTCTCATCCAGTTCCCCGTGCAGCTCGTGCACAGTAATCTTCCAAAAGGTCCTTGTAGAGATCCACTACGACTCCTCACCCAGCGCCCTTCGTTTTCTCTGCAGCTTGGTTCACTAGCTTGGATCTGGTGCCCCATTGCTCTTGGATGGAGTGACAAACACTTTGCTTCTTTGTGCTCTGGAGAGAGCACTCTGCACTTCTTGCACAGCACTTTTCCAGGGTGGAAAGTCCAGGTTTACCTAGACACTCTATAAACAAGGTCCAGATCTTGGACAAGCCTTGTTGTCCTCCACCACCGTTTTTGCAGTACCTCTAAACCTTCTGAGATGAGGGAAATGGAGCTGCCTATGCACAGTTCAAGGTGCAGTTGAACCTCAGATTTAGGGGAGCAATACTCTGATATTCCCTGCTCTCCACCCCCTAACATTTACTAATCTATGCTCAATTTCCTTTTTTTGACCCCTCAGAACATCCAGCCAAGGTCTTCCTATGGAGTGGCAGCAGCCAGATCAGAACCTGCACTTTACAGGTGAGGCTAACTACATGCATCAGGTCTTTCACTAACTGAAGAAAAATTGTCCCTGGTATTTAAAAGCTTGAGAGACAGGTGTCTCTAGCTACTATTTCTACATTCAAGAATAGAAGGAGCTTGAATAAACTTCACAGCCTGTGGCCAGGATGATTTTGGAGGCAATCACGCAATCCTGCCTACCTGCCTTCCTGTTTCTTTAAATAGAGGATATAGAAATACTTGTAAAAACTAGTTTAAAAGTAATTGTGCTGTCAATGCAACTAATAGTAAAAGGAACCCCAACAAAAAAGGCCTCTGTGCATGCAGCTTTCTCTCTCTGGAATTAGGACTTAAACACACACGTGGTTTCATTTTGGATTCTAGAAATTACTTGCAAGTCTTTATGTTATGGATTCACACAAAAGCCTGCTCTGTCCCTTAGGACAGTGTCACATATGATGTGAAATATAACAAAATGGCATTGCAATACTATTTCTGAAGGAAGATGACATGCTGCCAAGTCATGGGTCCCAGCACACATATCCTGGTACTTTTCCCATTTTGGCAAACACGTCAGAGGATGGTGCTATGTATTTTCTTTAGGCTCTGCTTTGTGGTGGTTCTACCTCCAGTTCCTCTCTGTGACAGGTTTCTCAATGCAGTAGACCACCTGGCTTTCCTGAGTCTTGTTTACCCCTACAATTACCTTCATCAGACAGCCCTTGTTACTATACATACAAGAAACCTTCTGGAAAAAAGGATTCAAGGGCAAACATTGCTTTTCCCTCCCCTTGTCTCCTGTGTTCTCAGACAACATCTTTGGTTAAAGTGGAAATATTTTACTGAAGTAATTGCAAGTACAGGCACGTTTATTCTGCTTTGTTTTGGTGCAGGCTGACAAGAGTGAAGGCAGCTCGTGGGCTCCCTGGCAGGGAGGAAAATCCCAGGGAAGTGACTCTGTGTGGTGCTGCTCAGGCCTCCTTTGCATAGCGCAGGTGGTTATGAATCACTTGGCAAGAGTTGAGAGGAGATCAAAACTTGGAAAGAGGGAAAGAACTACAGTTATGAGTCAACACCAGAAGCGCAGAACATGCCTGGTTTGTGCTGCTCAGATGTTTTGCTTGTTTATTCTTCCCATTTTGATACGGTGGTCCTCACAACAGCAATGCAGATTAAGGGAATTAAGCACAAATAAAGCCCCCAAAAGTGGCATGGGGAATGATTAAACCAATTAAACCAATTCTTGCCAAAAAAGTTCTCCTAAAATCCAGGCCTAGTCCTCATGGATCTGCCAGTATGAAACCCAGCATTTGGGCTGGGCTTTAACATGAGATCATTCACCGTGGCAGAAATACGGGCTGCAGGCTTGGACTGCAAACCAGGACTGCAAACCAAGCATCTGCTTTGTCTGTGTATTTGGGCTGTGGAAAATGTCATCCACAGCCCCACCTTATCTCTATTATTACTATAAAACATCAGCACGTGAGAACAGAATGTGTTACTTCAAAACAAAATGGGTTTTAGGAGAGAAGGGTACTTCTCTGTGTCATAGGCATAGAAAATCCCTGGGCAAACAAACTACAATTCTGGCTGATTGTAACCAGGCTCCTGGGTTTTTAGACCCATTCCAGAAAAGGTGAGTTTGACTGCAGTGCCAGTATCAACTGCTGAAGTAGTGAGAGCTTTACAATTTCAGTACTTTCATATAATAAAAATGCATTTTTTTCTAGATATTTCTGTTTACTTTTCTGGTGACTAATAAGTGAGTTAATATGCTTCAAATCAGCATATTTAGACTATTCAAGTTCTCTTTCAGACACAAGAGTTACAAGTTATAAAGAATGGAGAGTAGGGGGAAAGCAAATTTAATGGTATCAGACAACTTGAGGAAATGCTGCTTTAGAAAACCCACCAGGCCTGGACATAGTGAAAATAGAGTTGCTATCTCTATGCAACTTGTGTTGTGGCCTAACTTCTGTTACGTGGTTGAAAATGTGCCCCAGCCTAATACTGATCATTTCCAAGTGATAAATCAGAAGCCATTTCCCTCAGTTTGTCCAGCAATCATTTGCTGGCCAAGCAAGAATGGTAAAACAGTTAAATGATGGTGAATTTAAACATCAAGAGAGAATGGTCTCTCTTGTTTCAGCAAGTAACTGTCTGGACAGTTCTCCATAAAACAATTGGCCAAACTAGCTGCTGTCTGCCTCCTGTAACAAAAGGTCACCCAAGAGTAATAATTAAGATAAAACAGCCAGTACCCATATTTTTGTTTTTTTCATTTTAGGACTTGTTGCTGTGCAAATAAATCAGCCCTTACCCTGTGGTTTGTAGCAGTTCCCTGCATAAAGCAGAAAGACATCAGGTTTCATTTTAGCCCTATGTTTATTCAGCTTGAACTTGAACTAGGATCATATTAAAACCAGATTACAAACCATTTAAGAGCTCTTAATGCTTGCCAAAACTAGCCTGTGGTTTTAAATGAGATGCAAGGCAAAGTAAATGAAAAGTAGTATTGAAGTCACTGTGGAGAAGTCATGTTACCTAAAACATGCACAACTTATTTGGCATTTTAAAAATTACTCAGCAGAACTCCATACACAAAGAGTATTTTTGTGCAAATGGATGGAAGAGAAGGACTTAGAATGTCAAGTCAATTGTCTGAAATTCAAAAGTCTGCCAACACTACCACACAGTTTAAACCTGTGCACAGAACTCCTGCTGAAATCATTGGGACACCTGCAGAATTTCACACATCTGTTAAATTTCTTGCAGAACCAGATACCAAAGCTCTTTACCACTCTGAATTAAAAAAAAAAACACAAAAAACTACTGCAATTCACTCTAAACATACAGAGTAGATGAATCAGTCCAGCAGATCACTTAAACTTTGCCTTGACTTCAAGTTTGAAACGAAGTGCATACTTCAGTGATTTGACAGAGGAATTCAGGCAACATTCTTCAGTGTTCAGATGCAGTAGTGTGGCAGTGCAGGGGTTTTGTGTGGACATTAGAGATGTAAAAACACTCAGGGCACTTGAATGGTAGGCATATAGTAATTCCTGTAGCAGATCTGTTGTAATGACACTTTGATTTTAGCTATTTACAACTTTGTCAAAATTTAAGCAATTGGAGCTCAAAGTGTTGGTGGCAAGTTCCTGCTTCAGGCTAGGACAAAATTCAGAAAATATTATTTATGCTGTCCTGAAAAGGTGGTGGACAAAAATCTATTGTTATTGCTCATCTTACTGTATTGACTATAGCCTTCTTATCTCTTCCTGTTATCTACTGAAGGAAAACCTTCTGTGCAAAGCCTTGGACAGGGTCTTGAAAATTGAAAGAATATGCTCCCTCTAATTTTCCTTGAATGTTTTGCCTTTAATGCAAGAACTGCCCAAATTCAGACAAGCTCTGTGCCTGCCCTGTGAGCACATGTGAAAATTTGTCAGCACGATTCTCACAGCCCTTCTCATGATGGGCAAAATCAGTCACAGGTTTTAGGGACTGAGCTGGACTTGCACTACAGTGATCCCCTTCAGTGCAGTGGGCACCAGAGCTGAGGAGATGGAGACACTCTTTTATATTCTCTATTCATGTTAGCACCAAGACAGTGTGAAAAGGAGGGGAAAAGTTGATCCTGACTCGGTATTGGCTTAATCCCAGTTTTTATCGCTAAAAGATGCTGGTTTTTTTAATTGCAATCACTTGCATTATCAGTGACCTCTATTTAATTGTCCCAAAGGAATAAACTGGCCAGGATGAAATAATTAAGCCTCCCTTTTACTTCTATAAAGCTTCCCCAAAGTATCTTAATTAATGAGTCTTTGCAAATTTGAAAAATATTCCAGCTTGTCTTACAGACAAAGCAGTGGAGGCATTTTCAGAGGCAGATGAGGCAGCATGTGAACACCTAACACTGAGAACAGAATCCTGATCCCCAGGTCCTCTGTGGCTTGGGAGGTCAGAGCCTTATGGACTGGGAAGTGTGCCTAAAAAAAGATTATCTAGAAGAAATAACATATTTTGCACAATCACTGTCTTTAATTATGGATAAACCCACTCGTTTAGGACCTCACCTCTTTTTATGCACATGATGTACAAATATAGGAGAAATGGGAGTACCAGTAAATATAATCTAATCTTCTTTCCTGATGGACAAGTGGAAATGCTTCCAAACATGTCAATGCCATCCGATGCTTCAGAAGACCTAAACTGCTCCTTTAGTAGCCTTATCCCAAAGCTGGATGTTGGGATCTTTTTTGCTGTTTAAATGTTGATTTACCGTGGCTGTTGCTGGAGGCTTCTCCCTCAGTTCCTCAAGACAAGGAAACATTTACAGTTTCTCCTGCCTCCTCATCCTCTTCTCTTTCAGTCTGACATCCTGTCACATGCTGACAGCAATCTCAGTGTGAATGGCAAGTCATTTGCTTATTGACAGCCTCCCATTTACTGTGACACCTGCCAGCAGTCTCTGACCCCTGAATAAACATTAAGACATTAACGACCTGACACAGGTTCAAGGGTTTGAATAATAATGTCCTGCAGACTCACTACATTCACACAGGCCGGCAAAAAAACCAAAAAAAACCTAAAAAAACCCCCAAAAAACCAAAAAAAAACAAAACAAAAAAAAAAAAAACCAAAAAACCCCCAAAAAACCCAAAAAAACAAACAAAAAAAACCTCAAAAAAAACCAAACAAAAAAAAAAACCAAAAAAAAAAAAAAAAAAACAACAAAAAACAAAAAAAAAAAACCACAAAAACAAACAAAAAAAAACCAAAAAAAAAAAAACCCCTTTGCACTAAAGTTTGCCATCCTGGGGGCTGGGAAAGGCTTGCTGGAGGAGTGGCTGCAGCAGCAGAGGACCTGCATGGATGAGCAGCCACACTTTGCTATTCCAGGCAGTGAAGCCTCATCTCTGGCCAGTGAAGCTTTGAACATCTTTGCCTGTGCTGCAATATTGGTATCTGGGCTATAAGAAACAGGCTCAGTGGTTTAGGAAAACAACAGGAGAGAGTAAAGAGGAGAAAAGGACGTCTGCAGAAAAAAATCCCTCAAAACAAAACCAAACCAACACCACTATTCCCCATCCCTCAAAAACCAAACCTCACATTAAAACAAATAAACCACCTCCTCCCACAGCCAAAACCAATCCTTCCTCTGAATTTTGGAATGTTCATAAACCCTTGCTGAAACTGCTCTGGAGCTGAAGGGCTCTGAACTGCTTTTGGAGTGCAGAATCTTGTGCTGCAAGTGTCGCGAGGACAGAATAGTGTCCATTTCAATGGATTATCAAACAGAGAAAGTGATCCCACTATGTTTGTTTTAAGTTTTACTAGCGCTGGGTTTGTTTCTCTTGTGTGTCTGCCTGGCATGTAGCCAGTCTGGGACTCTGCATCTATTAGCTTGAAAGACATTCTCTTCTGTCACTTCCAGCCATCCCAACCATGTCACAGTAGGTCATGGAGGAAATGAATCCTTTCAAATTGTGACAGCCATGGCTCTTAGGAACTGTAATTGCAAACCTCAAAGCCCTGGTTAGCAGTAAGAAGCTTCTGTACCAAATGACTTGCAGGAAACCTGGTCTGCCACCCAGATGTTTAATAAACTTAGCAGTGCCCTCTCAAAATCTTTGGATAGAGTTCAATCATCTATACCCACAACCACTGCACAAAGGATTCAAAGATTTCATAAACCACAGCTTTTGTTTTGAAGTATGGATAAAGTATGCTCACACATTTCCCTGGGCATGCTGTTTGGTGAAGGGAGCTGGGATGTTTTCCACCCTTATGTGCGACATAATTGACTCTTACACTACAGCAAAAAAAGATGTTGAAGAATAACATAGAAAATTAAGACTTTATGACATGCAAGGTGTTAGTTCAGTTGTTGGTCAGTGCAGAAAAAGGAAAATTTATTCCTAATGAAAGCAATTTGACAGTATAAGTGAAAGGAATTTGGTGGGTAACCTCTGTCAAGTGCAGGGAATGGATTAATATTTTCCAAACTCTCACCACAGCATCTAGTAGCTGTGTGGGGAATGGCTTTTGTATTCCTTAAGTATTTGTAAGATGCTGAACATCCCTCCCAAATCACAACATAAGTTTGAAATCACCCCAAAAAACTCATGTTCACAAGCCAACAATCCTGGACATATTTCAGACTGCAATTTTTATTTATGTAGTTTTTAAATGCGTAAATTTAAAATTAGAGGCTCAGTATTATTTAAGATATGAAAAGAAAAAAAACATAAAGGTTGGCTTGGAAAAAGATCCCCACTTTTTAATATTCAGAAATGATGAAGTAGAAGAAAAGAAGCTCAAATCTTTTTCAATTCTCTCCATGAAAGAAGGTTATCAACTTGTGTTTGCAATAACGACTTTTTTTCTTTTTTTTTTTTTTTAAATAACAGTGTTCAGTTTTGCAAATTTGTCTGATCAAGAGGGGGAAAATCTGTCAGTGGAAAATTTCCTACTCTTTCCACTTAATTGAAAGGTTGCCTGCTGTGCCCCCAGCTGTCTGCTTCCAGCTTCCAGTGAAGAGGGGGATTACAAAGCTCTGAAGAATAAAACCTTCCTGGAGCCGCCCCCCCTGCCCCCAACAGAGCAGCTACTACTCCCAAAGCAAGAAAAATAGCTGGCACTGAGCCTTCCACCCCCTTTATTTAGCGTGGTGTGCATCTCCCAGAAAGCTGGGAACTGCTGTTCCTGAGCTCGCAGACTGCAAGGCAGGACATCAAGGCAGAAAACAAAGCTGAGCAAAACGGAGCCTTCTCCAGCTGCAGGCAGAAGCACTGGCTGTGCATCTGTCTGGGTAGGTGTCTCTTGCAGCACAAATCTGCTCAGATTTTCCTGTCCTAAAAAATAAACCCAACAGTGGTGGGGGAGAAGATAGAAACTGTTGTTATTGATGTTTTTTTTCTGCTGTTGCTCTCAGTAAATGCAAAGACTTGCATTGAGTCAATACTTTTGGTGGGCAGCAATGGTCTGGGAGGAAACACCAGAGGCTTAACAGCTTCACTGACATAATTTGACTCTTTAATTTTTTATTCTATTAAGCAAGCAACAGTAATTTGAAAACCGTCCACATGTTACTTCATGTAAGAGAAATGGCTTCAAAACAGACATTCTTGAAACAGAATGAATAGTGACTGCTTCAGTTCTTGTCTAAATATGGTTTAGGATGCTTTTACACCCATTATAGGCTGCAGCTCTCTGCTGTCAGTTCACTGCTTTTGCCTGGCAGTTTGCTTTTCCCCCCCTCTTCCAGTGTAATAGAAAGGAAAGGCACTCTGCCAGACACCAAGATTCAGATTCTGCAAACTGTTCTGCACACACTCAACATTAGTAAGAGCTGACCTGAGAGAGAGTCTCACTAAACATTTACCCAGTGCTGGAGGCCATCAATGCAGGTATGTAGGACACAGGCTGAAAAGAAGGATGTTTACACTTAAGACTGCCCTTTCTTCCTCAGATTTACAGTAGTGTTTAAATATTATTGCTTTGTTGTCATCTCTACTTAGCAGAGATGTGCTGCTTAATAAAAGCATAACCTCAGCCAAGTGAGATGTTTCTCATCATCTCTGACTTCATTGTTGGGATAAACATCACTGCACAACAGGCAAATTCATCAGAAGACTAATTTTAAAGCAAGAGAGGCTCTGAATCTAATTATTATTATTATTTTTAAATCAATTCCTACCTCTTTCTTGTACTTAAACAGTAATCCAACCATGGTGTCAGAATTCAGAAACACAACAGTAGTTAAATGCAGGAAGCATTCATGAAAGCATCTGAAAATAAGTCTCCAGAAATTAGAAGTGCCACATTTTCCAGTTTGCTGGAGTTCTGGGATAACTCTACTCACCTTTCATAATGCAACGAAAGCTAGAATTGTCCCTCCGCTTTTGAGCAATTCAGTGCAATTTTCCAGCCCCAAGGGTTTTAGCAGAAGATTTTTTGCTTCCTTGCATTGAAAAGAAATTTTATTAAGCAAAAAATCTAACATTTCCTTCATCTGGTTTTATCTAAGCTTCCTAGTTATAGGACGAAGCCAGTATATATGACCAAAAATATATTTAAAGCTCAAAAAGGCACATAAAAATAACCCTATTTTTACATCAAGGTGTTCCAGCTCGTTTGTCAATTTTTGGTGAGAATTTGGAGGCAGAGGTTCTAGGTGTTATCCACTTCACCCTCCTCACAACCTTTACAGTAGGTCTTGTTTTAGACATAGGAAAGTACAGCTGGCAAAACACATCTATCTGCTCTGGTTTTTTTTTGGATGGTGTAGGAATTTTTTTTTATTATTTTTCAAAGCAATTTCTATTTCATATTTTAAAGAAAATGAAATATTTTCACAAAACAGTTTCCATTTGATTCCAGCTAGAGAGGTTTAATACAACATTGATTTTTTTACCCATTAGTCAAATAACCAATTATATATCAGCATAGCTCTCTATTTATGAAGAATAAGCATTACTTATCACATTGATCTAGAGCCTGGTCTGTACCTTCACTTTTCCAGCATAGAGGAGAAATAAGAAGTTAAAAAAATGTACAGATTGCTGAGGACAATCTCTGTAAGAGAGTATTTCCTCCTTCAAAATTACTAACCACTCTTTGAGGATAGGATTAATTTAAGAGTAGGCTTAGATGCAATTCATAATGCTAAATGAGCAGGTGGCATTATAAATAGTCACGCAGAAGTTTCTCCCTCTTTTGGCAAGCACAAATGTTTGATGTGAACAAAGCCAAAAGGGTTTTACTATTTGCTGAACACTTGAGTCTGGCTCCTATTTCCAAGGTTTCCTTCCCTTGGGACATATGGGCCTTGAGTTACTCACTCACACAGATTAGAGGTTATCCTTAAAAGTGTTCTGACTAAGGCAGCACAAGGCTCTAAGGAGGTTTCCACTTAAGAAATGCCCTCAAATATTATGCTTCCAAAAAGGGAAGGAGGGAGGGCATTTGGATAAACAGGAGGGACTGGCTAAAAGAGAAGTCCAACCACAAAAGTAACAACCAAACTCCAGGATGCAGAAAATAATTAAGGAGGATTTTCATTGCCAAGAGGAAATCAGAGATCACTATGTACAACTTTCACTAAACCGTTTTATTGCAGTTTAAGCTCTGTGAAGCCGTGCTGTAATCAAGCAGGAGGAGCACCAGCAAGGAACAGTGTGAAATACACATGAAAATCTGCTAAAACTCTTTGGTTCACCCACATGGAAAAGGACCAAGCCCGTACGGAGCAGCTTCAGAAGCACAAGCAGGTAGATGGTAACATGCTGTTTTCCCAGGAGTATATTACAGATTGGTGGATTTCAGTTTTTTCCACAAGCTTTGTTCACTCTGCAGAAGATATCAAAACAGAACTGCAGAAAACCACAAGCACATGGTGTGTGTCTGTCAGGAAACATGGTCAAAGGAAGGGATGTTTCACCAAACCTTGGGGACGGTGTTGCCAACGTGTCTGATGAACCAGAGCAACGATGCTTTCTATGTTCATATTTCTAGTATGTTCATTGTTTCCCTTCTATGCCCATTTCCCTTTCAGTGAACCCAGAATTCCTATTTCAATGAACATTGTGGAGAAGAATTACTACCATAAAACAAACTTCCTGACTTGATTTCTCTGGCATTTCTTTTCGGAAGTGTTTACCAACAGGTCTCTCCTGCACTCCACAGGATAGATTCTGTTCTCTGCACATGTTACCTGCACATGTCCTCTGATGCAACACTGACAGTTTTTCCATCCTCAGTCTTGAAATTTTGCAGATGATGCATATAAAGGGAAACAGAGCTTGTTCTTCTAGTATTGCTGAATGACATAATATGGGCTAATTTGGACTGAGATATCAGTCATTGAAGGGTGAAATCTTGTCTTATGTTGAAGAAGCCACAGGTATGAAGAATTCCAATATCTTATAAGCTGGAACCAGTAGTAAGATGCAAAGAGGTTCAACTGGTGTTAAAACTGATAAAACAACTGGGTCTGGGGGTTGAAGGAATATTCTTTCCTCTTCTCCATTCCATAGTTCTAGTACTACCATTGCCCTGAGTGGAAGAGAAACTGCAAACTTGAAAACATCGTCAAGTAGAAGTCTTTTGTTGTAGGAGCTCATAACTGCAACAAAAGTGCAGTTATGAGTTAACTGTCTGCCAGTGCTGCAACAAATCACCCATCTGCAGTGCTGATGATATAAAAATTAGTTCAGAGAGCCAACATGTCGGCTGAAGGCATTATTTAATGTGGTTGCCAGAAATCCCTTCATAAAAATTCATTGCTCCAGCAGCTGGTCCTAGTTGCCATGAAACTTCTTGTGTGTTCTTCCTCGGAAGGCAGAGAAACCAAAACCGTTCTCCATGTCTCCACAAAGATCTGTGCCTGATTTTAACTAAACTGAACAAGGAAAGGCTCCCATCACCACCCATTACAGAGATGGCTTTTCCATCACCTTACAGCTCAGAGCATCTTTCCAGTCTGCCCTACTCTTCATTGGATCAGGCAGCAATGAGCTTTGAACGTAATGATCAGACCCAGCAGAAATAACCCAAAAAGGTTTAGAGGTTTTGCTGTATTCATCCAAAGGGGCACTGCTGTTCGTATTCATGTCTTAACAAAGCACAAATCTTTACCAGGAAATATAAAAATCATGTCCTGTAGTGGCATGCAAATAGTTCCCTTCTGGTCAAGGCCTTACAAACATTTATTTTTGTACCCCTCTGAAGCTGCCAAATTGATCTGTTTTAAAGAAGAGATATTGCAGCTGGTGTGAAGCAGAGGGACATAATTTCTCAAATTGTCCTACTCAAACAATGAGAAATAGGTGATAAAATGTATTTAGTCTAATACAGCACATTGATTAGACCTCATCTCCAAACACTCTTTAGAGATTACAGCTCACTGTTAACAGTCAGAAACTAATAATCTGTGGGGGAACGAAGCCTGTGGCTTCCACATCCTTCTGGCTTGTGTCCATACGAGAGTTCACCACACTGCCTGGGATAACAGGATTCTCTGCATACACTTCCCTGTCCCTCCTTCCTTCACCACTATGTGTTAGTACTGAAGAGTTCTGGAATTGCTCAGCTACTGTTTCAGAAACAGGAGAAATCTCATTATTCTGCAGAAAATGCACAGAACGATAATGTGGTGGAGTTCCTATGGAGTTATTAATTGAAACACAATAGCTCAGTCAAAATCAACTTTTTTAAAAATTGCTTTTAAAAAATTACCTGCTGGCTCAGATTTGTCAAAGGTTTCTTTAACTGTCTGTACCTATGAACACTTTCATTTGCAGTAGTTTTTCTTGTGAAAACGGTATTAAGGACAATGAAATTTCAAGTTACATAGATGTTTCTGAGTTCAAAATTGTGCAGCACTAAAAGGAATTATGCTCTTCTGATTGCTCAAGAATAACAGAAGCAACTTTAAAAACTGCAGTCTTTTCCTTTGTGGTACTTTTCCGTAGCTCTAAATGGAGCTAACTGGCTTCCTGTAGTATATGCAGTGAGGCAAAGAGATGTGCAGGGGCTTGTAAAACAAAGTATTCTTTGTGATGTATTTTTTTATTAATATAACCTAATATGGTGAAGTTTGGCCACTGATCCACCAAGTATCAACAAAGTGAGTTAGGCAACATTTTCTGAGAAAGCTCTGCAGGGAGAGCAAAGTGTCAGCCCTTTTCTGCCTCATGCCTTGCTAGGCTGTTACTGCTTTTGCAGAGCAGACAAACAAACCATCCCTTAAGCACCAAAAAACAGGGATGAATGTTCTGAAGCCTCCTCAAGAAGTTAGGTCATCTTATAAAACTATAAGGTAGTCTGCCACAGGACACTGAGTCCTTCACATAAAGCTGTACCCAGTGTGCAAGGAGGGAATTCTGGAATTTCTCCCTACAATTGAAGCACAGAACAGAAAAGGTGATTTCTCTGCTTCTAACAGGATCATGCCCTCCAGCCATTTCCTAAGACCACGTGTAGCCCTCTAAAAGTAACCAGAGGGGGAAAAAACAAGGAGAAACAACCATAGGAAGTAGCTGAATCCTGACTAGAAGTGAGGCCACATTCTGTTATCAATTATCTTTCCCCAGCTAAAGTGGCCTTTAGGCTACAGAACACACTGGGGGAGGCTTCTGGCTAAGGGGTTATATGAAGGCTTCAGAGCACTTAGAGTGAGCTCCTAGAGAGATGGAGCTGAATTCCTGCTTCGGGGGCTGAGGATCTGTGTGCTGGATCTCCCTAATGCTCTATCTGCCCACATTTAAGGAGATTTCTTTCTATTGCTCTTTGTTGTGACATGTGGATCCAATAAATGTCCTCTTCCCTTCTGGATATCACATACTTGCTTTGCTTGAATTTTACCACCCCACCCCAGACTTCCTTTGAAAGCCTGCCTCCCTCTCCATCGCTCACTTCCTTCAGTTTAACAGCTCCCAAACTTCATCTGTGTTCTGGGCACAAAGGTCACTCCTGCAATGCCACTCTGGACTGAACAGCGCTCTCTCTTTGCCACAGCAATGCTGCAGCTTCTGAGGATGTGAGACAGGGTGAGGCTTCATGGCTCTAAGTCAATTAACGCTTTCCAGACTTTACGCTCAACCTTAGCACTGTCGCTAAAGGCTGGTTTATTCTGTAGTGCCAAAGGGCTGGTCTGGACGAGCAGGAAGAGGAGCAACATCTGGGAGAAGAACCTGCTGTTGTAGTCATGGCCAGAGCCGTGAGCTCGGACAGGCTGTGTTCTGCTCAGTCCTTACACCTCCCAGCCCTGCCTGGGGCTGGCCATGGCAAGCTGCTTTCCTAGTGACAGTGCACATATGTCAGCAGCCAGACTTTCCCTGAAGGTACTGACTCAGTTTCTTTTCAGTCTTCCATCGGGGGCTGCCTCCCAATAACCCCTGTAAGTCCCATGCCAGCTGCCTTCAGCACAAGTGACTGCTGCTGCTGCTGCTGCTGTGCACAGCAGAAAGAGGAAGCTGTGAAATGGTACACTGATTACAAAATGCGTTTACTCCATAGAAAACAATGGGAAAATTTACTAGACAGAAAAAAGGCAACTTTCAACAATTTACTGAGCAAAGAGTCTCCCCAGTCCCAACAACCTCATTTCCCCCCGTGAACTCAAAGCTGCATCTGCCAACATATGGGCTGGGTACATATGTGTAGGCTTAAGGTGTTTTAGCAAGTTCTCCAGCAAGGAGCAGGTGCATCTTTCTAATGTCCTTTCAAGTAACATATGGACTTCAGAGAAAATCCAGCAGGGTTTTCAGATCTCACTCTCCTAGCTCTGTCTGGTCAGACTCTGTAGGGAAACCCATCTGTGCCAGCTCTCAAGTTCCCTCTGTTTTGTGCTGCCACTCCTGTTATGGCAATAACTACCACAGTGCAGATTAGAGCTCCTATTTTGATGTTTATGTAGGCTCATCTATGCCTGAGACTCTTATTACACAGAGAGTAAATTCAGGAGTTAACTGCTTTGCATACACCCAAAACTTTCCAGTCCTCTTAGGGATTGAAGTACAACAGCAAGTTACCACACCCTTTACTCCTCACCTGGTTTTTCAGAGTTCAGCTCTGACAGCTAATTGGATTTAGCATAAGCATCTAAATCTGGTGTGAGCTGATGTCACTTGGATTATGGATTCTCACCTTCTGAGGAAGAATTTCAAACTGGGAGAGAGAGCAACCTGATGAATGAAACTCAGGCCTGCAGACTATCTGGTGCTGGTAGATCCATCTAGCTTGCAGGCATGCAAATCCAGGGATAAAATTAAGAATACAGAGCCTAGAGAGATTTTACTTTGGTTCTCATTCCTACTATACACCTGCCTGTGGTTCCCAGACTCTCTTTCCTAGCACATCTGCTGGGAAGGTAGGCTGTTTCATCTGTATGTTATTCCAAAGGCAGGGACCACTTTTCCTGCCTTTGAAAGGAAAGATTATGTGAGGCTTGTTTTTCTTGCCTCCAAGGAGAGACCAGTAAATTGATTGCAAATAATGCAAAATTTATAAGAAAATTAAACGGAGAGGCTTAAATTCCCAAATAAACTGAGTTATATAACTTTAAAAAATTGCATCCTACACAGTTAGCCACAGGCATATTTTTGTCTTTTTCTTCTGCCTTACATGCTGACATTCTTTCCATTACCCCTCTCTGTGTATTCACTCCCTTGCTGTCCATATTTTCCTTCTTGAGTAGATCCAGGTCAGAACAGTGATCAGAAAGTTCGTCAGAGTGAGTTCACTCCAATAATTTCAGGGGTAAAAGTCCTGTCTGTCGTCTGCTGTACATTGAACAACCACATAAATGAGAGCACTGAAAGAACTTGAACTCTGTGGCTCATGTCACCACTTACAGCTTGCAATGAAAACATCTTACTCATAAGTGGAAAAGAGTCAAAGAAGACTCTCCCAAGAAGACAACTGCTGGCAAACAGAGTCACTGTAATCCTTGTGTTCACATGTCACAGGTGACAGGAGAAGCCCCTCCTTGCCTTCCCTCACCTTCCTCGATTCCTTTGTACAGCAGGAATGAGGCTTTGCACGTGGAAGGATGTGGAGGATGGTCCAGCTACACCAGAGGTGTTGTGAAGGCCAGAATGGCCTGCCCTCTCTATCAAGATCACCTCCACGAGGAAGGAAGGGTGGGTTATAGTTGTAGGTGACTCCCTTCTGAGTGGAACAGAGGGTCCTACATGCCAGACAGTGTTTATCTTCCATATGGGTGGTAATAAAGCTGTGAGGAGTAGTCCAAGGACAACTAAATAATACTTCATGGCCCTGAGATGGTTGGTAAGCAAATCTGGAGCAGAGGTAATTTTTTATTTTTCTTCTTTCTGGAGAAGCCCTGACACCTTTATGTCTTTCTTGTGTTGTGGTGCCCCGAACTGCACACAGTGCTTGAGGTGAGGCTGTACCAGTGCAAAGTAGAGCAGGACAGTCACCTCCTCCAGCCAGCTGGTGGTATGTTGTGCTTGATGCACCCCAAGACACAAGTTGGCACAAGCTCAGTCAGTGACATTGCTTTGGAAATGTCAGACTTGCAATGAATTTCACAGCCTAGTTCTTGCAATGTGTGCCCCACTTGTCTGCTGAACTGTGAGTCACAACTTGAACATGGGAAAGGAAAAAATGTTGCTCTTGCTTTTGCTGCAAGTAGGTGCAGAGACAGAATAATGAACTCCTATCACTCCAACTCTGCTTTCAGTTCTGTCACTGAAAATCAGGAGAGATAAAATTTAGAATGGTATTAATGGAAAGCCATTTTTTGCCATTTTGATTCTTTTGCGTAAACACGGAGTTGATCAATCAGTCAATCAGTCTGGGGGTAGATGAGACTCACAAATTCTGTTTCAAGGGTGTCCCTGAAAAAGACTGCCACATGGAAAAGGGTGATGTTCTCTGCTTCCAGTCAAGCCTGGTGTTCAGATTTTGCTAAGGTCTTGTAAGTCACCTCACTTCATAACCACTGGACCTGATGCTGATGGTGGGGAAACCTCAGAGCAGAACATTTGAGAATCAAGGCACTGGAAATCTTTTGTCAGTTATTCACATTTCTGATACATTTAAATGGAAAAAGAATTCACCCTCCTGGTTTAATAGTATAGCCTTTCTCTTTCAGTGCACCACCACAGGTACAACTCTTCACATGACTGTTGGAACATCTATTACTGAATTTCTTGATAAGATTTTATTAATTATACTCTCTGAGGATAGAATTTAGCAGGCCCTTTGCCATGGCTGAAATGAAGGAGACTATTCTAAAGGCATCAATGTTCCCACATGAATTTGCCCCCAGGCAGCTAAAACCACTGTTGCCAACTCTTAGGAACAGGGCCATGGTATGTTTTTTTGCTTCAAAGAGATGCTGAATGTTTACCAAAAGGTTCAAATGTGTTTTGAATGTGATAACATCTAGAACTGTAATGCAAGAGATAAAGAACCTCTATCAAGCAATCTTCAGATTGCTCAGAGCAACATCCTTGGAGTACACACACTCATGCATGCTTGAGGGGAATGGAGCACTGAGTTAAACAGCCTGAAGAGTTCTCCAGTTGCTCCACAATATTGCTTGTTGACAAAAAGTAAGCAGCTTTACAACAGACCACATGCTTGGGAGGTTTTGGAGACCAGAATTTCGGAATAGGAGTGCTTGCACAAAACCCCTCAGGTTTGGAAAAATCCTTGGAGGATCAAAAGCTAAAGTTAGCTCAATAATACTGATCATGAGTAGGTCCTGCTGCTCAAATCCTGAATCTGAGAGGCACTCATTTTTTTATTGCCACAACTGATATTGCTAATGCATTTTCCTCACTAAGCTTATGGAGGTTTTTCTGATGGCAGGATGACTGAAATATAAATATGGGAAGGCCTGGCAGATTGACTCTGTCACACTCCCACAAACTCCCAGGGTCTTTTTTCCCCTCAGGTAGGTAAGGCAGAGGAATTTCTGTATTATATAATGAAAATATAATTACTTCCAATATGAAAATCAATAATGATAAACCATTGTAATTATTTGCTCCTAAATAGGCAAAAAATAATTTTCATTGAAGAAAACTGACTTGGTACCATTCTGTTTCTCCAGGTCAGTGTCCAGCCCACCTCCATCTCTTTCCTTCTGCCTTTATTAACACAGAGACAGGTTCTTTCCTGAGCTTTAATTCAGGCATGGAAAAAACTCCTTTGGAACTAATATATTCCTCTTCTTTAAACACACCTCAAAACTCTTCTTTGTAGTGATGAGTAGCAGAAATTCCGAAGTGAACAGGCCACTGATGTGCCCTGGCATGCCCAGATTCTTGCAGCTGGCACTGACTGATATTGGTTGTTCCAAATCCTGATATTTCCTTTTCTGGGCATATCAGATTACCCTTCATCCATCCAGATAACAAGTTCCCTTATGATACAAGAATTTTGTTGTTGTCTTATGCTCATGTGGTGCTAAGTGCCATCATGACATCAACTATGATACGCAGAAATGTAAAAAATAAGGTTAATAACAATAGCAACAGCTTTACCTAAAGAAATCTGAAGCAATACAAGAAATTAGAAGAAATGAAGGCTTCTGTGTGGCTGGAAATGAAGACTTGCATGGGCTGCCCAGCAGCTAAAAATTTCTAAAACTGCATATCCCTCATGTCGTAGGCAATTCTGTCATGTAGCAAAGACAAATTTAAATGATTTCTGACATATTGCTCCAACCATCAAACTTCTATTAGCTGATTTGCTCTGTATTTTTACTACAACAACTTTCCAAACCCCCAAGCAGCACTAATTTTTCATTTTTATAGGACAATAAAGTTATGATTTTGCCCTATGTTAGGCAAAATATTAATAAAAGGTTCTTGAACTACTGCTGAAATAGTTGATTGGATCTTGAGTGCTGTGCTCGTTCCACTGAAGAGCTGCTGCCATGACATGGAGTACTTGTGTGTTTTCTAACGGGAAGAAAACCCTTCCTTGTCTTATTGATTCTGTCATCAAGTATTAAAAAAAAATCCCTCTGGTTAGGTCACACTGATGACAGCCTTTGCAACAGGTTGCTCATGATCTTTAATTTCTGCAGATGGCTCCCATGTTAGCAGCAGAACATTCTAGAGGACTTTTCCCTGCTGAGCAACCGCCCTGGATAAAGCCTGAGATATACTGAGCATATTGGGAATACTCACTACAGCAGAGTGACTGCCTTAAGTAGGAGCAATCTCCAGGTTGCTTTACCTTCTGCTCTAAATCCAAAGCTTGAGGATTGGAATGCATTATCCCTTTCCCCCTAATCCAGCAGGCTCCACTGGGGACAGCACACGCAAGCGTGCAAGTCCCAGGATGCTGAGGTCATCTGCTATCCTAAGAAAAGTGCAATTGCAAAATGTCATGGTAGCACTTGCACTTTCAGAACTTTTAACCAAATAAGATGCCATGAATTTCATACACAACTGGACCAGAAAGGTTTTCAGGAGCATGCTGTCTGTCCCAAAACATGTCTCCCTCAACTGTGGTAATCTGAGCACTGAACTTCGTGTCTGGTGTAACTTAAATGAAAGATTTTTGAGAACTCATAGTCAAAGCAAACAAACAAGCAAACTCTCCAAACAATAAACAATAACACAAACCCCTCTAACAGCTAATGCAAATAGCTCATGCAACAGGTGAATAAACAAGAGTTTATTTGCAGCAGCTAAATAAGCTCAATTTCACTTTCTAGTCATTGAACCATGTCTTCAGCAGGTTTAAATTCACAGAAATTTGTCAGAGTTCTAATTACTATCCCATGTATACGATTTACCAAAAATGCTGAGGATTTAGAAGATTATTCATAAATCAAAACATGACTGCCTACACCCCTGCCCTGCATCTCAGCTTCCCAGTCACCTTCTTCTGGCCACAAAAGCATGCCTGGACCTCAGCATGTCCTATCGAAGAACTCATAATCCTACATGCCTCAAAATATTTTTTGGGAGAGAAGTCTTTCAGCTGATTTCCTAACTATTTTGCAACAGCTAAGACTCTGTTCTGATGAATCCCCAGTGAGTTAAAACAAAACTGAAAAGAAAAACAGATTCTGGTAAGTGAAAAAGCATCATGAGTTGAAACCCATGATAAACTGTTTGTAAAACAGCAATGCCAACTGCTTTAGAGAAAGAGAGCTAAAAACAGACTAAATGATCCTCAATACAAGAAAGCTAGAACTAAAACAACATTTCTACCTTTAACAAATCAAAAATAATACTGAAGATTCCCAAGATGCAGAAGTTAGAACCTGACTGGAGGAAAAAAAGTCTTATTTCTTTTACTTATTAATCACTTTTTTAAAAATGTATCTAGTAATCTTTGTGGTTTTGAGGTTTTCTAGCTCATCGTTTGGAGACTTTGAAAGTCTTTCCTGCTTCAGAAAAACAAAAGCAACATGTAAAGTAAATTCAAATTGAAGTCAAGAGAACCTGCATTGCCTTAACATCAAGGCAAAGAACTGCAGCCAGGAGCTGTGCACTATGTAAGTGGAATCTCAGAGGATCAAAATCTGATTCTCTCCCTTATGTCCCCAGTTATTTGACAAAGAAGCTCTTGCCTTCAGCTGCCCTGGGTGAAAATACATTTTGCTTATCTTGCAAGCCCTACAGAGGAACCTTCTCCAGACACAGGGGCAGAGCTGAGCTCTGAGACCTGTGCTCTGTGTGTGAACAGTTCCGTCTGACACAGCCCCAGGTGACCCTGTCCCTTTAAACTCTGGGGCCTTAGTGTGAATCAGTTCAGACTCTATTAATCTGCCAATTTTCAGAAAGCATGTTGGGAAAACTATTGAAGTTTTTCTGCTTTTCCCAGAAAAAAATAACGTAAACACGTGTGCTTATTAATAGAGTGGGAAAAAAAATGCACATCTCTGCTATCATTGCTTGGTTATTTTCACCAATAAAATTTCTTTTTTCCTTTTTGGCAGACAAGCTATTTTTATGTTGGGAAGTTTATCTGTATTTCAAAGGGAAAGTATTTCTTTGACCACATAAAAGCGAAGCAAACAAACTGGCAGAGAAAACACGTGGGTCACCAGGACGAATGTTGACATAAGCCTTCAAATAAACTTTGTCCCAGGTTTGTTTTATTGTTTCTACAAGAAATTTAGTTCTATTTTTCAAAATGTGCCTTTGGGCAACTACACAAATCCTGTTCCATTAGTGTAATTGTACTAATTTTAATCACAAGCAGCTTGTAATCACTGAAATACCTTCTGACTAAAACTATTAAAGCATTTGACAGTGATGCTTGCAAAACAGCATCCTGTGATTAGGTTGTATCATTAGTGGGAGATGTTTCAGCTCATATGATTAAATCTTCTTGACATTTGGTATTACATTTGCAATGGCTGTTTGATCATGCACTCACACACATGACAACAAAGCTGTGCTCATTCAGACAAGGTCAGCACAGAAATGCTGTAAACAGTATAACAAGCAGCCTTGCATTTGCCCACATGGAACAGAAAGAAATAACCTGTCTTGAAATTCTTGAAATATCCCAACCCTGTGCTGCTGTGGTCAATTTTCTCAGTGCAAGGACCAGCTTAAAGAAATTTTTCCCCTAACAGCTCATTGCCAGCTCATCCTTGGCCTGCAGTTGTACCAGCACAGCTTGGACATGGAAAAGAACTGACAGGAAAACTTCTGTGTCAGTCTCCCAGTGCATTTCACACTTTTATCTCACTAACTACTGTCACAACTGAAGATGAAAATATAGCCTGATGTTAAAGAAAGTTTCCTGTCTGACCACTCTGGCAGTCACACTGCCACCACCCAGACACTCACTGTTGGGACTGAAGCCCCTTGGCAGTGGTGCAGGGGGTTTCCAGTGACCCAGTGGGTGCTCCACCTGACTCCCCACACACCCCACATTCTCACAGTCAGACAAGTTTCCCTCACTGGTTGGAGCCCAGATTTCCCATAGCAGAGTCCCAGATGTCAGCATCCTTCCCACTATTTACTTGTTCTGCAGTAACAGCCGAACAGAAACAGATCCCACTGGTACCTCTGAGGAGGGACACAGGAAAAAAGGAACCCCTGGGCTTTTGTCCCCTCACAGTCTAAGTGTGCCACAGTCTGGGGTCTTCCTGATGAGCCACTAGGTCCTGTTGTGCCTGAGTGCCTGGTCACCTGGCTGGAGCTGCAGGTCCCTGGTGCCACCTCATGGCCCCTCACCTGGGGCTCCAGCCTTTACCCTGTCCAGGATCAACCTGCAGCTCCCACTGCAGCTGCTCCCTGAGCCACTGGCACTGTGTGTGTTCCTCAAGCCTGAAGTCACTGCAGCTGGCAGAGCCCCTGGGAGCTCCAGATCTGCATTCCTTTTGGCAGCACTGTGTACAGCCACACTCATTTAAGGTAGCTGCCTAAGAGTGTGTTTAAAATTAAAGCATTGGGTTCTCCTTCAAATAATGCCATGGACGTGGGGACAAACTGTTCTGAGTGTGTTCTCTTTGATACCCCACGAGCTGCAAACTGCTGTTTCCATCTCCCTAATGTCTGGCCAGCATCCTGGGACAGATGGCTGTTGTACATGTCTCTGCCAGGACAGCCAAACTGCCGAGGCTCTGTGGTGCTGATCTCCTCATTTAGCCAGGGAGAAACCTTTATTTAGGCACACTTACACTGGCAGAAGATGAGTTTTGGCAGCACAGACTGCACTGGCACAGGATGAAGTGAAGAGAATTTGTTCAAAGCACAGATTTGCTCTCCGTGAACGCACCAGTCTTATCAAAGCAGTTTTGTTCAATTCCCACGGCATGCAGGACCAGGATTTTCCTCTCAAAACCATAAGCTGTGTCATGAAGAGCTGCTAAGTTCATTCCCACTGGGAGACAACTGTGATTTGAGAAACCTTTCAAATCATCAATTTATTTTGAGGACGTAATAGAGACAAAAAGTCTCTACAGGCAGCTCTGCTGCACATGTTGGCCCAAGATAGAAAAGCTGTAATTTTGGAGGATGCAAAGCTGTTATGAAGAGGTAGATCTGTTTATTTGCACCCAGAGGAAACTTTCACCAGTATGTAACATCCCAGAAACTTTCCCTTTTTCCTCGATTTTTTTTTTTTTTTTTTTTTCCAGAAGTAGTTCCTTACCAGAATCGTGCAACTGACAATGAACCAAAGGCACATTTTGGTCTTCGGGGTCTGATTAGAAGTGAAAAGTAACATGACCACTGCAAGCATTCCTGAATTAGAGGTAATCAAGATCCTGAGAAGATCACTAGAGTTTTCAGTCTTTTAAAACCCTTTGTCATCTTAAAGCAATCAGCTCCACTTTCATTTGCTTTCAGTCAAAAGACAGCCTTCAGCTAAAAGCATTTATTCAATGAAGATATTTACACTGAGTCTCTTAAAGTCCAGGCTGACAGTGTTTACTTACCCAGAAATTTCTACCTCGTTTTCACTCTCTGGCACTCCTCTGTCCATTTTTTTTTTTTTTTAAAAGGAAAGCAAAGAGCCCAAAGAGGGTGAATCAGCTCATTAAAGGATTGGATGAGCACCAGAGCCAAAGCCATGGAATCAGGCAGAGAAGTTGCCTGTTTAAACTGAGGTGGCCTTTGTCACCACTCAGAGAAGGAATACTTGTGGAACAAGATTTTGCTTTGCCCTTTCCTTCTTTTTATCAAAGGGGTGATAGAAGATGGTACCAGAATTGTATTTCATTATTATTTCCAAGCAGAAAATTCCAGTTAAATTGTCAAATTAAATGCCCAGGAAGGAGCCAGGGAACTTAACAAAAAAAACCAGGTGTTTTCTGCTACACACTGTAGTTCTGCTGTAACCTCAAAATTCAGTACAGATTCAATAAAATCACCTCAAAATCCAACCCCAGTTACAAGTGAACTTTTACAGAGTTTCAGATGAACCTTAGATCAATGTTTTTGGCCAGAAACCGTGGGAAATATGTTAACTTCATATGATCAAACCACAAAAAGGATGAAAATCAGCAATTTAAACTGAGCTTTGTTTTGAAAGGTTTTGCAAAATGAAGCCCAGTTACTGGGAATTCACATGATGCAAACTCAGAAATAAAAACCTCCACAAAGTCCCTGAGAAATGAAGCAGGAGTATTTTGGCACTGTGCTCCTACTTCCCTTTAAGTGTTTTAAGTGGCAATTCTTGCTACTCTGTTTTCTATGCTGCTTTTTCCAAGGTTGTCCATGAAAACTCAGGTCTACCTCAAACATCAACCCTTCCACTGAGGGATTATGTTGAAGGAACATAGCTTTGGGTTTGTATATTTTCGCTTATGTGTCTTGTTTGGGTATTTTAATGTGAAAAAGAAACCCTTACAGACGTCTGGTTTGCAATTGAGTTTGGTTTTTGGCAAATATCAATTTAAAATTGAAAATGGGGACTCAACAAACAATGTTATCACAGTCAATATTCCTGATCCTAAGTAAGGCAGAAAACACTTTTGAGTTTGATTTGTGTCAGTTTGAATTGAGATCATTGCAGGGTTACTGCTGACATCAAAGCAGCACTCGAGGGTAAGGCTCTGGATTCAATCTGTGTGTTAGGCTGCCTGAAAGCTCCCAAAATGCTGCATTTCAGAACAGTTAGGGAAGAGCTGGACATCGTGGCAACAGCACAGCCCTGCTGGGTAGCTAGTACTGCTGGAGACATGAAAAATGCTTCCACAGAGGCCAGGCAACCAGGTCTTCAGAGATGAGCTGAAATCCTGAGGCCCAAAGGAATTTTTGGCAATATACAATCTGCTGGATGCCATTTCCCTTAGGAGCTAAGCATCCCCTTGGCTGCTATTCCAGCACAAGCTGGGCTGCCCCTGCCTGTTTGCAGCATTTCACATATTTCCTCAGCATCATGTCCATAGCAGGGACCACTTTAAAATTTGGATGCCATGCACTCCTTGAGGCACTTAGAAGTTCTTACAGAGATCCAGGCTGAGACCCAGAGGTCCCCTGGGACCTGTTTCTGTGGCAGAACAAACTGGCAAATACTCAAATCCTCATCTTCTCCTCCTCCTCAAACACCACCACTGCCCTTTGTGCATCTTAATGTCATTTCAGTGAGCTGAGTGAAGGTGCTCTAAAATCCTGTTACAACAGGATTTGTTCAGTGAAAAAGCACATTGCAAGTGCACTTCCATTAGGAGTTCTGGGCAATGCCTCCTTTTGCAATGTATTTACATGGCTCTGTAAATATCCAGGGCAAAGAATAACCCTTGGCTAATAATACAACTCACTGATAGAGTCAGTACACTTAAGTTTACTGACAAGAGGCTGGAACAATCTGATGCTGTGGAAGAACAGAAACCAGGCACCAGCTATGCCAGTATTCAGAGCTGCTGGCTGTACACAGAATTTTTCACTTAGCAGGCACCAGGAACTGCTATAAAAAATATTTATCAGGAAGACCCCATGCTCCTTTAATCCCTAAAGGAATTATTTAGATACACATTAGGCTTCAGCTCTTCAAGTCAAAATTTGCAGACCTTTCAGAGAGAATGACATATGCTAGAAGTCAATTTAAATGGTATTACCAAGATTTGAGGAGTTAAAAGCACATCCTGACATTGAATAATTTTTTTAAGCACTCAGGAGACTTTGCAGCTTCTTCTACCTGTGTAAATACCATCATTTCTGGGCAAGCAAAGGATTCAGGAAACTCCTTCAGAGTCGTGGTCAATTTGGTGTTTATTTACTGCAAGGCAGCTCTTAGGAGGAGGTTCCATGCCAGGTTAATAAACCCACAGTAACAACTGCAAGGTTATAAAGGGCTAAACCATTCTCCTGGAGGATCTTGCTTCAAACATAAGCTGGGTTGCCCTCCAGGGCTGGGAGGACCCTGCCAGGCCATCCAGGCACATCCCAAGGGTGGCTCAGAAGGGGATATTTTCTCCAGTATTGAGCAGGCTGGAGCTTTGCTGGTCACTTCCATTAGCCAAACCAGGTTGTTTGGAAATTCCCTGAACAGCAGAGTAATAAGCTTTTAAAAATTATGGGAGGGGGATTTTCTCAGAAGAAATGAGAGTATTATCCTATCTGCAGAAAGACCTACAAACAGAGAAAAGGGGAAAAAAAAAAAGAAGAAGAAAATCCAGAAATTTCATTCTTCTCCAAGACATGCTGTAAATACACTGTACCCCACCAGCTCAATCAGCTGGGTAGCTGTGCCACCCTTAACTCAGAAAACAAATTCACCCAACCAAAATTAACCCTTCTGGGCTGGAGGGGATTCACATTTCTGGTGTCAGGGGAATTTTGATGTGGTCCTATCTTTATTTAAAGGCACACAGAGAGACACTAGGAACCTGTGTAATCAGTCTGAAAGCTTACCTAATCAGGTGAGAATTATTATTTTTTTTCTTATTTTATTCCTACACTGTGGCTGTGTTTTGATATCTGCCAGTGCTCAAAAGGACAAGGGTTGCCCATTAGCAAAAATCAGTAATGCAAAAGACATTTTCCCAGCAGCACCATCAGAGTGCAGGATTTGCCAGCTGTGCCATGTAAATGCCAAATCCATGCTTTGGACAATCCTGGGAGAAGAAAGAGCAGCCCTTTAGGCCAGTGGGGCTGATGTGGCTTTTTGCAGGTGGCTGCTCTGGAGCTCTTGAGTCTATTTCAGAAGCAGCTCCTGTTCATGTGATACCATCAAGGCATTGGGGAGATGCTTTGATTTCAGACTTTATGCCTAGCATAGAACAACAAGATGATAAAGAGGACAGAGGAGTTAATACTCAAGGACAGCACCACCAACAGATACTTTTGCTCTCAGAAAACATGAAGTTCTTCTACTGAGAATTTAGAAGAAGTTCATCTAAGTGGAGCCAAATGGATGCAGTAACTTCACTGAAGCTGCTTTTAGGGAGCAAATTCAAAATAAAGAAATTGGAGGTCAAAATGAAATTAGTGCTAAAAGTCCCATTTGGGCTGCATTTGGAGAGCTTTGCATGGTATTTTTTCACATTTTGTTTTTCAGGTTAATTTTTTTTTTTTTTTCTGAGGCAGCTAATCTTGTGATATTGTGTCATGCTAGTCACCCCTCCTAGTGAGTGACAGAGATTCCTGCCTGTGAGTTGGAATGAAGAGACTTCTTGAAAAGGTCTAATAATTTTGGGGGCTATTTTTTTTTCCCCTAAAGTGGATCTGAGGGGATGTTAGGAGGGATGGTCCTGCAGTCACTGACCTGCTTGTGAAATGAGAGAACATGCAGAGAATTCTCAGCAAATTTAACCCCACTGACATAACTCCTGACCAGCAAAACAGGAAGAATAATGCACAGATTTGTCATCCTTTGCCTCATATACCAAAAATACTTTTTTTGTTGAAGCACACCATCTTCTCAGTCTTTAAAGAGCATGGTGTGGGTGCCTGGTACCAGATGCTTCACAACAGAAATTCTGAACAATGCCACCTCCCCCACCAAGCCTGAAGGACACAAGCCTGAAGTGAAGAAAGAGAAAAAGCACCTCTAGAAAGGTCTAAGGCTGATGCTACTGGGGATAATGACACACAGGAGCCACACAAAACCGAGAAAAGGAAATGGGATCTCTGAAAATTACTAATAACTAATAACAGGTTCCTTTTGGGGCTGAGCCATGGGAAGCAATCATCTTACAGGACAATGGGGCTGGACAATCCCCTAGCAAGAAGAAAGCCACCCTGTTTTCGTAAATGGGCATTTTTCTATCTCAGTCCCTAGTATGACATAGTTTTCTCCACAATTTCCCCCCATTATTTCTTCATTTTCCAGTGGATGGAGACAAATTTAGTCTCATTCTTTCTAGCTGTGTGACTTTCTACTGCATGCAGATGCCCTTTCTATGGAAAAACAAAGAATAGATAGCTCTCCATGTGCCTTTTTGGTTTTTTTCCCCTGCTGAATGGCCTTTCTATTCACCAGTTCATCTCTGCAATCATATGAGGAACATGGGAGTTTTTCTGATAATTTACTTTTTTTTTTTTTATCCACAGTTGGGCAAGGCTTCAGTTCTGGCCTATGAAAACTTCCCATAATACTCTCTAAATTAGCAGTGCTTTCAGGTTGCAAGCTCTCAAGGGGACCACCACATTTGCATTGGTGACAGCCAACTACTGCTCCAGGGTCACTCCAGTCACATTTCTTTTGCATCAAGTTGACACTCAAGGTCAAGTGACATGTTGGCTTTGACACTGCAGTGGTATTTGACTTCATCAGCCTCTCAAGGTCAGGCTGTTCTTGGCTGAGCAGCACAGACAGAGGAGCCTGCTTGCCTCCCTCTGCTTGGGTTGTGAAATGATGGAGCAGTTACTTCTACAGGAGGATGAATGGTAGGCAGAAGAGAAATGCTGCCTAAGAGCCAAGTTCATTTTTTGCCCTGCTATTGCTGTAGCAGCATGACAAAATAATTCACACCTGCCTTGCTAAGGTAGGAAAACTGAATGCCCACCAGTCTGTCCAGTTTATCATTAGGCTATGCTAGTACCCTCCTGTATTGCAGATTATTACCTCCTTTTAGGATATATGCTATTAAATTCTCAGGACAGAGATAGAGTTCCCTCGTGCCCTTAGAATCAAAATCTGTGTTATTTCCTCCACTGGTCGCATGCAAACCAGCGAGTTACATTCACTTCATCTGTTCACCTGATCAATTTGTGTCCCACATCACTTCAGAGAAATCAAAAGCACTAACCCTCTAACATAAAAGCTGAGTTTTAATTGCTTGATAAGAAGAAACAAACTGCCTTTACAGCTCCTGACAATCAAGCAGATTCTTAAATGGGCAGTGTCAGCCAGGGGGGTCTGTGAGGCACCTGTGCACTTCGACAGCTCTACACACACATGATGGAGAACCTCTGTTTACTTCTGCAACATGGGGGATCTGGAAAGCATCCTGGAAACAGACATGTATTTTAAAATCCAGGACCAAAACAGGAAAGGAAGAATTTTCACCTTATTGAAGATGCTGTGATTTGAACAAGCGAGATCCTTCCCACCCTATAAAACTACTGCAAGGATCAACCAGCACTTGGATATTTATGTCTGACAACAGCCCTAAAAATGAGTTGCACTGCATGCAGACTGGAAAACAGATAAAGTGACACATTCAGCTTACATAACACCATAAAAAAAAAAAGAAAACTTGCTACAATTCAAAACTAAAAGAAAAAAATTGATCAGGACATAGATGTCTTCTGGCTACTATGCAAACCGCCACCTCAGCATCTTCTGCAGTTTTATTGCATTTTGGTTCAAAACCTTCAGTATAACTCAGTAAATATAAATAAATAATAGCAGATGAACACATCTATCCCTTTGTAAGCACAGGAGAAAATAATCTATACAACACTTCATCTATTACTTCAATAAAATCCTTTGAAACACAATATGTGAAGAAATGTTATATAAGAAACAAAGTCAAACCATGGTATTTGAAAACTGAACACATTTCTGTTTGGCCAAAGTAATTTCTCTTTTTACCATGTGTGAAAAATTTGTTCTGCAATTTGAAAACATATCCATTGAATTTTTTTTCAATACCTTTCTAGTTGCTTCTTCCTTATCATCTGGGCCTCCTTTTATTTGGTCCACCATACCAAAATAAATTTATGTAAGCCAGAATTCTCTGTTTTGATGCCACTAGTTTGTTCTTCTTTCCCTCACTAAAGAATCTCCAGATCCAGCTTACTTCTTTTCATTTTATATCTTGAAAGTCTTTTCTCTTTCAGTAGTCTAACCCAACATGCTGTTTTTAATGGGATTTGGCACTGAGTTCTCTTGCACTAAGATAACATAAACCTCTTTTCTTCCACTCCAAAGGATAGAACAGAAAAGTAGTAAGCGACAAAACTTGACGATTAAAACCACTTGAAAGTAGTACAAAATAGTTTCTCAAATTCTACTATCACATGCAATATTCCTCCTATCCTCTTTTCTACTCAGAATCTTCTGGCATAGCTGTTGATACCTGGGCAAGGAGAGTGTGAAGTGTATTTGGAAATACTTTGCACAGAGGAAATCCTCCTTCTTCCTTCTTGTGTGTTTGGCAGTTTCTCCTCAAATACTTGTGCCTTCCCCTGCCTGAGTTGCAGCAGTGGAATGGGTGTTTCCAAAAAAAAAAAAACTATTCCTAGTCTTTATCACATTCTTTTTCTCCATCTTCTACTTCAGAAAGTAGACCTGACTGTGAGGAAGAACTTTCCTGTGAGGGTGACTAAGTACTGGAACAGGCTGCCCACGGAGGTTGTGGAGTCTCCTTTCCTGAAAATATTCAAAACCTTTCTGGACACAATCCCAAGTCACATTCTCTAGGGGACCCTGCTGGAGCAGGGACATTGGACTCGATGTCTTCCAGTGTTCCTTTGCAATTTTACCCATCTGTGATTCTGTGACCTTCATCTCATCTTCTGTGGATTTCCTGCTGTTGGACATAACCTGCTAAGGAAATGCAGAATAAACATTTCAAATGCATTGAGCTGACACAGAACCCTCTGATCACTGCGTCCTACAAGAGATTTCAGTAAGCAACAGAGTAAGAGCTGCATATTTTATATGCTGAGAGAGATCCTGGCACTGGAGAAATATGGGGTTTGCTGACCTTTCCTCCAAACTTCCAGAAATCATCTTGAATGAAATCTAACAGAAAGACATGGAAAAAGATTAAATAATTTCTCTCAGGATGATGAGGCTGAACCAGTTGCAGAGTAAACACAGAGGTTTTGGGATGACTCTGATCCCTAGCAATTGTGTCTCCTGTTCCCTTGTGGCAGCCATGTTATATCCTACCACAGAAGGGGGCAACTTCATTTACAACAACTCCTCCTCTTAGGATTTCAGTGATGGCATCAGATCAGTATTCAATATAACCTAAGCCTGACAGTGACCCTGCTCCCTGTGTACTCTGTAAAAACAGACTTCTAACTCCATAATGCAGGAAAAGGCTCATTCCTAATCATCAGCAGGAGATGAGAGTCTGTTTAGAATCCTCTTGCAAACAAAAACCACAGATGGGGAGAATTATTTCCTTGCAGAAGAGGCTGCCCACACATTTTGTGCTCTCAGAATGGTTCCGTTTATATCAGCTCCAGATGATCTGCTTATCACCACCACTCTAGGCAAATACTGCAAAGTGCAGGCACTCACTACAGGGAGTGCAAAAAACAGTGCAAAGGCAACTTTGCCATTACACATTAAAAAATAGCTCTTTGAGCATTAATCATACAGGTCTGGAGGAAAACACAGGTATTGGCAAGGTTGCAGAAAAAAGTAGAAGCTGTTCTGGCTTTGAGCCTTTCCTGGGATTTCAGGATTCTCAGAATTAATATTTAAATTCTTGGTCAGATACTTGCTCAAAAAGAGCAATTATGGCAGTTCAAAATACACCAAATCAATTAATCAACAATTAATCAATTAATGTACTAATAGCACCAGCAAGGCATTCTTCTTTGGATCTAAATAGGTGATAAAAACCTAGTAAGACAGTTATCAGTGAGATTAAAATGGGGTTACAGCTTCAGACTCCCCAGGACCTTGGGACCCCACAGTATTGACCTAATAATGCTCAAAAGCTCCATCTTTCTCACAAAGTACCTAAGGCCATCCCTAAATGACAGTGACACCCTGACATATCACACTTTGGTTTGTGCTAGCTTATTTCTTTCTTATTTGTCTCTTCAAAGCAGCTAAACCTTCCTTGAAATGAGAGCCTAAAACAGACATGTGAAAGAAGTGTTTAATTCACCTTTGAAAGAGAAAAGGTCTCTCTTGCTGTGTCCATCCCATCAGAGAAGAAGAAGAAAGGCAGCTGTACTGGGTACTTTATTTCTTGTGTGTATTTTCCAGAGCCCTGTTTTTTGCAATCAGGGTGAATACTGGAAAAGCTGAACTTTAGGGATGGCTCTGGGAGGAGAAGAAGGATAAACAAACTCCTCCTGATGAAGAACATCTTTTTATAAGATGATGCATTGCAGCATATTTGTTTTAAACTAAATATACTTGAAGTTCTTGGGTGTATTAAAACTAACTAACTAAGGTACCCATTTAAGAATGTTTGTTTATTTGGTTCAAACTGTTTACATTCAGTAAAAAGAATTTCCTCTGTCTGTTGATTAAACAGATTCGGAGAGGGTGAAACTGGGCACACAAACAAATATTCAAAGCTACTCCTTAAAATAGGAAAGCCTCAGCTTTACCCAAGGCATTCTGGGCATTTTAGCAAGCAGCAACAAGAAATTACTATAACTAACAGTCATAAGCCTGCAAAAAGTCTTGAGAGACAAGAGACTAAAGGGATTCATGTGAGAAACCAACACAACAGGAGCAATCATACCATCTTATCAGAAATCTAAAGAAAATTCATGTCTCGAGCTGTTTCTGGAAAGATGCCACAAGGCCACTGTGGTCTGGATTAAAAATCATGAAGCGTTGTCATGAAACTAATTGTTTCTGATATGAATATGTTAAGCAAGAATGTAATTAAAAGTGTTCTGCTTTGTTTCCCCTCAATATGTTGAGCACAGCTAGCTCTCGGTAGACAGTCTGGAAAACCATAAAAGCTTAGGACCACTGTGAAGTCAGACTTTTTTTTTTTTTTTTTTTTTTTGGTGTCACTTGACTCCAGCTTTTATCATCCAATTATGTGTAATTATTGTAACCACATGTTTAGTTGGAATTCATACCTGCAGAAGATTGTAACATTTCCATTCTATAAGCA
This sequence comes from Vidua macroura, assembly GCF_024509145.1. Lineage (NCBI taxonomy): Eukaryota > Metazoa > Chordata > Aves > Passeriformes > Viduidae > Vidua > Vidua macroura. The sequence goes on along the minus strand of NC_071574.1, from coordinate 5,673,813 downwards.
TCTTGATGCTTGACACGTGCTCTGAAACACTCTCCATGAAGTGAAACATGAAGCAGATGACAAGAGGGTAACTTTGGACCCACATGACTTCTTGAGACCAGACTACATTTTCAACTGCATTTTGAGGGGGATATAATTTTTAAATCCATAGCAAGGCTCCCACTGAATGAAATAATTGTCCCTTCAAAGTGGAGGGTAGGAGACGACACCTAGAGAGAGCATTGCAGAAGCTAAAAGCACCCTGCTGAAGGTACAGGTAAAAATGGGGTGATTGTCTTGTAGAATGAATGTAGCACCTAAAACAAAGGTGGAACACCTGAAACAAAGGGCATCTGAAGGCAGCTGAATGTGCAGGAGCCTCAGACATCACACTCTGAAGGAATTCGAGACATTCTAAGTGAGGTGATTGCTCAGGCTGATTTCCCACATCCCAAGCCTCAGCCTGCTTATCTCACAGCAGACATTCCTTGGAAAAACACGAGTCCATCACTGCCTTCAACCCACAGACTGTTTCACGCAGCCTCAGAGTGCCAAGAGGCTGCTTTGGGCCAGATGCATCGCGGTGTCATTGCCCTGTTTCTTGCAGCCTCCTGTAAGCGTGGCCACAACCACTGCCAGAAAGCACAGAAGGGCCACTCTGCACTCACACTGCAGGGACAGCCACGTGCACTTGTTATTTTGGAATAATTCTGTTTATGAAGAAACAAAGTAAAGTCTACGGGCTATGGTGGCTGATGAAAAGCCATGTGTCGGACGTTTTAAGGAATATGGCAAGTTCTCCTAAGGGAAGAGACTTGCCACAAGTTGGTCACCAAGCACAATACACATTTTTATGGTTAAGATTTTAACTTGGCAATACTGAGTGGGAATTCGTGTTGGGCTTTCAAGTTGGTAGCAGGTAAAATATTCATGAGTCAAAAGGGTTCTTTACTTCAGAGCGAAGCTTTTTTGCTGACACCCAAGCTAAGCAAAGTAAGTACAACAAAAATCAATGACTAAACAAAACTCAGCTGAGTTTAAACTCCTAACCCTGAACCAAGGTGAAGACCTTAAGACTTCCTTAAACTTTCTACTTAGACACTGAAACAGTAAGGTCCAGTGGTCAGGGGTGTTACATTCCCTTAGAATGATTCTGCTGTCACATAAATAACAACTTGTACCAGAATCAAGCATAAAACAAGTCTCCAACCAAGCAGGGTCTCAAAGCTTTAACTGATTATTCTGCAGGTTTGGGTCTTCTCATTTCAAAAGCCTCTTGAGGGAACCCACATGTGACTTCCCTGCATTACTGTAATATTTGCAAAAACTGAGACACTCACTCAAATCTCAGGCTGTTTACATATTTTGAAAAGCAGAAGATCAAGTGCAAACTACCAACACTAGCTTGAGTCTGGGTCTAAACCTGTGACTTTAGTTGGATTTTTTAAAATAACCACGTGGCCTAAAACATTTGGTGAAAAACATTTTTGTGTGAATCTAACCCATCTAAAGCCGATAGCTTAGTTCTTTTCTTAGCACCATCTTCTGTTGTTTCACAGGGAGGAGCCATCTAAGATACACAAACAGACTTTTTTTTTCCTGTGTCAGAGAGTTGCTTAAAAAACACACCAAGTCAGTCTCAGAGGGTAGGGAATCCAGGCAGGTTCTCCTTGCTGCCACAAAGCAACCTTGCCACAGGGCTGGAACAGAACAGTGAGGTTGGCAATGTGACTAGCAAGCTGCTATAAAATCTTCTGGGAGGGAATTTACTCACAAAGAAATGGGCCCGGCATGCTGAGAGCTCCTTATGCCTATCAGGACAAGAAATGGTGAAAAGAAAAGCGAAGGAGGAAGACAATGATGACGTGCCAATGTTTAGGCTGAGAGGCCATGAAAAAACGTCCCCATCTTTCCCTCTGATAGAGCTAGCAAGTCTACAAGGGAGGCAGAGGGAAGAGAGAGGTAAAGAGGGAATCCACAGGCAAAGGAAGTCAGAGGGTAGCACAGCACTGACTCAGATGTCAGCAGAGGTGCTATTCTTTCCACTGTCACATGGAGCAATCAGGATTTTTGGACAGGGACATTTATATGGTTGCTTATATGACCTCTCCCACCTGTGCACACTCCAAGAACTTGTTCGTGTGATGATTCCAGTCTATTTCTCTGCAGGATGTGCTACCTCCTTGCTTAAAACTATCCTCTTTAGCAAAAGTCTCTTTTCATACCTTTAATCTAGTACGGTAGTCCTCTATAAATACACTGCTTAAGCTTCCTGTATAGGTTTTTCTGTTGTTTTATAGCTGCTTGAATGTCTCTTGTGCTGTATTTAGCAATTCCTCTGTTTTTTCATAGGCCTTGCAGAGAAAACGCCACTCTATTCCCTTACAACAGCAGAGTTCAAAAGAAATTAATAATATCCCTGTGATCACAGTAGTGTTTGGGACTGTTAGAAGTAAATTCCATTCATCCACCCCCACAATTTCTTCTGGAAACCTGCTGAGGTCCACAGCTGTTAAATACATGTTTAACACAAAAAAAACCCCCTTTGGTCTCTTCACTTCCTTCTCTTGCTGTCATTGCTTCAACTTCCTTTTTCCTTTTTTCCCCCGATCCCTTTAAACAAGACTGATCTTTTTAATCACTGTAAAGGACTGAATTTATTTTCAGATTATTTTGTGGTGCAGGTGTTATTCTGTTTGGGCAGGCAGTGAGCTGACATTTCATTGCAGCTGGGGCTCCTCTTTCCTGTTTCTGGGGCAGAACTCTCGCTTGACTTTGTTCTTGAGCCTGTCCTTCCAGATAATACATGGCATTCAAAAGAATGACCTAAATTTAGATAATTCTTCAAAATCACTGTGTCTCACTGTTTACTGAAGTCTGTGTCACACCACTGAACAAATCACGCCAACACACAAATGACAGCCCAGAGAAACTTGAAAGCCACCTTGAATGCCAGAACTGGCTAATAGCCTGCACGTGCTGAAAGACAAGCATTGCAATTAATCTGACACTTCTGTAGTTAGGATGTGCTAATTTTCAGACTGCTGCATTAAAGCACAGACACTTCACTGCCACGGGTGAAGCAAGGCCAGCTACAAAATTTAAGAGAAAACTAAGTTCTAAGGAAGGGATACAAGAGCACAGCTTTATCCCCAGCTTTGAGGAGCTAGTGTCTCAAGCCCCAGAGGCACTGGGACTGGCTCAAGGTCCAGAATGAGCTTGTGGCATAATCAGAAGCTAAACCCACATGCCTTACATGTCATTTCTACTGGTGCAGAAAACAAAACCAAAATAGGAACTCGGAACTGAATGAGTTTCTCAGCTATGGCTTTGCAGAAACAAACGGTCCCTTGAGAGAATTTGCCACATGTGTAAGAATGTTAAATAACTGCCTAATGTTAAATAACTCCCTAAGCAAAGAACAAGTAATCTTCTGTGAATTCATTCTGAAAGGCTGCGTTCCCATGGGGGAACTTTGACGTTTAATAAGAGGCGATCTCATACTACAGCCTCTCCTTGTGGACTGATTCTTGTCTCTTCATGCAGAAGCTGAATTTCCTCCAGCCTTCTGTTGTACAAATTTGTAAGTCAACAATAGGGTGGGGAGAAGAATCACAAGCATATAATAAACATTAAAAAAAAAAAAAAAGAAAGAGAAAGTCTAATTTCCCTAGAAAAACAGACTGAAAGGAAATCACCAATACTGCTGGCACATAATACATGTTCAAGTTTCCATGATAGCTCCAGCCCAAGCGCAGCAAGTTTTTGAAAACTTTTTCCTTATTATAAACACCAGCCTGAAATCCTGAAAGCAATCGACCTAAAAAATTGGACCACACAGAAAACATTAGGGAAACTTATTTAATTGAGTGATCAGGGCAAAAGTCTTTCAGAAATATTGAAGAAGAGGCAGAGGAAGTAATAATATTGCATATACATTTTATGTGTAGATATAAGAGCTAATACAAAAAGGTAACTTCATCTGCATTGAATCAATATTCTTTCCCCCAAAATGAACTACAACTAACAGTGCAGATGACTTGACACTAATTTTAACTAATATAGGAAATGCAACAAGAATTCTGAAAAGCAGATATGTGAGAAGAGAAAACCTATATCCTCTCAGTGTAGTTTTTCTGCTACAAAATCACGACTTCAGTCTTGTAACTAACATTCATGGTCTGTGGCTGTTGTCCCAGGAGCTGGGCTTAATGACAGAGCAGTGTATATGAAAAAGAACTTAACAAATAAAAGGAGAACTCCTGAGGCTGTTGGCCAGGTCAGCAAACTCTTAAAGGGTCTCAGTACAAGGAGGTGCTGGATTCCACTATAAATTCAGCTTCGTTATGCCAAATGCTCAGACAGGACAACACACAACTGCCACACTGACTTCAAAGGAAGCTGACAAGTTCTCATCATCTGTCATCATGTGTCTCGAGAGGCTGTGTTTTGCTGTTTTGGAGCAAGGGAGCATGCATGGATTCATGAACATACTGCTTTGTAGTCCCAGCATGGAATCAGAACTGACACGTAGATGAGGGCTGGGTAAAGGCAGTGACTGAATATGTATCACCCAAGGTAGCTCACTCTTTAATTATGAAGAAAGCATCAATCAATACTTTTCTGGGGCAGTGGCTGCAGAGAAGTTCCTTTTCTCTACTGCCAAATCATTGCCAAATCGTTGTCCTTCAACACCTACAGAGCTTCCCTATACTGTTTACAGGAGTGATCTCTGAGCTTTACACACCCATCAAGGGGAGAACAAAGCTCTTTAGAGCACACTAAGCCCACCTGCTGTTCAGTAAAGGCCAGATACTAAGACCTGCTGAGCACCTTCTGTTCAATTCAGCACAAGACTCAAATACTTGCCAGCTTTCAGGATTTAGCCCCGAGCTAAACTCTATTTTTGTACCCTCATTAGCACAGGAACTTTCTATCTTTCATGCCACCAATACTTTTCATAAGGATAAGCCTAGAGACACTAATGCTGTCTGATTTAGGAAGAAAGGCTTTTTTTTTTTTTTTTCTTTCTTTCTTGTAATTTCTATCAAAACATTCCTCCTTTTAGAAAATGGAATGATCTATTAAGTGGACTTCATCATCAGGAAAATCTACCAAGTGTTTCAGCTGGCAAAGATTGGCCTTGTTCTCTGCACCAGAGTCAGGCACTGCAGTTTTGCCCCTGCTAAGCTCATGTTCTCTCTTGCAGGGCCTGCTCCCTGTGTGTGTAACACCACAGTGTCCCTCAGCTGAACTGCTGTGGATAATCATTGCAAACTCTAGTAGGAAATCAAGTCAGTGACTTGATTTCAGGGTGAGATTCAGGACAGAATTAGTATGTAATATGCAGTAGCTGTTCTTAATAGTTTGAAAAGCTATATATATATATATATATAAAATAACACATTATGTCATAGTTCCATGCATTTTTGCCCCATGAGAGCAATTCCATAGAGCAAAGATAACACAAATAGCTCTGTGCAACAGCTTTCACCAATAGCCAGGCTCCTGTCCCTATCCTTTGGAACATTTGTGAATGCTGTAGCTCAATAACCATGTTAAAACTTCAAGCTTCATCTTCAACCTGGGTGAACAAGGTGAGAATTCACCTTCAGATTGCTGATCTCTATTCAACGGGTGCCTTTCCATTCTAAGCAATGTGATTTGAATGACCAGAGAAAGAGATCCCATGTGAATCTGGAAAATGGTGGAAACCAGCTAAAATCAAGTAATGCAGACTTTTTTCTCCTCTTACAAATTCTCTAATTTTTTCATTGTCTGGCTAAGATTCCGCCTGTTTCCACATTCCATAATTTGCCATACTGATGACAAATTATGTGTTTTGCCCTTTCAGCACTGAAAATGCAGGTGTCTTTCCATCCCATTCACAACCTCAGATGCAGCACTTGAGGCCATGGTTTAAAGGTGTACACAATGGTGGTAGGTTGATGTTGGACTCTGAGCTTAGAGATCTTTTCCAACCTTAACAACCCTGTTCTAGCACAAATCTCCTTCAGAGCCAAACCTCTTTTTTGACTGCAGGTGTACAAAGGAAATGATCTCTTTTGAGGGCTTTTCTGGAAAGGAAAACACGGCCAGGCAGCACCTTGAGAAAACAGACCAACTACACTTGCCTTTTATCTTATTACAAAGGCAGTTTTAACAAACCAACAGTGTTTAACAAACACTCACTGCTCAGCCTTGAATCTACAACTCACTGTGAGTTGTAGATTCATGTGTCTCAGAGCCCAGAAATCTGGGAACTATAATTTAAGAACCCCAGGGAAAAAGGAAAAAAGCTCCAGGAGCAGCAGCCAAGTGTGACAGAAGAAACCCTGGCTTTCTTCAGGATGAGCCAGTCCTCCCACTCAACTCTCATTTAAGCAGCAGCATATCAATTACAGCATAAATGAACTGCCCAGCTGGGTTGGGAGGTTATTAAGCACTGAGAAGCAGTCCAGCCTGCAAAGCTGAGACAGAAAAGACAGAGTTGCTCAGGGAATTTGGGCTGGGTTGGATCTTCAATCCTGCAAAAAATCCCCCCATGAAAAGATGTCTTTTCCAAGTCTTACATGCCAACTTTCAGCTTAAACTAGTATCACAAATCAGCATCAGGTTCCCACCTGCTAGAACTACTGCAGCCTTGCAAATAATGCTTGAGTTAGGCCTCAGAAACACATGCTTGACAGACAATGCTCTGTCAAAGGCTCTCTGACCTGGAAGATTTCAGATCTCACCTCAGTTTGAAGTAGTCAAAGTGCACAAATCTGTCTAAAGGCTCTGTTCAGATCAAACTGAACAAAATGGATGAATAGCCATTCAACATGCAAAACCAAAGAAAACCTTGGTTGCTGTTTGAAAGACAGAAGCCTAAAATTAGATGACAGACTTCTGTTAGTGAGTCCAGTTGCTGAAAGTCTGGGGAAGCACAGAATTTAAAGCCTAATGTGAAAAGGATTGATCATACAAAGAGTTCCAAAACCTTGGCAGAAAAGACAAGCACGTGCAGCTCCAGAGGAAGATGGAGCTAGAATTGGAAATGAAGGCAAGTGCTCAATGAAGAAAATGAAAAATTATCAGACCTTCCATCAGGCACACTTCCTTGCTTAATTCCTCTCAGTGGTCTGTTGGAAAACCAGAAAAGTCTCTAACTTTGTCTTTATTAATGCCTTATTTTAGAGATGTTCAAATTAAAGCCAGGGCAATATGCAGTTGGTAAAAATGTAGCACAAAATCATTGAACAGAAAATTATGAAATCAAGTGCAGCTTCCTGACAGCTGCAACTATCTCAGGGAGCTGAGAGATACCAGGCATTTGAAACAGCATTAAGAAATTACTCTCCTGTGGGGGGGTGATATTTACATAACCTATTAGAGAGATCAGAGCAGCAGGAAGCTTCCTTTGATCTCAGTGGCCGTTGTCAAATCACTGCACTTCTGAAAACAGCTCACTGTGATGCTTTGACCTCTGGTGATCTCCTCAAGTGGCCTGTTTGGTTAAAAGTTGTCAATTCCAAAAGGGAGGTCCACAGCTGAGTGGCTATTAGGATTTTTAGTCAAAAAAACCTCCCATTACAAGACCATTGGTCATGAAAGAAAAGCCCACCTTGATTTTTTTCAAGGTACTATTGAGTCTAAAATAAGAGATGCAATATTGCAATAGTACTGTAGCAGATGATTTGATATTTGAGAACAGAGGTACTTCTGCCTTCACCAAATGATCATGTATTTTATGATGTTGGCCATAATGAGAGGTTACAAGAGCTTTCAAGAGGTTGATTCTCCAAGTAGTTCAGACAAACTTTCAGCTGGCCCAGCTCTTTCCTTCCTTCTCTTTGGTAAGTGGGAAGTTTCTGTGAATAATGTCACTCTCTGATTCATGGGATTGGGAATTGTCTCTTGGTACAGAGGTTATGTGTGAAGTCAGGAACCGTGGATTGGATGGAAAGGAAGCACGTTCATTTCAGTGAGTTTAAATCAGGCTTTTTGTTATCAGCCAGCAGAAAGGCTGGGTCATGCTTTACAAGTTCTGTCAAGCCAACAAGAAACACTGCAGGTGAATTTACAGTGAAATTATCAGACTAAAAAGCTACAAATTTACAGAGATATTTTCATGAAAGTGTCACATTTACATTGAAAATGTACATCATTATCACACTCAAAGAGCAGGAAAGAGAGATGTGTTCAGATTCTTAGGAAAAAAAAACCCAGGCAAACAGAAATGCTGATTACAGAGTAAAACCACAAGTTTGAAACGAGTCCCAGAGCCAGAATTGTATTTAAAGGCTGGTCCTACAAATCCACCCAGCTGACTGGACCTTTCCAACACTGCATGTTCCCTCTTAGTCACTGTGTTCATCCTCAGCCTTAAGAGACTGCCCATACAGGTTTTCTATGCAGGAACCTGGGAAATTACTGCAATGTGGGACAGCAGATCTCCAAAATCACAGCTAGTTTGAGTGACAGCTCACAAACAGGAACTACTGAACTGTCACTCAAACTACCAAGAGCCAGGTCAAATATCAACAGGAGAACACGACACATGGAATTCACTGCAGAAGATGACAGATGGTACTAAAAGCTGACCTAAGTTCAAAAGGAAACCAGCCAACTTCATGAAAAAAAAAAAAAATCAAACCCATCTCTAGGTGAGAAAAAGCCACATACCAAAAACCAAAGGCCTGTAAAAAGTTGGGACAAGCCTCACCTAAGGATGCCCCATTTTACCACTCCCTATGGGTTTATATGTTGACCAATAAATTGGTTAATGGTGTTAAGGAAACTTTTCTGCCAAAGGGTTCCCTTTGCCCTTTGTTGTGCAAAGGGTCAGTGCAAGGACACAGCCCCTCACCTGGGCCTCCAGCTGTTCTGCCTACCCAGGAACAACCTGCAGTTGCTCACTGAGGCACCTGCATGAAATGTGTTCCTCAGCAGTGGTCAGATTGCAGACCCCAAGCCATCTGTGGCTGACCCTGGGTGGATTAAAGACCATCTTGATCAGCTGTGTTTTTGTACTGACCCATACTGCGTACCCATAAAATGTGGTCTGTTCACCACAGCTGCTCTTGTCTGCACATAAAATCCTTTCCTATGCTCCCTTAAAATGAGTAAAGATTCATGTAAAACAAGAGAGTGGCTTGGACATATGCAAACACCCCAAATTACTCACGGAAGACAAAGACTGTGGCAAAGCTTCCCACATCACCACACAAATGCAACTTGAAATAAGAGGAAAGCCACATTTCCATGTTGCCAAGTAATGGGTTATACAAACACAATAAAGTCAAAGTGCACATTTTCCTGGTGTTCCTGAGAACACAGAGAGCTGTGATCCTGAAAGGCCATTTTCACGGTTTGTGCATTCCCTGGTGGGCTGCAGCAGCCCCATGAGCAGGACAGCTGTGATTCTTCTCACATGGAAAGTGTGTAGGTGTGTAACAGCTTTCCTACCAAAAACCTTTTGGAAAGTTACTAGTGAAAGGAATGATTGCATTTCTTTTCACAGCCCACGCAGAGCGAGCAGGAGAAATCAGCAGATCTCATTGCCATAGAATCAGCATAAAAACAGTTTGGAAGTAGTTCTCCTGAACTTTAATAGCAGGTACATTTCATACAACATTTAGTATAATCACCCCAAACTCTGTCTATGTGCAATAATAGAGACTCAGAACATCTAGGGGGGAAAAAAGGGCTTGGGGTGCCAGACTAATTGGAGAAGGCAAATTCCAATTGTGAAAGGATTAAGGACATTGAAAATATTAGGGAAAACAACACTCAAACCTTCCCTTACAAACCAGCTGTGTTTAACATAGATATATAAAATCAATCAGGTGTTACAAATAAGAATTGTAGCTTAAGTACTGCCTCAAAAGTTTGTGAGCTGAGTGTTTAATCTTTATTCACTCCCTCTCCCCAGGCACCCAAACTACAAAGATAACATCTGAGGCAGCAATCAGACTGTAGCTACTGCAACTCCTGCACATGCAGCTAACATGCCAGGAGGGATGTCCTAATTTTATTCAGAATGTGAAGGGTGAAAGTAGAGCACTGTACTCTGCCAGTATAAATCTGAACATAAACCCACAATACTTTGCTTTCAGACTTAAGAGGTGAAAACTAATCCTGGCATTAATTGATGTATCAGCTGAAATGAATGTAGCAGAGAGAAATCTCGATTACAGAACAAGCTCTAGGCATAGAACTATGGTATCTGGTAAAGTCAAAGTAGACAGCACTTTGTGTTAAATAAGTGGAGCTGGTCCCTGGGCTGCTCCCCTAAATGTTATCCCAAGGGGAAGCATGGCAACCTTGCTTTGGGTTTTACCAGTCACCAGCTCCTGCAAGTCCTGGACACAGTCTGGTTTTTCATGAGGACTTTGATATGGACTATTAAGCATTCACATTTGTCTCTCCCCATGAAGAGGGACATAGCAATACTCTCTAGATAAGAACACAAACTTGTGTCAAGCTTTGTCACATTCCTAATTATTCTATATTCATGCTCCCATGTGTGGCTCCTGTACATTTCCCAGTCTGTTGTAATTCAGCTGACTCTCTTCCTTTCTCCCCTGCTCCAGTCTGATAAACTTTTAGCACAAACAACATCTCAGAACTCCATCAGTTCCCCCCCCCCTCCCCCTTATTAACATGCTGGATGGAAAATTGCAAAGTTTAGGATTTCTTCCTCTCTTCCCTTCACCTCAGCCAAGTCCAGAGCTCAGCTTGTTTGCATGTTGCTTCTCTAATCTTCAAGGAAGACTTTAACACTAAAATCTTTGCCCACTTGTTTCTTGCAACAATTCAGGATCCTGTCACAACCACTGAAGGTGGCACATCACGTTATTTCAGATGAAGAAACAGGGTTTGTCAGCCCTGTGTCAGATTGCTGATGCTCCCAGTCTGATGGCCCTGGACTCTAATCATGTGTGTCAGAGGAATAACCTGCCCAAGCTGAGAAAGAGCAACTGGATCCTTCTCAGGCTCAATCTCTCTGTCACCAGAAACCCAAGAGCAGAGCTCCTTTATATATTCCTATAGGATTTACTGCGTTATAACTAGGGATTTTCTCTTTAACTGGATAAATGTGCAATTTCCAAACTCCTGCTCTGCAATAAGCATCTGTTTTCTTGAATCATTAAGACTAAGACCTTGCTCTTCCTCCTGGCTGCTCACAATAAAGTCAACCTCATCTGGGAATTCTTCCTTCCAACATCTGCTATTTGGCACTGGCTTGAGTTATAATCTCATCTGCTATGACAATTCAGATCTTTGCAGCTCTGGGAGGTCCTGCCAATGCAAAGCAAACTTTTCTAGTTCTTGCTAACAAATACTTGTCTGCCTCTTGCAAATTCTGCCTCCTTGCTGTTGGCCTCTTCTCTTTATCATTGTACTGCTAGATAAAACACAGTTTATTGTTTTGATTTCTATTCCTAAATTTGATAACTCATACCAAAGGGAAAAAAATACTTAGCATTTGGATTTCCCTCTCACTGCAACAGCAGAACACAAACAGGAAAGCTGTGACATGTGGAAAGACAAACCAGACATGTAAAAGGTGCTGCTTATAGGCAGGGAACCAATAACTAACCAGAACTTCCTTCTCTGGTTCAATAAAAGAGGAGGCAACAAAAGAAAATATTTTACCCCAAAATATGGCAGATGAATCAAGGAAGAATAATTTTTTTAGTGTTTTGTTTTCAAATAGCTCTATTACTCTTGTAGCTTTTGTACTGTTCTTTGCTTATCTTACATGTAAAGAAAGCTCAAATCCTGCCTTTTGTCTGACACCGACCTGGTGAAACCTGAGCTGGGGAGCTCAGGTAATTCCTGTAACACTCATTGCTTCATGAATGTAAACTAGAAGAAAATTTAAATTGTTTTAGTAGCAGGACTCTCCCATTACTTTCTCAAGGTGAACAATCAGAATCATGAAGTCTCTTTTTTCCTTATCACTCACCCAATAACCATTTTCTAAAATACATCGCTTAAAAATGGCAGTATCCAGCATAAACCTGTTAAGAAAACAGGTCATTTGGGATCTTCAGTTTTGTAATATGCATGCAATATAAACAGACCACAAAATCCATGTGGAGAGTGGCATAACCTCTGCCTAGAATGTAGCAGCTTTTTGCATTTCTTGTTGGCTAGGAAGACAGGAATTTAGAGAGGAACGGGCTTTGGAGGATATCTTATTTGGTTAAAACTAGGGAAAAGTTGGGCCAAAGTAGGATCTTTATAAAAGCCTGCTGTGGTGGTATTTTCAGAAATAACATTCATAGGGAGGTACCTGCCTGAATACCATTCTAAAAAAGAAACAAACTTCCCCCCACTCCCCAGTGTGACAGCAGTATCTTAGTTTGACAGGACTACCCTCATTTCTCACGCACTATTTCTAAAGGATGAGCAGTGGTAATTGTTAAGGTCTGTTAAAGCCCAGGAAACAAAGAGTAAAGAAAAATTGCTTTAAAGCAGCAGAGACAGTAATCTTACAGGAGCCCTCAGAAATCTCAGTGGGTGCTCTGACAGCCATTTAAAGCAGGTGCTTTCAGCAGAGATGCTGTTATCTACCACTGAGCACGATATCAGATATTGTGTGCTCAAAGAAGAGTGTTGAGCTGCTGTGAAAAGCTAAGACATCCATTGCTCCTGAGGAGTGGAGAAAGCAAGCTACAATGGCTTTCAAAAAGAACTGGAAATCCTAGGGACAGCAAGCTAAATTCAGCAGTAGTAGATCCTCCTACCACAAGGAAAGCACTGACTGCCTAGTGTGACTCTGAGCACACTTGGCTCTCGAGCACAGCTGCAGAGAGGATGAACACTCAGCCCAAACTCACCCATGGAAGCTGTACAGAGGGGACATCTCCTTTTTAACCTGAGGATGATGGCAGCATGTACATGATGCAGTCCAGCTAGGGCACAGACCACGTGCAAGAAGATATCAAAGACATCAAAACTTTTTTCACCGTTGTATTATCTTGATTTGCACTTTCATGTTGCACACTCTCTCAAGTACTGGGCGAAAAAGCTTCAAAAGATGTGATGCTGTTTTATCCTGAGCTAAGACTCAGTTCTCTAGGAGTGCTGACTGTAGTTTAGCAACAGCTCTTCCTGAACAAATAGCATTTTCTATTTTCACACCTTCTTTTGGAGCTTCCAGTTCTGTGCAGTGCTAATATGGAAAGAGCAGTTCTGCTGCCTGGGGCTGTGGAATAGGTGGCTACACTTTCATTGCAGGATATCTGCTTCCCCAGAGTCCTTCAGTTTTGGGCTCCAATGGCTCTTCCTGTACCTGCTGATCACCACAATACAAAAACTCAGCTGAAATTTGCAGCCTTTCTTGTCAGCAATACACAAAGGCAATATCAAATGAAGTATCTTATCTAGGACTCCAAGCCTTGAGCCAAATGGGCTATTTACCAGAAAATGAACATTTTAAAGAGAGCAGTCTAGCAGTGATCACACCTAGGCACTTGCAGAATAAGTAGGGAAAATGTATCTGAAAAGCATCAGGTATCATTATGCCCCCTTTGTGAATTCCTAACTCAGGTGTGCATCCTGCTTATTAGCCATAAAGGCTGGAGTAACTAACTCAGGGGAAAAAAAGCCCTTCCTATTCCACACACACCATGGCATGCATGATCCTGTATGGCCCATGATTGCTGCTGTGACTGTTTTTTCATGCTACATTTTCATTTTCAATGCCTTTTCTTGCCTGTCTGCTGATGGAGACCTTACAAAGGACAATCTAACCTTTTGTTCTTCCTGTTGTAGAGACACACATCTACATTTTTTATTTGTGGTAATTTTGGTCATGTCTGATGAAAGTTCCCCAGAACTGAAAATATGTACTCTGCTGCATGGAGCTATATAGAATTCTTAGGCCAGCTGCCTTTGCTTCCTCTGAACAGGTTCCAAAGAGGACACATGCATAAACTGTAAGAATTCTGATGATGAATTTGTAATGTGCTGGAGGTGAATTCACAGTCCAGACCTGTCAAGGCATCTGTTCTTTTGCTTACACTGAGTGAGGGTATGTTGGAATCAACATAGAAGTAGTTCCCCAAATTTGAAAAACTAAATAAAACCCAATCTCAGCTTCTGACAGCAGTGTCTTACAGAACTTCAGCCAATTCAAAACCAAATAGCATTTCCGTATCTGTTGCAATGTGTAGCTCACAACATTAAGGCCTTCATTTTAAGGGTCTTTACTCTCAAAGGCTTAAAATCCTTCTGACCTGCAGATCTCTGTTATGCCATCTGTCCCTTCTGGTTTTCTTCAACAAATATGGAGTGACAAATCCTACAAGCAATAAGGCTTATAATATAAACTCAGGTAACAATAGTTTCAGTAGTACCTTCTCTTCCTTTTTTAAAACCAAGGACTAAGAACATCTGTTCTAAAATCTCTTCCTTATGAGAACAGATCCGCACATACACACTCAGACTTACAAAAGCTTTCAACAAATACTCAGTTAATACAAAAAAACCCCTTTTAATCAAGTGTTTTTAAATCATCTAAATGCTTGTCCTATGGATAGACTGCTTCAGAAGTCCATTTAATGTATCCATAATTAGCACACTGCAGACTGGTAAGAGGCTCTGGAAAGCAGATGTTTCTCTTATGATCTTTACAGATAAATCACAGCCAAGAGCTTTCCAAGTGACTCATATTTTCACAGATGTCATGTTCCTTGTGCTGTGCCTGGAAATGAAGGCAAAACACTGATGACCCCTGGCAGGCTTTGCTGTCCCACCCACACCCTTGGGTGAGTTCAGGGAGATGAAGATAATCCAGAAGCCATATGCAGAAGGGAAAAGTTCCTCCTCGGAGCCAAACTGCCATTGATTTGTGTGACACGGCCACATTTCAGGCCTTGACTTCTGCTTATGGCTTCTTCAAGAGATGGAGAGTCTCTTTTCTATCTCATCTTCCTGCCTGTGAAGTGTCAAAATCAGTCAGATTTGCAGCTTTCAAGGCAAAGGGATCCAGGATGCTCTTTGTATAGGCTGCTATGTAATTATTGGTACTATTTTGATTTGGTGATGCTTGTAAATGGACAGTCTTAATGTCTCTCTTCCAGTGCCATTACAAAGGAAACCCAGAGTAAAACATGACCAAGCACTGAAAGCAAGAAAATTTGTCCCCAGGGAAGCTATGAAGCCTTGGAAGTCACAGGAACCCCATCCTGCCTCGAGTGAGCTGCTTATGCCTGTAACACTCACTGCACTAATACCAGGAATCTGCCTCACCCATTACTGTCACTTCAGCTTGTGAATTCTGCAGGTGACAGATAACTTGGGTATTGTCTGGGAAACAAATCTTGAACATTTTTCTACTTAGCTTGAGGAGGCAATATTGAATTATCCTTGCCTGGACATTTAATTAAGAAATAGTGGAACAACAGGGTTAATTGAACCCTTTCATCAATTCAGCATGTTGTATAATACAATTGTAAAGCATAATTTAAGTGTTATTTAAATGAGATAGCTGTTATTTAACTGCATAAGATACACAACATTTTTTTTCTGAAACATTTTCCTGAAACATTTTCCAAAAAAAGTAAGGTTTGGAGACTTACTGTTATTTCACACTGGGTATCCACATTTACAGTGAAGGTTTAAGAAGATAATGAACAAAACATATGAAAAATAATTCAAAGATTTGCTTTCAAAGTGCAAGTGCTGGTCACTTACTTAGTTTTAACAGGCTGAAAAATAAGCCTCAGTTTCAAAGATAGTAGCAAGCATCAAGAAAGTGTGAAAAGAGTTTAATAGAAACCTCAAGATCTGATAATGTGATTCCTCCTGAACTGGGAAGAGAGGAGGAATTATTCCTGAATATTTTTTTTAATGTTGTCAATATATATTCTGTTGCTTTTATTATTAAATTGGAGATAAGCTTAACACAGCTGGTCCCCAGTTGCTAATACATGCTAAAAAAAAAAAATAAAATCAAAATCTCCCTGGCCAAGATTCAACTCAGTTTTAGAAAACTTAAGAGTTTGAGTGTCTGAGTAAAACTTCTGCCAGAAAAATGACCAAAACAAAATGTGGGAACATCCCCTACTCTGATGTAGGATTTGTATTTACAGTACATTTTGGAGATTTTTTCCACTGTGGACTTAAATTACTGAAAATATTTGAGAAATTTTATATTTCAGTCTTCACCATTATAGGTTTTTTTCCCCCAGCCATGTGAATACTTCCTTGGATTGCTCAATTTCGTCTTCATTTTAACTGTGCCAAATGGAGGAAACTGAGGCACAGGATTTTAAGTGGCAGGGCTGTGGCAGGCAGCATTTCTGTCCTGAGACACGTGTTGCTATTTGTGAGGACAAACACTGAGCATGGGGAACATCTGAGCATCCTTGTCAAAAGATGCTGTCCCAGAGCATCCCAGAAAGCGAGCTGGAAAGCAGCAGTAGTTGGAAATTTCCATGTGGCATGTTGGAAATCTCAGTCAAGATTTCTGTTGTCAAGCTTCAAGCTAATAATTAAATAACTCCTAGGGTGACACAGATCCTCTCTCCAGGCTTTCAGTGCTGCTGAACTCACTTTCTGCAGCACTATCACATCAGCAGCCTTTTTTTTTAGGATTGATCAATTAATCTTCTCACCTATAATGAAGCTTCTGGATCAGGAGGCTCAGTGAGCTCTGGTTTAGGATAATTCACAGGAATAGTTCTACCAAGATGAACAAGAAAAGGTAGTATATAGACTTAAGTGCTTTGCTGGACTGGGGCCAAAGCTTTCTAAAGTATTTTAACCTCAAGAGAGACAGAAGTCAGAGCTTTGAGCTTTTACTCTGGAGCATTATATTGTATTACAGAGTTCTGTTTCCAGATCCCTTCCTTCTGAATTGAAGCCAAAAAGCAAATACAGGCTTGCCCAGAAAATAGCAGTGTTTATTTCTTGTCCAAGGTTCTCCTCCATCTCGTGCCATTTCATATCTTCCCTTTAGTTTGTACGGCATTCTGACATCCGAAGACCAGTCCCATTTCCTTAATGGAAAAAAGCAGGAAACCAACACCCTAGTGCCAGTGCCCACATCAACAATTAGACATCAACCTCAAGCCAACTATAAATGTTTTCTAGTTTTTTTTTTTTTTTTTTTTTTTTTTTTTTTTTTTTTTAAGAGAAGCATTGGCTCACTGACTTTGGTAACAGTACTCTCCTCTGTCAGCCAATGTCATCAGCCCCTTACCATGTCCATTCACACCAGAGATACCTGTGTGGATCTGTAGAGCATTCTAAAAAAGATCTGACAACTAAATCAGTGTTTCCAAACCCGAGGTCACTCATCCTAACGAGCTACTTCCTCCACAAAATGCATATAGTAATCTCTAGACCTGCATGGATTTTGAATATGCTTGCAAGTGCAGGATTACTGTCCCGTTCTCTTTCACTTCTGAACCTGCAGCTTTTCCAAACAAGATTATTACTTCGGGATTATGCCAAGCAATAATCACATGAGAAGGTGGAGTTTTCAGAGCCATACCTGATAGCCAGATTTTACAAACACCATTCAGGAGGCTGCAATTGTGTGTAGGATCTCTGAGGTTTACGCTCTCTTTGAAAAGCTGCTCAGGTTCACCTCTTCAGGAAGAACTCCTGCTGCATTTTCAATGCCCTGATAAGCAAAGACAAAAGCAGGGCTTTACAAAACACTGGGGCAAAGGATACCTGACATAAATGGTCCTTCAAAAGAGTATCAAAGGAGTATCAAATGATAGCAAAAGTACTTTCACTATCAAAGAAGCCACTTAAAATACATGGATATTGCCTGAACCTGGGAAAAGATTCAGTGTTTACACTGAACTAAATATTCAGGTACATGAGTTCTGCTGCCTGCAAGGCTGCCTTGCTGACCCAGTCAGTGACATTGCTGTCTGCTATGAAGCAGGAATGGGATGTGTGTGTGAGAGAGGTACCACAGATATAAATTATAGGGGGGAAATAAATAAACAAACAAACACACAGGACAACCTGGGGCAGAGGACAAAATTTTGAGACAAAGGCTTGATAAGTTTTCTATAAAAACCTTCTGGATTTCAGGTAATAAGAGAGGTTTATATAATGGATGCTCTTATCCAGATAGGAAATGCCTCTCTAATGTGTTCATGGTGACACAATTTAATACTCTATTTAATACTCATATGCACATACTCTATAAAACATTTGTGTAAAGAGGAATGGATTTCAACCTCTTCAATAAGTTTGCCTTGAACAGCAGTTGCAAAATGGAAAGCTGAGTGACTGCAGAGGAAATGATCTCTGGGCTTCTAGAATGAATCTCTAGATTCTTAAACAACTAACATTTTGTTAATTAGTATACCAATTTCTAAACTGCTGCAAAAGTGTTTAATATTTGTAAGCTGTTCAGATCACACAACTCAGTGAACAATTTTATGTCCCTTGTTTTTATAAATCACTGTTTGTTTCACCACTACTTCTCAAGAGAAGCACCTGTAACCATTGAACTACAGCAGGTTTTCATTGAACTGGACAGAATATGACAGGAACTGACAGATGCCCTAAACTATCACTCCAGCACTTTACAGAAATGATACTTAAAAAGTGCAATCAGTAAGAACAAAGAAACAAAGTTAAACTCCCAGAGTTAGACAATATAAATATTAAGATAATCTGGACACTTAGGCAAGTTTCAGTCTTCAAATTTGCCAGGTTCAAAAGCAACTAAACTTAACCTCTGCTGAATGCTATCATCTTATCTAAACTGTGGATTAGTCCTCCATGGTATGTTTGGACAACATGTCTGATGTCAGCCAGGGTTAATATATGTCTGTTACAACATCAAATGAAAAAAAAAAATAATAAGAATCACAGAGCCAGTAATGGTGATGTTGCTTTAGTGGTTGCAGAGCCAACTGCTGCCTTGGTTCCCTGACCCATCCTCTATCACCATGGGCTAGGGGACAAGTCTAACATCAATACAACTCACTTTGGACACATGTGTTGTTGAAACAGCAGACAGAACAGAAAAGAATTTATGCAGAGGCTTTTTTTCCTTGCAGATTTCCTAACTGGTTCAATCAGGAAAATATTATATTAAAATTTCAGCCACCTAAGAGACAGCAAGTAAGGACCCTTGTTACTGCTAAATTCATGACTGGCCAAAATCAGCACCTGAGCTAATTTCTGCCTCTTATGGTCTCATACTTCACTTTCAGCATATGCTGTCCCTTAAATCTTTGGATAATCAAATAATGTCCATTAAAATAAATGGATGCCTGCAAGCATAGCTGTTTTTTTTTGTTTTTTTTTTTGCATAATAGTAGACTACTTACCTCATAAGCTTTGTATGAACTGACCATTTACTCCCTCTACTGTAAGAAAATGCCCCTCATCGGAGCTTCTTTGGCTCCCTTCAAAACTCAGAGAGCTGTCAGATAAAAAGGGCAGATATCTCATTTCTAAGCCCAAAAGTTTCCACACATTCTATGATTTTCTCCTCCTAAATAATTTGTTCCCAATTGGAGAACTGCATTAACTTCCCTGCAATCTCAGCTACAGACCACAGGAAGCTATTAGCAACCTCAGCAGGTGACAGAGCCCGAGGCACCCACAGACCCAAGATGGAAAAGATTGCTTTTTGAATGGATCCAGGGGTCAGCTGCTGCTGCTGGCTGAGAGCTGCTCAGCCTGGTGCCACAGAGCAAGATGCTGAGGCTGTGGGAAGTTAAAAAGAGTAATCAAAAGGCAGTGTCTTGCCAATGTACAGAACACTGACATAAAATTCTTTTATATCTAGTTTGCTCTCCCTCATCTCTTGGTTATTGTTGCAAGCAAGTAATCAAAACACTGAATCTTCCTGTCTTCATTTCAAAGTATTAAGCTTCTTAGAAGCAGCTATTCCATTTCTTTCCTAAAAAAATATTTCTGGGTTTAATTCTAGTTACTTTTCAGCCTGAGAATTTTTTTTTCAAGCTACAGCTGACTCACTACCTATAAAACTGCCACTGTACTGGCATAAGGCTGCAAATCCAGGGAGTACCTCTTGCTATCTACAGGAAAGCAAAATACAAAGGTAAAACCATCCTATTCTATCTCCCTATGAGAACGCACAGAAAAATATTACCTAAGCACTTCTTGAACCTGACATTCTCAGCTCAAGAGATGGGTGCTTGACATGACATTGCTACAGTGAGAATGTCTGCTCAACACCCTTTGCAAGCCAAGCAATTGCAAGAAGTAAAATTTAGAACAAAGTTATGAGGAAAATTCAAAGAACTGAAACTTGCATTGAGACCTGTTTGCTGTTATTGTCTGAAAATAATCCAGACAGGCCTCTGGTCTCAAGTGAGAAAAAACAATCTGTGACCAGGATTTCAGTGCTGCTTTCTGAGAGATTGGCAGAGGAGGAGAGAAAGCAACAGATGGAGCCAGTGACTTGGGGAGATTTAAGCCTCTTATTTGCAAGCAGGATTACAGATTGAGAGGGGCCACACTTCTCTCCTTCCCTCCTAGAGAGTCTAGCATACAAACAGTATTTCAAAGCATTAAAAGCCCTGTGGTTTTTCTGAAGGATACACATGCAGGGATTATTACAGGGAAATATTGCACAGCTGAAAAGTAGTTGCATTTTACACTTCACACTGAGAAACTATTAAACCTCTCCATCTGCAAACAATGCCCCAGAGGTAGCAATTCTCTATTGAATTCAGTGTTGTGAACAGGCTGACTGCTAATACTTTTTCACTGACCTGACATTTGGAATTTTAGGTACCCACCCAAATCAGGTTCATTTCTGGATAGCAGCTGCTTTATTTGCTTGGCACATAGGATTCCCTCATGGACACACTCTGGCCAAGATGGAGCCCTGTTCTTCTCCAAAGAGGGCAAACAATGAGAACTAAGACTAATAAATGTCCTGCTACTTGACTGCAACACTGAACCAAAACCTCCTCTCCTCTTTTGATGAAGTAATTTCCTTCTTAATGTCTTTAAAACTTCCATGCTCCCTTCAAAACTTGGAGAGTCAAGAAGCCTGTGAACAGTAAGTTTAAGGTGGGATGGGCACCATGTGCTTGCTTGTTTACACAGATCCCTGAAAAGCCAACAGACCACCAGGTGTTCATTAGTAGGAGACTAAAACCTGTTTTTCCAGAGCAGGATGGAACAGTGGTGCATCACAGTACAATGCTAATAACATGTTTAGGCTTTCACTTGGATCCTCAAACTCGCTGTGTAAGAAATAAGCAGTGCAAACCCTGCAGATTGTGAAGTAATGGATGGATACATTTTACAGCCATGAGGGTGGGAAGAGAAAAAGGCACTGTTCAATTAGACTGACCTAATTTCATTTCTGAAAGTGCCATCCTTTTCAGACTGTCTTCCTTCAGAGAATGATCCTGCATTGCCAAGGCCACGCTCTCTAGTTGAATCTCTCAATTGAATTAGCACTTTCAAAGCCAATTTCAGTACAGCCAGTGCCAGACCTGTGTGTGAAATTTTTCAAATTAATTTAAAACAGCCACCTCTCATCAGTCAAGAAACCAGTTAAACCAATGAGACTGTGAGGATCATCAAGACTAATTTAAGAAGTTAATTTTTGAGTTCTGAGCAACTTTCCATCTTCTCTGTTACTGTTTGAAAGTTACAGGTTGCAACTAGAAACTTGGCCTAAATCATCCTTGCAAAATAAACAAAGAATATCCCATCAGCTTTCTTTTATCCACAGGAGAGAGCAGCCACACAGTGCTGAGAGATTCACTGCATAAGTAAAAAGTGGTGATGGTAATTGAATCTTCCAACTCTCACTTCCACGTTGCCACCACAAAACCAACCTCAAACCACAGCGTGTGATGACAAATAACCTGCTGCAGTTCATTTCCCTGCTTCCAGAGCTTCCTCATTACTATTCCAAAAAGCTAAAATAGGGCTGGACCCATAATTAGCAGTTTCCTCTCTTCCCCTGCATATACACAAGATATAATTGATTACTTGCAAGCCATCAAGAGCTATTCCAGTGCCTACATGCCCACAACCCAAAAGTGTGGGCACCTTCATCTTCATCTCTTGTGGCTGTTGTGTTTCCTTTCTCGTGTGTGTATCGCTCGATTCCATTTTCCTAAGCCTGACTTTTCTTCTAGCCATCTCAGCACTTTCCCCTTAAGTTCAGACCTATGTAGAGGACTGTTCTGTTCTTTCTGCCTTCTGACAGGCCTTTTGTCCCCTTTTATAAAGTTACTGCTTCCCACATTTTTACTGTACCCTCCTTTCTTCAATAGCTCTTCCTACTCCAGGGAGGTGTGTGAGTTGGCATTACAAGGTGTTTGACCAACTTAGAACACAAAACACGTTCTGTGATGCTGTAAGACTGGGATTCAGGTTCCAGGCTACCTTGGCTCCATTCATATTCTTATGAATAAACTCAGTTTTCTTCTATAGATCTGCACTCCATGACTCATAAACAGAGCCATGATGCTTGGCTGTAGCTTACATGCCTGTACATGGACACCTAAGTTTACCTGCCTTAAAATACAACCTGAGTGTCTTAAGCAAACTCTAAGAGAGATTTCTCATGACACAAGTGGGAAATAATCCCTAAATGCATTTAATTCCATAGCAGGGGTTTCACAGAGATCAGCTCTTGGCCTACAGTTTTCAAACACCAAAAAATCCCTAGGAAGCACAGAACTAAATAGCTATAAACTTGAAAATAGGTTAAAAAAATGAACTCTCACCTCTGGCAAAAGATTGGGCAATTAGGTGGCTTTCTAAACTAAAAATGATACTGTAAAAACAAATTAATTTCCAGATATTCTATGGCCCATATACCACACAGACTAGATCGCCGTTTTTCCAATGCTACAGTGCATGAAGAACTCATTTCACCCCTGAAACACTTTTCCTTGTATTCCCCTCTTCAGAACCCTTCAGTGCAGCAACAATTGCCTTCACCTGCTTCTGTAATGCCCTTTTAAACAGAGTCTCTTTCTAGCCCTATTCCCTCCCTGCCTGCTCTGGGAAAAGCTTTGCTGAACCAAGCTTTCTCTTGGTTCTTGCTGCAGCACAACTGTCTGTGCAAACTTCTCTTCTTCCTATTCCCCATTAGGAAGCTTCATAAGTTCTCTCATCTGATCTTCATGGCCACACAGCAGGTTGAAGAGAAGAACACTTTGCATGCTGGCAAATTATCTATAAACACCCAGCTTTCTAGCATGCTTGCTTGCAGCATGACTCAAACCCCAGAACTCTTACACAGCAAGAAAACAGCCTTAAGAACAGGATTTATATCTGACAGACATTTTCTTAGGCTTTAATTTCTTCAGAACTTCTTTTTTTGAACGCAGCAAGTAAAATAAGCCTCAACATAGCAAGTAAAATAAGCCTCAACATCAAAAAGAGTTTAGCACACAGGACTAATTTGGTTTGTGTTCGCTGCAGCATTAGCAGCGATAATGACAGTTAACAGCCACACCGCTCTTCTAAGTCTCTTTGATAAACTAATCCTTTACCTCTTTACCTCCTTTATTTTCTTAATGCTTCTTCTGTTCTTAAAACTTCTTAGGAAAGGAGGATGCTTGAATCAGGAGATGCTAGAAGAGTGTTAAGTGTTTGATGATAGCAGGCAAACTAAAGAATGTTTCTACTTTTCCATGTCGGACAGGGTAACCAAATTGTTTTTTCACCATAAACATTGAGTATGGACCTTCAAGAAATACCTTCATTCTAGGGATACATTTGTGCTACTTATAGAAGTATTAAACTTAAGTATTAACATTTCTGCAAAGACAAACCAAAAAACCAAAACTGGACAAGACAAACTGGAAAGCCTTCTGAGTGTACCTTGTCACAGTCAGCCCAGAGGAACTTAGATATTAATTCAGTTACCTGCAACACCAAATGCACTGCAATTACCAAAAACTGACATTCACTATAGGGTCAACAAAAGCTAAAAAAATGAACTATTCTCACTATCATACTCTCCAAGGGGAGCCCAGTGACCAGGAGTGTTCCTCAGCAGTCAGGTGATGTTAAATACCTGGGACATGGACAGTGGGATTGAAGGCACCCTCAGCAAGTTTGCTGATGACACCAAGTGCAATGGGCCCTCTCAAGGGAAGGGATGCCATCCAGAGGAACCCTAACAGCCTTCAGAGGTGGGGCTGTACAAACATCATGAAGTTCAACAAGGCTGAGTGCAAGGTCCTGCATGTGTGTTAGGGCATTCCCTGTAATTTTGTGACCTTTCTGTTCATAGATCCAGTATGTTTTCCCATACAAAATATTCCTGCTTTCTCTGTTATCTCCCCATCTCCATTTTTGCACATGCAGGGCTATGCCATGCTACAAGCTCAGTTCTGTGAGTCTTCTCTTTTGCTCTAGGCTAAACACCCTGCTGAATGGACAAAGCTCATTTCATCCTTCCTCTACCTGAGCAATACAAAAGTTAATAGAGTAGCAAAAAAAAAAAAAAAAAAAAAAGACAAACCCCAAAAAACCAAAACCAGCTGGTGATTTCTAACACATGGATACCCATCAATTGCCTGTCTGATTTGATAAAACCTTTTCAGCAAATGCCATCACTGAATGCAACTCTAAATCATCAATGCTTACTGCAAAAAATTCTACACTATTCTCTCTCTTGACAGATATTATTATCCATCTGCCTTGGGGCTAAAATTTCCATCTAACAGTATCTATAGCCTGAAAGGATTATTTTTGGTCTCTGCCTTCCCCTTCACTTGCCTGAAGGGAAGAAGCTAAAGTCCTGTATGCACATAATTAGATGTATTTCTACTCTTTAAACATTGCAGGGGCACTTTCTGTCAGATTTTAATGAGATTTGTTCAAAGAAAGGCAGCAACATCAGAATTGTTTAGTCTGACATGCAAAGTATGGGTCCTAAGTACTGAGCTGGGTCATCATTTCTCTCAATTACGCTCTGGTAGTTTGCTTTAGATAGACCATTCACATTTATGTCACAGAAGCTCAGTTGGGTAGCCTTACTCCTCTACCCTTCCTAAAAATTACCCTGCAGTCTCAAGGTCGGATTACCCAGTTGTATTCTCATTCTATTGTAATCTCATGACTTCATGGCAGTTACAGCTGTGAACTTCTACATCCTGATTTACCATTTCAAAACTAAAAATACAAAAGTTACCTTCTGAGACAGAAGAAAACAAACTATGTCAAAGAGGGAACCATATAACCATTTGACATATAACTACTCCTCACTTTCAGCCGACATTTTTACAGAGGATCATGGTTTTCATTATCACTGTTTTGCCTCAAGAGAAATCTAGATGCTAAAAGAAATTATAGCCTTAACCAAAACCATCAGGCATCAACCACTTGTATCTCTGCTAAAATGCTTTTTTCTCTGAAGTGCATCCGGGAAGCTGCCTATAATTGGAAACATTAGAGGAACCACACAGAAGCAAATGCAGCTTGAGTGTCAGACAACCATTTTCATGCAAAATGTACTAAAAGCCTGCAGCTAAGAGCTGAATACTTAGAGGCTTAGCCATTTAGAAAAAAAAAAATGCAAGCATATCTGCACCTTTCATCCATCTCTTTACAATGCGGAAATGAATGCCTCTCATCAAGACATGTAAGACATCTTTCAGCAGACTAACTAACATTTTAATAAAATGACCTCTCCCCCTCAACAAAAATTCATGTTCCCCCCAAACATGATAGCAGACCATCACATAACCCAGAATATGTTGGGCTTGGTGTTAACTACTAAGTTCACCGGGAGAAGCAAGCAAAAGGAAGATTTTATCTAACAAGATATTCAGATGTTTTGAAATAAAACCATTTCTCTTCGGTGATCATAGGAAAGCTCACCTACATCCCATGACTGTTTCCAGAAGTTATGTTTCATCATAACTAAAGGCAGTTTACCCCCAGTCACCTTTCTACAGAGGTCTTCTTGCTTCAGCTACAGGAAGCATTGCAGGCTCTCATCCCCATGTGGGACCACCTGGATCTCTGCACAGCTGGCTGTAAGCAACCCAGGAGTGTATCAAGGACAAACCAACCAGAGGAGAAGCACGTGCCACAGTATTTTATCATCCCCAATATTCAAAGGGGACATTGTGAACAGACATTGACCACTTGTTCATGCAATTAAACTGATGCAAGCTATCCTCAGGCAATGCCTTCTTGATCTCCATGAGCTCATCCAGTGTGACACGAAACCATTGGAGCAGGTGTCCTCACTCTTGGTCACTATTTAATGTAACAAATGTACTGACATAATTTTCGGAGCTTGCTTCAGAAAATTGGATACCACCTCCAAATCTGAATATGTCTGGGGATTTCTCTCACAAAAAGAGTGCTGAGACAGACTTTTGCTGGCCTTGCTTTCCCCAGGCAGAACATCATCTGCACCACCAACAGTAGGGTTAGATGATTTTCTTCCCATGGAAAGGTACTCTCACCTACTTTCAGGAGCTCACATCCCAAATTTGGACACCATCTCCAGAATTGAATGCATTAGAGATTGCTCCTGTACTAAATGTGACAGGAAAGAAAGCTGGTGCTGGCTGTGTACCTCCCCTGGGCAGCACATATCTGCACCACCCACACTGGGCTAGGTTCTTTCCTTCTGTCCTGTCACCACTGCCAGGAGCCCTCCTCCAGAATTTGGACACCACCTCAAAAATGATCTCATGAAAGAGCATGACAGCTAATTTTTCTGAATTTTGGGAGTAGGATCCTGAAAATTATGGCAGTCCTTTTTTTTTGTCAAGGCAAACTCCTATCCCCAGTCTTGGTGGTCAAAATGAAAGAGTGCCCAGGGGAGGAAAAGGCCTGCAACAGCTTTCTATCCCAGCACATTTTGTGTGGAAACAATCATCCAACATATTCCGTTTTGAAGGTGATAGCCCAGTTTGGCTCAAGTGGAGCATTCTATGTTGGATCTTGGGCCTGCAAGAATCAAATAGGTTATGGTGCTTAAACATGAGCAGGAAAGTGCATAGCACCAGTTTTGGTGATGCAGTTTGAGCGGCGTGACTTAAATGGGGAGCCTTCAACAACTTTCTCACCAGGCACATGAGTGAGGTGCAAATTAAGGGCTGTAAATAGAAGGTCAAAGTCAGCAAAAGCCTTTTGTTTGTCAGTAATATCTAGACGTTTTCAACCTTGGATCTGCACTTAGTCTTGGTTAGAGAGAAAATGGTACATTTAATTCTTTTGCAAGTACACAGCGTCATCTGGTGGAGCTGAACGGGGACAGTGAGAAGGTTAAATACATCAGCTTTTTTTTTTTTTTTTTTTTTTTTTTTTTTTTTTTTTTTGTCCAAAACTCAGCTGTCCTGTCAAGAACTTTATTTTACTTGCTGTAATGTTATCAGGCTGGTAGTTGCTTATATGTGGTTATGGGGTGCCCTCTAGTGAAGAGAAGATAGAACTTGCTTGAAAAGAACTGCATTGTAAGAGCCATAATTGTAAGGATGAATTGTAACAGAATTGTAACAGAAAATAAGACTAAAACCCACGATAAACCAGTAGTGGTAGTCATGGAACACACTGTATTCACATATAAAATAAATACACTTAAAGTTAGGCAATTCCTCTCCTGAGAGTTTTTGATAACAGCTTGGTTACAACTTGATTTAATAATTTTAGATTGACTGGCATAATGTGAAAAGTGTTAATCTGCATTACCAGGATCTGAAGTCTATGGGTGGATCCAGTTCAGAATCTCTGTGACTCCTTCAGCTGCAACACTGAGGTGTTCCTCTGCCCTTGGCAGTGCCCAAGTACAGCCAGACCACCAGAAATAGGGATGGATGTCTGGTATGGGTGCCTGGCTGACTCACCTGGAGTCAAGATCCTGGTACACAAAGCACACATGGAATGGTAGCAGGCAATTTAGATCCTGAGGGCTTTTTTGCATAGGAAAAAAACTACGGAATTAGACTTGATTTTCTTGCAACTTAAAAAACAGTGATTGGTGTCTATATGAAACGAAAAGAACCATGCCTCCTGCTTTAAATCAGATTAATTCAATTTCCCCTAGTCTCTTTCGGGTCTCCTGGAGTGGAGTTTTTGCCTAAATTAGACGTGTGTTTTGTTAGATAAATGCAATACCCTCTCCGCATTCACACTAAGGAGAAATAAGCTGTCCTAGAACATATTTTATCTGTTCCACTTTAGCAGTCTGCCTTAAGGAAAGATTAATCCTTTCTCCAAGTGCCTCTTGGAGGCACTGTTGACTTAAGATGTATTTCACAGCAGACTTTGGACCTCTGTCCAGATGAATCTGATACTTGGTGTTCTTTAGTCTATAGTAACTGTGCATGAGAGGAGTTCTGGTTTGTTGGGGTTTTCTATGTGTTAGGGGCTATTTTTTAAGTTGGCAGACAGTGTTTTCTCAAATTTTAATGAGGACTCCAGCCATAGGGACAGGAGGCTCTCATAGGTAAGGCTGTAATTGCAGTTGGGTGCAAGGAGAGTATGGCATATGGTCCGTGTGAATTAAAACTGCATTGTAAAGACACACTGGAAAAAGAATATGGCAATGCTCCAAGTGCTTTCAAACATTCTTAAACAGATTCTAGCCCTTCAGAATAGTAATGATGACTGCTTTCCCATATTGTACAATAATAGCCTATTTGTTTGCTTGACAATAACATCAAAATACAGGCAAATACTTATGAAAAGGCAGCTTTTTTTTTTTCCAGATGACAATCAGAAAACACTTAAATAATCTACAAGCAAAATATTTTGCTTGTTTTACTTACATATTGAAAGCAAACTGATTTTCTCTAACTTGTAGGCCACCACTTGGGATAATAAGGTTTAGTTCCTTTCAGTTACTGCATGTGGACACTTGTCAATCATTACAAATGAAATGCTGCTTCATTTGTTTTATCCCATGTTTTTCCCACTATGTAATAAATCTTTCCCTTCTGTTTGCTCTTAAAGTTTTTATTTAGACTAATTTAAAACAAGTGCTCATGGTTTCTTTTGGGGTTTTTTGATAGTATTGGGTTTGGGGGGTTTGGTGAAAATGGATGCTTTTAAAGGAAAGCTTCAGCATTAAAGCATTTTTCTTTAGGGTATGCTATGTTTAAGCAGTTAAACTGATTTCTTCAAGGGCTGCCAGGACAATTCAACGTGTGACATGCTGTGGCCTGGCTGTTAACACTGCTACACATTATCATGTTGGACTTGTTCAAGAGCAAGTGTGGTTACTCACCCTGT
Organism: Vidua macroura; assembly: GCF_024509145.1. Taxonomy (NCBI): domain Eukaryota; kingdom Metazoa; phylum Chordata; class Aves; order Passeriformes; family Viduidae; genus Vidua; species Vidua macroura. Next base: position 5,644,647 of record NC_071574.1, on the reverse strand, counting down.
TCTCAGCAGGTTTGCAAACCAGTCACAGACAAACAAGAAACTGTGCTGCATCTGGGACTCCTCAGCAAAACTGACTTTTCATAATTTCTGTTTACACAAAGCTGCTGCCTTTTAGATTTGTGCTCTTACCAGGCCAAAACTGAGCAGAGCTTATGAGCATTTGTCCGTTTTGGTTTGTTTGTTTTCTTCGTAGATTCCAAAATTATGCTACATTAGATGATGGCATCTCAGTCAGCAGATGCCAGATACAGCACCAGGAAGGGACAATGTAGGGATCCCTCATGCATGGCACTCTTTGACTGGCTCAGGGCAGAGTGAGAGTTGTGAACTACAGCTGTGCACAGCTGGAGTCAGGACCAGTTCCTTTCACTCCAGTCACAACCATCTCTGCATTTACCACACCTGAGTGTGTGAGAGAAGGGGTTGTTTCCCAAATTGTCACTTTTCCTTGTTCTGACTTCGTGGTTGTTTGCCAACAGACCCAGTTCTGCCATGCTTAGGTCATTCTAATGAAGTGCAGACTTCAGCATGACTCACCAAGCTTTCTCCTGGCACTGATTTTAAGCAAAAAGTGTTAACAGTTTTGTTCCAATCATTATTCTAAAAGTAAATAGCCTTTCCACAAATTTCAAGAAATTGAATATATTGGTACAGTAAGTTCAGTAAAGGTAAAGTCAGAGGCACAAAATTTCCAGAAATAGAGTTTGAGTGGTGGCTTGTCCCAAGAAAACACTACTAAACAGTTCTGTTTATCATAATATTCACAACAACCTAAGACGAAACAAACTGGGGGATGACTAAATAAATATGTATTGAAGTGGAAACATTAATGAAAAAGAGGTCACAAGAAGCCTTATTAATAAATGAAGACAATTTATTACTTCAAGTGTTAATGGTAAAAAAAATTCAGCACAGCTGTTGCATTTAAAAAAGTGAAACTACAATTAAGTACTATGTTCTAGTTCAATAAACAGATGAACCCAATGTTCTTTAAAACAGTTAAGCATTATACAGTACATCTTATGAAGACCCGTAAATTAAAGAACTACTTCTTAAATTTAGAGATTAAAAAAATTCTGCATTCACAGCTTTAGCTTCTTTTTTCTCCCACGCCCATCAGGAGTGCCATCCATTTTACGCTTCTGTGCCTGCAAGGTAAGATTTTATAGTAAGTTGTTGTCATACAGAAAGGTTGTAAGTAAGCAATGTGATTCAAAACAAAGCAGATGGAGAAGACTGACATCCTGGCAGCTTTAAAATGTGATAAATTGCAAATGTGGCATATTGTAAATATGCACATCTTTGCTGTTGTTTTCCATTCTCCAAATCTGGAAAAGCGCGATTTCACAGAGGTAAAAAGTGTATAAAAACAAGTAAGGATATTATAAAGCTTCCTATTATGAAAAGGTATTTCTAAATACCCATTTAAATATTCTGTGAACACGTCTAAGAAACTTAATAATCCATCACTTACTGATCACTTACATCACCTTATTGATTTCTGCACATCTGTCAAGTAAGTTGTGCTTCTAAGTCTTTGCTACAACAGCTCTAGGCAACAACCTGAACAACTGGAGTTAAGAAAATGCATAAAGGTGGTATTTTATTTACAAAATAGGCCTGCATATTAGCAATACTTTGAATTTAGTCAGCAAAGAGCGCTGTCAAGCATATGTGCTGTTTTCCCAAATCTAGCTCTAGAGGCCCATTTGTAAATAGATCCATGGATGATTTAGCAGATTATATAAATCAAAATGCCAAATACAACTCTGATGTACTTACCAGGGTAAATCTATACAGTGTACCAACCCAGTGATCCAAAACGTAACAAGATTATCTGCTCCAAAGCATGTGAACTACACTTAAGAACCTTTCTTCCTTTATTTGACATCCTTAACTGGACTAGCTGAACACTGACATGAACTTCAGGCAGCTTTTAACATTGCTCTCTAAGTTGTTGGTTTCAAATAACTTTAGATATCACTTGTCCTAGACACTTGGAAAAATGCTGTTTTCAAGTGAGGTTTTTCCACAGAAATGCCTTTTAAATCTTACCGAAGATGGTTTTGGTCCACGTTTCTTCTTTTCTGCCTTTTCCTTTTCTTCCAGTTCCATGTTTTCTCTTTCAATGAGAGTGATTAAAGTATTACACCTCCTTTGCAGCTCCTGCATTACACAACATTCAATCAGTACCTTACGCAGCCACTTAATGTAAAAATCCTCGTAGAATATTAAAAATGCCGGTGAATTGGTAAGTGTTTCACTGGATCTTTTCAGAGCAACAAAGAATTAAATGTTTCATGATACTTACTGGTTGGCTTCACAGGGATGGATTTGATTGCAGATGTTTGCTTTGTAAAACACATTTATATTTAACTCAAATTGGAAAAGGGTACCTTAGAATTTTGAACTACTCCTCCCATTTGCCATGGTTGCATTTGACACCCATACAGTTGTCAGAAAGTTATGAAGAGGTAAAGCCTTGTTCCCATGCACCTACCTCAGTATTTCAGCAGCAATTCAATTAATTTAATATTGTGACAGGTATTCATGAACAAAAAAGAGATACAGATATATATACATATATATGTATACCATTGCAGTTCTGGACTTGAGAAACCAGTCAAATCTGAATTGCGGCGAGTTTCGGATACATTGTCTTAATTCATCATAGACATTTTCTTTATCAAATCCTAGTTTGTGAAGCATACAGATTAGGAAGCGATCCTCCTCTTCAGTGTAATTCTTCCCTTTATTAGTACCATAGGATATTCTTAGTTGGTGGAAAGGGGCTTTATATCTCCCAATCTGAACAAAACAAATAAGACCACAAAAAGCTAAGAAATAGGTCAGAATTAGCATGGAAGTTTTTTGTATAAAAGCAATAAATCATATGAGGACAGAAACCTAGATCTTTAAGGATCTCCCATGCTAAGTCTTCACAAGAAAATGATTGTAGGTTCAGGACAGTGCATTTATTAAAGCTATCTAAACTGGCAAATTCTGGTTTAGACAATAGACAGCTTTGTAATCTTTTGACTAATGGCAGATTTTCACTATACTTAGAAACAGGCAAGACTGATCAGGATTCAAATGGCAATGATCCTTTTTAACACAAATCCTCAGGAACTGGTAAATACAGAGTAAGAGTAAAAAGGTACATGAGAGTTAGCACATGGTTTGGCTGCCTTCTGGTTTATTGAGTCTGACACTTCTTCCCTAGAAGACAACTAACTCAGCAAACCTGAACTGGGGAGAAAATTCTGATAAAGTGTCTTAATTAACTCTTCACTTCCAAATACTACTTGGTGAAACACAGACAAGAACAAAAGCCTCCTCTGTTGGATTAGTCTTTTTAAAGTGCTCTCTCATCTCATGTTTCTAGCTCCCTCTCTCTTCCACTATCTCTACCTATCTCCTGCTACATCTCTCCATTTCTCTCCACCTGTCTTCCTCTGTTTCTCTCTCCCCATCTCTCTCCCCACCTATCTCTCTCCCTCCACTTCTCTCTCTCTCCCCCCATTTCTCTCTCTGATTCCATCCCTCTCTCTCCATTTTTCTCTCTCACTGACTCCCTCCCTCTCTCTCCATTTCTCTCTCTATCCCTCTCTCTCCTTATTTCAGCTACATGTGTCCAAAAGGAACTGTGCTCCTCCCCAGAGCCTGTACTATGTGGAGTTTGTTACACAGCACTCTGAACTGCGTGCTGTAACACAGAAGGACTGTTACAAACACGAGGGTAGACCATAGCTAAGGCTGTCATCACAGCACTTCCATGGGATGGAAAAGCCATAGGAAGAAATTGCTGAATGTTATACAAAGATGTCATCATACATCAGCAGCACTGTCCAGACAGGAGTTCTGCATCTCCTCTCACTGGCACCAGGAAAAAAAAAGCAGGAAACTGAGCAAACTCACCTTTGTATCAAGAGCCTTTTTTATGCTGATTCGTCTCTGAATTCTGGCTTCTCCTCTTTCAATCTGAGCCATGATCTTCTCTATGTCTTGGAGTTCATTGCATCTTTCCCAGAACACAGCTAAGAAAAGAACAATTGGTTAGTTTCTTACCAGGCATGGTAAAAGTCAGAGATTTAACCTTAAAAAAGGATTTTAGCTGTTCCTTCCTTTTACCAGAGCTTACTGCTGTATAACAACAGACATGCCTTTAGCTGGTAAGAAACCTTTCCTTCTGGCTACCATGTGCTGCAGTATTACAAATGCTATTTTGAAGAGGGTAGATATAGGAATCTTCAGTTTAAGTGAGGTACTGTACAAGCCAGAAAGATTTTCTGTCAGTCTCCCCAAAGGAAAAAAAAGCTTCTTCAAATGGAAACAGATGTAACAGAATACAGTTTTATCAAGAGAAGCAAGAGGGCAACTGAGTGCCCGAAGACAAGCAAGTGCCTAAAAGACAATTAGGTGTTTAAATAAGGGTTTTTTAAGAAGAATTTTTCACATTTTCAACCTGCTCTATACCTTTAGAAATGTAGAGCCAGGACTTTGTAGCTACAGTGGAGAAAAGTTCTAAGACATGAGAGATAAGTAGCCAAATGGACTCAGGTTACAAAAACCAGCGGTCACTGATGTTCAGCCATGATGTATTTACTGTGTTCTGCTCTCAAGGAGGAAGTAAAGGTTAACTTCTTGTTAATGAATACAAGGAAAAGGGAAATCTCCCCAGCTAAGCAGTGTTTCTCAGCATTTCCTTTAGCAAAAATTAACAAGAACTGAAGACAGTGCTACCCAGTTAGGTTCAGGATATAGTGAAGTGGCTTAGCAGGAGTTTATGTGTGCCTTTTAGTACAGCCTTAGGCAGGCAGTAATGCTGGTAAAAGACAGATCAGCAGATCTAAAATCCATCAGTATAATTCTCCAAAAATCTTAAACAGCAGTGTAAAAAATTCTCAGCAGTAAGATGTTACCATGTTCTCAGGCAGCTCAAATGAGCCAAGCAGAGTTAGATACTCTCAGAGCTGAGTAAAGAATTAAGTTACCTGAATACTCAATGACTTCCTCTGGGGTTTTTCCTTCGACTTCTCGTGCTATATTTTCAATGTCATCACGGCCCCACTTCTCATTGGCTTTGATGAACTGGTTGAAATCTCTCTTATTCCAGTTAGTGAAGCCCTGTACAGCAATCAAGAGGAAACATTGCACAGAGGTACAGGATTTGTCCATCTCCAAATTTGATTAAACAGGTTTCTTGAAATTGCCTGTAACACTTCCATCATTCCACAGCGTTAAACCTTTTCTTTCTCTGCAGTTTAATTTGGTAAAACTGTTTTTATACTGCAGTCACTGTAGTCTCTCCAATTAAATACTGCAAAATGACTAGTACTAGTTCTTTAGTTACCTAGTAATTTCTGATAAGTTTTCAGCTGAAAAATAAATCCCTCCTCCTAATAGTCTCTCTGTGGGATTGCTTTCTAAGAAAAAAAAAATGCTTAAGTGAAGCAAGCAGTGCAATGGCTTTTGTTTTGTCAAAAAGGCCCCCCGGGTGCCTCACAGACACCCTCAGCCATTGCACCTGGTCACTAAAAAGGACTAAAGAAGGACTCAGAAGGACTAAAGCCATCTTGTGATGGTGATGCTCAGCAGGGACACAAGTACCACTGCTGAAGTCATGAGCCAAAAGAGGTTCATTTCATATTACCAGTGACTTTTACATGTAGTGGGAAGTAGCAAGTTCTGCCAGCCATGTTTGTGATTTAGCCACAGCTTACTGGACTGTACTGATTCCTGACCTCTGTGATTCTGGTGTCTCCACAGTGAGCTGTTCCAGCTCATTACTACGCAAGCAAGAAATCCTGTCCTGTAATTCCGATTCCCTGCCAAAATACAACGTGTAAATACAATATCCAAATAAGGCATATCAGGCATTCACCTGTTTGAAATTATTTAAATATACACGCTTCCTAATTATATACCTGTTCAGCTCACACCCTCTTTTAGTGAGGGGAACTAACTACCCATTACCAGATGTAGTTTAGGAAAACTGACCATTCAGACTCCAAGATTCACTTCCATATGGGTGTGAGGCAGAAGATGTGCATTAAATAATGTGGAATGCAGCACACCCAGCTCTGCAGCCATTCTGCAAGGTCCCATGGAAAAACATCACAGTCTATAGTCAATGCCAGACTAGGATTCAGGAGAATCCAAGTGCTCTAACTTGGTGCAAGTTCCTCAAAGATATCCTATGACATAGGCTTATGACAAACCTAATGCTAGAAACTCTTTTCAGTCAGAACCAAAATTTGGAGATGTGTTAACTACAGCACATGCCAACCAGTGACCAAGAAATGTTCCCGTAACGCTGTGAAACACAAAACAAGCTTTGGCTGATTTCAGTCTCACTGAAGACCCAACAATACCTGGGTTAGAAGTTTCTCTTTTTCTTCTAGTTCTTCATCATTGAGAGGTTCAGCCTCATCAATCTTAAGTTGCTCTTCCTTTTGTGCTTGGGCTGCATTTGGGAGATCAGGATTACGAGGTACCTGAAAGGTTTTGCACTTTGTAAAACTGAACTGATTTTTCACAGATAACCTTTCTGTTAATATAACCTAATAATTTCTACAGCTGAACATAATTTTATTCCATTTAAATTACTGTGAAAGGCTGGAAAAGTACATATTCTCCTACTGTTGCATTAAACTGTTCCATTGTGGGAATTTAGAGGCTCACACAGAAGGGACTGGGCCTTAAAGATCACCTCTTTTCCAACCCCCTGCCATGGGCAGAGACACCTACTTAGACAAGGCTGCTCAAAGCCTTGTCCAACCTGGCCTTGAACACTTCCAAGGATGGGTCCTCCACAGCTTCTCTGGGTAAATTGTGCCAGTGCCTCACCACACTCACAGTGAAGAATTCCTTTCCAATATCCAACCTTAACCTGCCCTCTGTCAGTTTAAAGCCATTCCCTTGTAAAAAGTTCCTTTTCAGCTTTCCTGTAAGCCCCCTTTAGGTACTGAAAGGCTGCAATCAGGTTGCTCCAGAGCCTTTTCTCCTCCAGACTGAACAACTCCAACTCTCAGAGATGCTCCATCCCTCTGGTCAAGGAAATTCTTCACTTACCTTGTAACCAATTGTTTTCCTATAGTAGAGAATCTCTTTTTCCAATAGTTCAAACAGGCGAGGAGGAAAGAACTGGAAGTCCTGTACATTTGGCTGTTTTGGAGGCCGTGGAGCCTGAAACACAAAGTTTGCATTTGCTCCCTTTCACATCCAGAAGCTGCTTTCTTGTAAGAAGTGATTTAAGTTTATCAGCAAACAAAAACGATTACTGTTACAAAAATGACTGTCTTAACTTGGGGAAAAAAGTCACACCATGCAAGACACACCAACCACCACAAAGAATTCTAAAAGTAAAAGAGCAGTGAGAGAAGGGGAAGAGAGGTCTTTTGGGAGGAGGAGGAGGTGCCTGGTGAAAAAGTCACATGTGTTTAAAGCATCAATCTTCCACAGGAAAATTTACAGCTGCTTAAATAAGAACCAGAAAAAACTTGATCTTACCCTCCCTAACATCTTACAAGTGTCATACTGTTCTTATTTTTTCCTCACAGAAGTTTGTCTCAAGTAGTTTGGAAATTTTTTTCTAAATTTAAATAATCTCTCCACTTTATAAAAGTGAACAGAGCCGTTTTTATGACTAAAGACCTACTTGTTGCTTACAGCTTTAGCCATTTACCATGCATATTTTAAAAAATTATTTCTTTTGATTAGTCAACTCACCTTGGGTGCTTTTGGTTCACTGACTCGAAGAGCCTCTCTGAAGTAAGCATCCACAGCATAATTGGCTTTTCTTTCTCTTTTAGGTGGTTCAATCCACTCTGTAAATGCCAACTATAAAAACAAAACCCACCACCCCCAAAAACAAAAATTAAGTCTTGCAAGATCATCAGACTAGCTACAAGTTTTAAATAAAATTAGATCTACTTCATTGTAAGTGTTATAAGTGTTTTTATTTAAACTATTTTCATAGATGACACTGTATTTTACCCAGTATCGCCTAAATAAGTATGATTAAAACATGCAATTCAGTGCATTCCTCCAAAAGAAACTTAAAACATTACCTTCTGTTTTTCTCTGTAGTCTTCCCCTTCAAAATTATACACGCTAGATTCAGTATCCATAGTAAAATTCCTAAGGGAGCTTTCACCCATCTTTGAAAGCTTTTCGTTCATTTCCGCAGTCTTGGACAGGGGATACAAAAAAGAACAGTAGCCATTTGGATGGTACTTCATTATTTAACATCTCATTCCCAGATAGAACGGGAGCCATTTTGGAAGACATGTCATTATTAAACATCTCATTCCAGAAAGGAGCCACTCTGAAAGGTACTTCATTTTAAAACATCCCGTTGCCAGAAAGAAGAGGAGCCATTCTAGAAGGTACTTGACTATAAAACATCTTATTGACAACATCAGAAAAAACAAACATGATTGAGTAACACAAAAACCCTCTACAGCAAAACCCCTTTTCTCTCCAGCTTGGAACCAAGTTACCATCCAGAGACTCAATCTCTTGCCATCACATTTAAATGTACAGGTGGGCTTCCCCTTTTCAAACCTTCTCACCTTCTTTGCCCCTCTTTCCAAAATGTGATCAATATCTTCATCTGTAATCTCACTATCCTTTGAGGCAAACACGTGTGTCGCTCCATGCCTGATCATTTGCAGCATTTCATCCTTTCCAAGTTTGTTCAGGTTTTGATCCACCAATCTTCCTAAAGATAAAAACGCTTGAGGATAGCAACTCACTAAAGAGTTTATGTTATGGAAGGAGCAATACAGGATTTTTCTCCCCCTTATATTTCCACATACAAGCTATATATTACTGATTCCAAGCAAGTCAACTAAGGTTACCTTACTTTTCTCCATCTATTAGAAAAAGGAAAGGCATTCATTTCCCCAGTTTAAATAAGAAACTGAATGCTTTAAAAAACCAAATCTGACTACAACCCACTAGGGAGGTAAGCAAAAAGCAAAAATGCCTACTCCTACAGTAAAACAACTTTTCAAGTGGATGAGGCCTTTGCACACTCTCTTCAGCATTCAGATGAGGCAAAAGCAACATTCCTACTGGCTCTTACTGGCTGATTCCACCATGGTTTACAATGGGAGAAGGGAATTTCATCCTAGATACGAAGTGCCTTCATATACTTGCCTTGCTGGATGACTATGGAATCCAGGCGGAGTTTCATTTCTGCACGCTCCACTATCCTTTCCTCCACGGTATTGTCTGTAATAAACCTGAACACACGGACAGTCTTGGTCTGGCCAATTCTGTGTGCTCGATCCTGCCCAAAACAGTAACAAAAAATTCAGCACTTGCCTTCCAGTATGACTATATACTTAAGATTTTCATTATTTCCAGCACATGAATTTACAAAACAGAACAGCACAGCTTACTTAAATGTTTAAGTAACTATCCATGGCTACCCAAGATATTACATTTTTATCTACATTGCAAGTTTGGGGTTTTTTTTTCAGTAACATTGACAGTGAGTCTGTCTCTATGTGTCATAGCTAAAAAATAGCAGGTTTTGGGGTTTTTCGTTAAATCACACAGGGGAGAAGACTTGGATGCTTCTGACCTTAAGCAACCTTCTGTAGAATCAAAGCATGAAGAAATCATCTCTGTGCTGGCCAAAAGCTGCCTTTCTCCAAACCCTTCAGTAGTGCCATGAATAGTTTAAGAAAAATACAATACCCTGCCCTCTCCTGACTAGTGAAACATGAACCATTGTGAAAATCAGTGTTCTCAACATACAACCTGTAGTGATAGCTGGTTCTGCCTCACTTGAGCTATTAGACACCAGTTCCATCATTCTTTTGAAATAATTTTTGCTACAGTACTTGAGACCCCACAGGTTAACTGAAATAATTAAAGACATTTCCTCTGAAAGGCCTCATTTGTCAAAAAAAAAAAAAAAAAAACAAACCACTGGCAGTTTTTAAGTAGCTTTGCTTTCTTAGGTAGTCACTAATGTCCTTGACATGTATCCAGGATGGAGATGCATCCAAATCTACTTAAAAAAAACCCCTAAAGACAGTTGCTAAAATGAGATCCTTCCATTACCATCACCACAAAAGCAGTTTTTGAAAAGTTTAAATCAACTTTATCATATTTTCAAGATCACAGGAAAAACAGTGCAAACACATTCACCTCCACTTCCCACAACAGTAAAGCTTTAAAGCTTTATAGTTTCGGGATTAACAACGTAGATTTAGTTCATTTTTACTTACTCAAGTAGGCTATTTGCATTAAGAGGTGTAGCATACACCCAGCATTTCCCACTGCATAAGACACTGTATAACCCAAATGTGACCAAGGACTAATGGCTCCACAAAGTGGAAGCTGCACTTGAACAGAAAATTGATCTTACAAATCCTACTCCTGTGCTAAAATGGGAAAATACCAATTTATTTTGGAAGTACACATTTCTAGCAAAGTTCAGTGAGAAAAAGAAAAGAAAAACAAAATTTCCATCTGGAATCTTACCATAGCCTGGAGGTCTACTTGTGGATTCCAGTCTGAATCATAGAGAATTACAACATCAGCAGTAGCCAGATTGATTCCAAGACCTCCTGCTCGTGTACTCAACATGAACACAAATTTTGAGCTGTCAGGATCGTTGAATGCATTAATGGAAGCCTAAATAAATGAAAAGAACGTTTCAGTTAAATAAAATGTTTTACAAGGAGTATTTTTACATAAATACAATCCTTAAAATTGTAAATACCTGCCGCTCATTGTGAGGAGTTTGTCCATCCAGTCTGCAATATTCATAATTCCTCCACATACAGTAATCTTCCAAGATATCTAGAACTCTTGTCATCTGACTGAAGATTAGAACCCTTGAGCCTGTTTGGGTAAAAAGATTTCTTATGCTTTCACAAAAATTTTAGATTAAACAAACTCTCCAGTCTGCACTACCAGAAAAGGAAGGAGGGCAATTCCACATACTAAGAAGAAAAGTAGTTCGGATTTCAGACCCCAGACTACAATGCAGGGCTGCAGCTGCTGCTGGCACAGCACATCCATGCCATGGGACACATTTGTCTTACTCTGATATGTCACTGTGTAATTAATGGCTGGCTTTTCCCTTTCATTTTGTGTTGTACTCCTTAAGAAAAAGTTCCCAGACACAGCAGACTAAGATGGTAACACAAATATAAAAACATCATCAAGTATAAAAATAAAATTTTGAAGTATTTGTTTGGTTTGGATTTGAGATCTCCAGAAATAAAGTGAATTCTTTTAAAGTACTTGTCAGTTTACTTACCTGCCAAGAACAACTTCGAAAAAAAAAAAGAAAGAGTAAATATTCAGTACTTTATGCATACACACTCAACCATTTCCAGCCTACTGGAGAAATTTAAGTAAAACACAGGATGTAACAAAGTTTCTACTTCCCTTTTGTCCTTTGGACTCAAGGGTTAATACTGAACTCTCTTGTTTAAGATGATAATTTGATTTGAGACCAGGCCAGTATTAATTACGACACCTCATAAATAAACCTCCTAACAGGAAGAAATCAAGATCAAAAAAGCACAGTAACCACTGAATTGTTTGGTTTTTAGTCTTCAGTTATACAGCCACAGCTGCTTGGATGCTACCTATATACGAAGTACAGATTATTTTTATACTACAGAAGGCTGAGGTTTGGACGTGGTTTTGTTTTTCTTCAAAGTGTCCCCACTCACAAACTTAAGTCCAACTTCTTTAGCAAAGTTACTGCTGTAAGCATACTCAAAAAAACAGTGAGTTAAAAATTTATTCCAGTGTCAAAAACTCTGTGGCAAGTGAGTTTTATGGTAATCCAATTCAAAGCTTTGCCCCTACTATCAAAGAACTTTAAAACAACTCAAGAGTTCCTCCATGTCTGAGTGTTTATATAATACACAAAAAATCCTCAGGTGCTGTTCAAAATCACATCTAGCAAGAAAGACCAAATTTCACACAGGATTTGACTTGAACTCTGTATGAGGACTCTGAATCTGAAATGGTCCTTCATGGCAAATCAAAGGTGTGGCTAAAATACTACATAATTTTATTTAAAATAGCTAATAAGACTAAGAAAGAAAACTTAAAGCCCCAGTCAAATGATGTTTTTATGGTCTCAACTCTCAACTTAGGATGAAAAAATTTTGGGATGAAAAAATGGGGGAAAAAAAAAAATCAAACCACTTCAGCACAAAAAGCCATAATGGGACTATTGATCCAAGCTGGTATTATACTAGAAACCAACAATAATCCTGGCTAAAGTCTGCTGGTTTTTGCTCAGAATACACAAAAACAACACTGAACCAAAAAACTCTCAAAACCCCAGAAAGGAGATGCATACCTTGCTCTTTCAACTTAGGTAGCAATTTGTCCAGAACTACCATTTTGCCACTGTTAGTGACCAAATGCATGTCTGTTGTGTAAGGTGGGCCAGGCTCTGCTCCATCAAAGAGGTATGGGTGATTGCAGCATTTTCGCAGCTGCATCAGGATGTTCAGCAGTCTCATCTTGTCCAGCTTCCCAGCTGAGTTCAGGATATCTATATCCTTCATCAGGATTCGGGTATACCTACAGCAAGGAAAGAAAAAAAAAACCCTTCTGTTCACTCTAAAATGAAGTCTAAAATGAAGCTGAGAGATGATTCACAAGCTGCATCTTTTGCTGGTGCAGAGAGAGGAGGAGGAAAGGTTTGAATGGGTGTAAGGCAGGAAAAGACTCTGGGAGACAGAACCTGCCCTCAGCACCATGGCAGCCATGGGACATGGTTTGGGTGTCATTCTTTTGCCTCTGGGCAAGTCAGAAATGTAGCACAGAGTCATGGAATCGACTGGGTTGGAAGAGAACTCTGAGATCATCCATCATTCCAACCTTAAGCTAAACACCACCAAGCACTGGGTGCCACGTCCAGCTTTTTCTTAAATAACTCCAGAGATGGTGAATCCACCACCTGTCTGAGCAGTCTATTCCAATGCTTGACAACCCTTTCCATTAAGAGATTCCTCCTGACGTCTGACCTGAACCTCTCCTGGTGTAGTTTGAGGCCATTTCCTCTTGTCCTGTTGCCTGGGAGAAGAGGCCAACCCCACTTGGCTGCACCCTCCCATCCAGGAATTGTGCAGAGCCAAAAGGTTCCTCCTGAGCCTCCTTTTCTTTAAGCAAGAAGTTAAGCAAGTCTTCTTAAGTCTTTAAGCAACAGTAATCGTCAAAAGCTCACCCTACCCTTCATTTAATCAGGTAAATCTCCCTGAAATGCATGGTTCTGTCATAGAGGTGTCACAAAGAAATAGGTATAAATTGTGAGTACACCACAGAGAATAAATCAAGTTCCACATAACCTTCAAGTCACAGACAGCACATTCCTTCTGAGCCTTAACCACAGCCCAGTTGAGCACATGCATTAATTACCATTCTCGCTGCATTTTGCTGAGGCCCACATAAATTTTAACTTCCTTCTTTGGAGGCAAGCTTTTCTCCACATCAGCCTTGATGCGACGGAGAAGGAACGGTCGTAGCACCTGAAAGAGGTTCATCATTAAATGCATTTTGGAAACTGAAACACTGATCAGGTCAATGGACAAGTCAAAGAGCAGATATTCTCTATAACAGATGCAAGACCTATTATTAGACAATCTGAAAAAAAAAAAGCAACCTATATGGAGAAATTATTTGCTATACATGTGCTTTATTTGAAAGACTCGAAGATTAGGTCAAAATCATCTTTCACATCATTCTGTGTCCTTTGACTTAATTTTGCTTGACTGAAAATTTGTGGAATAATCTCTCTCATCCGAATAGTCTATCATAAGAAGCATTAGAAGAACTGTTTGGGATTTAACTTAGGTAAACATAACACTTGTACAAAAGGCAAAAGGACTCACCATATGAAGGCGCTCCACCAGTTTTTGATCCCCTAGACAGTTGTTGGTATCAAACCACGAATCAAAATCCTGTATCAACAAAATCATCGGTTTATAAGAGGCTTCCTTTCAAGGTGCAATAGCATCACAATGGTGAACAAACAGAACTCTCATATAGCCAGGAAGTAAAAGAACAAATTACCCTATTTGGCCTATTTTACAAAAAGCGTTATAACACAAATATTTCTAACTCAATCTACCACTTATAAGTAACTGACACCACTAACTAAACATATCCAGGTCTATTTTCAAATCAGGAAAACCAGCAAAATGAATTTGATTAGCAGAAATGAATACTTACTTCAGCTGAGTTAAAGACATCTGGCAAAAGGAAGTTGAGAAGTGCCCAGAGTTCATGTAAATTGTTCTGAAGTGGAGTTCCAGTTAATAGCAGCCGGTTGGTAGTCTTGAATTCCCTCACAATTTCTGATAACTGAAGGACATTGAGACATGACCAAATAGAAAACATTACTAGTCCCCACACCACCACCTAAATAACCCACACAGATCTCTTTTTCAGTGTAAAATAAATTACCTTTGATTTTTCATTTTTAATCCTGTGGGCCTCATCTATAACAAGGTATCTCCAGTTGAACTTTTTGAAAACTGACTTCTCTTTGATAAGCATTTCATATGATGTTACACAGACATCCCATTCTCCAGGCAGCAACACATCTCTCACAAAGGCAGCCTAGATAACAAGGTGACAGCTGGTTACTGAAGCTTTGTCAAACTTAAAGCAAAAAGAACACAGCAGCACTGTTATAATTTTCCTATTTTAAGTCTCATGAAGGCCGTGTCCTGCCTTCATACAGGAGACTCTAAATCTTTGAAAAAGAAATTATGAACATAAAGTGATGAAGCACTATCTGGGCAACACACACATGAATTCTAAGCTGGTTATACTCCAAGTAGGCAGCATTGTAAGTCTTAAACCACTACAAATCCAAGTAACATCCCTCCCCAGGAAGGAAAGGGAAAGGACAGCAAGATCACATGCTGGATTTACACAGGAACACACAGGAAAAACTACCATAGCCCAACTTACTCGCTGGTCTTTGTCACCAATCAAACAAACTGCTCGAAGTGTTGGCACCCATCTCTTGAATTCATTCATCCAGTTCTGCAGAGTGGACTTAGGAACTAACACCATGTGAGGTCCAGGAATGTTTCTGTAGTGTTTCATATAGCCAAGAAGAGAAATTGTTTGCAGTGTCTTCCCAAGACCCTGTAAGACACAGTAATGCATTAGAAAAAAGAAAACCTCTCAGAAAACCTTTAAGAAAACCCAAGAGTGAGCTCTGAGCACAGCGTGGAAGGCACAGAAGCCCGAATGAATGAGGGAGATACAAAAAGGGCATCAAAGTTGTGGTTTAGAAAAGCTTGCAGGGCTTCCCACGTTTCATTATAACAAAGTAGCAAGAGTATAATTTTGGAACCTTGGATTATGAAGTGAGAATTTTGCCTTACTTTTCAAGTAAGACAAGTTGTTAAAAGTACAAGGAAACATTATTTCCTGAAACTTTATTTTGTAGACTATGGTGTACTCAGGTTATTTAGAGGTCAAACTTTAAAAACTGGACTTAGGTATTCTCTTAAACTTGACATAAAGTGAATAAATTAAGATCCCTTAGGAATTTTTAATTTATTAAATTACTTAGTATTAATATTAATAACACTGTCACCACAATATTATATATTGTCATATATGCTGTCATATTTTGTATATATTATGTTATGTTATTAATGCCTCATAATGTTCTAATTAATTTTTAAAAGGAGGCTTCCACAGGCCAGAAATGACATCAGTTCCTGTGAGGAAAGAACCAAACCAGTGTAAAAAACTGCATATCTCAAAGAAGAAAACAAATACTGAGAGTCTGGTATAACACAGTATCTTCAACATACAATTTTAACTAAAACAAAACTGAGGAAGAACTGAAAAACCAGATCATTCCTATACTTTAAGTAATTCAAAAATATGATTCAAATACACAGGAATTAAAAACCCCAGATGCCATCAGCACAAGTAATTTCTGTTTCTAAAGTTCGAGCCTTTGTCTTCAAAATAACCAAAATGCACCGGGTACAAGATGTGGAAAAGTGTTTATAGGTTGTGTGAAATGCATGAATAACTTCAAAACAATTAATACCCAAGAATAAACAAAAAATATTTAATAATATTTAGTCTCTTTAACACAAAATGGATATTGGAATACCACAAATCCAAGGGCTCATAAAGCCTCTGAGGTGTTCTTGTTAAAACAACCCTCTCCACTTAGCAAAAAAAAAAAAAATCCTCTATTCATAAGCATGTATGTTTAAAAAGACCTTGATGTATTTAAAAATGAAGCATGTTACTGAACAGTAATTTAAACTCTTTTGCCTCTAAGTTTTATTACACAGAAATTACAAGATAGGGAAATGCAATACACTGAAATTAATTAGATTTTAGTCTTTTGTATCTTCTTTTCTACTCCTTGTGAAAAAGAGATACAACTAAAATTATTAAGGGGACAAAACCACCTGCATTTGAAACGACAACAATTTCTTCTGCATTCATCTCTTATCTTTCAGGAAAAAGAATAGAAAACACAGGCAAAAACTACTATGGCCAGTGCCAACTGAAATGTCCATGGTCATGATGTATGAGAAATTTTAACACAGCTCTCTAGCTACGTCTATCTTTGCATCATTTTTTCAAGAGAATTCCCACTCCTGTAGCTGTTCTGTGGACATCAGTCCATAGAGGAGACTCATATTCTAGTATCTACACATGGCCCTAACAACAGGAAGTGTTTCCACATTTGATGCTCTTTTCATATGACACTCTCCTCACAAGGGCAGCTGAAGAATACCATAACAAAACACCTGCAATTTAGAGAGAATGAAAACAGAGGACATTCATTCTGTGGAACAACTCTCCTCCACCAACTTCATGTTCCTAAAGGCTGACAGATTCCCTTTCCATATGTCTATTTTCAAAACCTGGCTGCACTATTTATTTAAATTAAAATACCTTCGATACTTTTAAAATTAATGACTTTAAACACAGTAGGAAAATAAGACTGGCAAACTATATACTGCATTTTGTGTTATTAAAACTCCCATATATATACACACTGCTGGACTAAAATGGCATTGTATTGCATGTGTTCTTAAGTGATCCTGAACACAGGTTCTGTGCATACCATTTCATCTGCCAGGATGCCGTTGATGCCATTTTCATACAGAGAAATAAGCCAGTTCAGTCCTCGGATCTGGTAATCACGCAGCTTTCCCCATTTCACATCTAAAAGACATCAAAGAATAGACTAAAAGATACACAAAAACTTCAGAAAGAATTTCACCACCTGTTGACTGCTAACTGACAGTGATTACCAAAGCTACAGAACAAAATCAAGTAATAAATTCATGTAATAAATTCAAGGACAATGCAGAGTGGAGACAGCAACATATTAATTTTGTTTCTGCAAGTTGCTGCAACAGCTTTGTTTTCTGCAAGAACCCAAAGCATACAGAAATTCTAAATCCATCGTCACTGTCAAAATCAGAACACAGTCAAACATTAAAACAACAGAATACTGAATACCATTAAATGAATTGGAAGCTGTTAGGTGTTTTATATCAGAATATAGGTTACGTATGTAAAAATAATAAGATGACAGACTTAAAAACTCTATCCTATTAACTGAAACATAGCAACTGGATTTCTAAGGGACAAGACTCACTGGACCATCCTTCTAGCCAGAATGAAAATAAGCAGTTCCTCAATAATACATATTGTACCATTAGCTCAGTGTTGGATTTTTCCTCCTTCTCCTGTCCCACGACATTATTTCACTATCCTTAGGGAGTATGTAAATCAAGTTTATTTTAAACATTTTGAAGAAAAAGAACAGGGGTGAAAAAAAAGAAAAAAAAGGAAGGAAACATACATGATGGAGATTCTTCAAATCGAGTGCAGACATTTGTTGTCTTGGAGCTTTCTGTTAACAGCTCCTCATCCTCTTCCTGCTCTGTTCTACGGTGCCGATAGCTGGAAAAGTCCAAGAAAGTAGTAAGTTTGTGGACAAACTGAAAAGACATCAAGTTGCTGCAAAATTAAATTTATTGTATTGTTGCCCTGTTCTTTAAAAAGTTTTAAAGTTCTTTTAAAGGTTTTCTATGCCTTCTGATGTTTACACATTTCTACTGGAGTTTCTCATGCATTGTTCATGTAAATAATGATTGTTTTGCATTCTTCTTTGTAGGAGGAGAGAATTGATGAACTGTTGATTGGACCAGTGTGGTTGGAGAGGTGGCAATTTCATCCTCCAATCCACTGTCACTTTTAGAATTCTATATATTGCAAGGTCAGAAATAAAACTTCCTTTTTCTTCTTTTGGATCTTAAGAGTGAGTGCACGAGTTATTTCCGTGTCGTAGTGCAACAATATATTTTAATGTATATATTGCAATACAGAACGCTAACACAAAACGAAATTTCTAGCAACATTCTTCACTAGATTTCATGTTCAGCAGGCTCAAATATCAGCCCAAAGCGACTGGAAAGGGATTAATGTGTGCATCAGTACTGGCCTTTTAACTACAAGACAGGGAACAACACCACATTTAAGTTCTGCTGCACCTGCCAAACACTGCAGCCACATCAGCTGCAATGAAGGCAATCCAAATTTCTAGACTTACAATTTTCAAGCTGCCTGCAAGGTGTTGCATAGCGATGTTCTCCATTAGCTCTTACAATTTAGAGCCATGACTGCCTTACTTTTCTGCCCCTGCTTTTCTTCATGCTGGAAAGCATCAACACAAATCTCCTGTAACTCCTTGAATTCTTAAGCAATCCTCAACTTACAGGTGGGCAGTTGAAAAGAAAGGCGTACACACACAGACACAGGACAAAAGCGTAGCAAGTTCAACTTCCACTTTTAAAGTACAATAAAATCTTATTATTTATAGTTTGTCTCATCACTCACTCGCCAGCTGACAGTAAATTCTGTTTCTCATCCTTCTTTATTCGTGGACGTCCAGGTTTCATTTTTAAAGGTGAAGTTGGAGTTTTCTGAGCAGCCGGCTGAATGAAATGAGCAAAGAGCTCAGTCTGCTTCAATAGATACTCAAATCTGTTTGCTCTGTCTGTTTGCTGGTGACAAAGGAAAATTAAATGGAACAAGTGTGAGACATTTGAGTATGTATTAATTCAAAAGAAAAAGCAAACAAATATTTTTTCAATATAGATTCACATTACTTTATACACATCACTACAACACCAAAGAAGAGATGAGTAACATCAATATACCTGCTGCTGACAGATTCAACACTCTTTTGTGGGGCCAAGGCTCATCTTTGCTATGCAGCAAGATCAAAGCTGTGAGACAGACCTGTGGCCAAGACTAAAATCTGACTTTGGCACAAAGATTGCACAAGCCTCATTAGATGAGGCCAGACTCCCTTTAACAACTTTCTCCAATCAAAAGTGATAGTCCCACTCCTAGAAATTTTCCCCTATGCATCACACACAGGATTCTTCATTCTACTAATTCATTTTAACAAAACTGGCAACAATTGCTCCCTACTGCACTGGTGACCTGCCTACTTAGTGAGATACAGCACCTCCCTGTGCTGTCAGATAAGCAATAGTGTTGGCATCAAAGGGGGCAGTGAGGACAGAACAGCTCATAGCCACAAGCCAGAACATCTGTTTCAGCAGCAGAGACCTTAGATATGCTCAGCCTAACTCATCAGGCTGCCCCCTTTGATAGGAGTTGCTGGTTCTACTCTGCAAGAAAAATTACAGCAGACAATATTAGTATCTGAAAGGTTCAGCTCCGTTGAGACAGATTCCATTTGGAATCAACACACCCTGCCAAGGCCACACCAAAACTTTGAACAGACAAAACCAGCTTCAGTAACTACTAAGGCTAACAGTAACCACTCTGACATTCTGCCATCCGGTAGCATAACCTGGTATTTAGCAACTTGCAGCAAAGCTACAGGAACTCCATTTTCTCAGTAAAAAGGAACATATGTTCCAGGCTTCTGCAAGAGCAATGGCAGCTCTGTGTTTTCCTCCTTAGTGTGAGCAGATCCTGCACTATGGAAGAGACAGGAAGACAAAGTATTGGAGAATAAAGAGACCACAAAAGAGATCTCGATGTACCACAGAGGACTCAGACTCACTCTAAGGGTATTTTAAGCTTGAATGACACAGCTACAATCCACATCCACAAAGCTGAAGTTTTCATGTCTACTCTTCATAGGTTTTGTTTCTTTACTTTGTAGGAGTTTCTGAGGTTTAAACTAGGTAAGATCTCAGTACCATCCAAATTGCTGACCCTTATTTTTAAGGTTTTTTTTTTTACTGGCTGTGCAAAAGAGAAGTAAAGTGATGCAGACTACATTGTAGAAGGTTCCTCATTCTAAGATTTAAGTAAGGAATCTTCTGTAAGCTTTGTCCCTGCACACACATCCCCACACTTGCTTTCACTGCACTTGAAGATGTTCTTTTAAGGGACTAAAAAACATTATCTATGTCTTTTAGACAGCACACAGAAAAGAACAGGCTGTACTCTGCAACCCTGAGCTATCCTTATACCAACAGAGACGCTCTTCCCATTTTCTTTTTCAATGCATCTCTAAAACGCAATTGCCCTTGTTATTGTGTCTGTCTAGAGACTAAAGGAGACAATTCCAAGTTCACATCCTTCAGTATGCCACAAAGTAGCACAAAGAAATATGCAGAAGACGACAGGGTTATTTTCAGTGGAAAGACGAAATAACAGAGGAAGCAGCAAAATATAAAAATCAGTTTCACTTTCCTATGAAGAAATTTCACATGGAGTCACAGACACCGGAATTACAAACAGGAAGAAAGGCAAACAGGGAGCAACTGAGAAAGAAACTGCAATGAGATGGTGAGGAGTGGACAACTCCATCTCTTACATTTTATATATAAAAACTACGGGGGAAAAAAAAAACAACAAGGAAAATAACAAATTTTCTCCTTTCTACCCTGTGAAGCACAGAATCAGCATCCATCTTCAAAAACCTGAAGACTCTAATTAAAGCTTCATAAAGAGATTCCTAGAGAATCTTTCCAGTTCTGACTGAGAAGCTAAATGCTCAACTCTTTATAATTCCCCTTGCCTAGAGGATGGACTGCTCTACAGGTAACTTTAAAATGCTGGAAAGGAGAATGGCCCCACGAGTGTTCTTCTGAATGTTTTTTGTTTCACGTTACTTAAATATTTTTTAATACCTAGACAAATGGTTATAAATCCATTTAAGATATTTCAAACAAGCAAACAGAAAACTCAAATCTATTTTAAATAAGTGCATAAGTACTGAATAGCTGCACACAGTGCCAAATATTACATACCATTTTCTCTTCATATGTAGGATCTGTTTCCTGGATTTCTTTTTGCTTTGCCGGAGATGCATCATCAAAAGACTCCTGAGAATTAAGAAGAAATATTTCTGAGAAAGGGAAGATACCCATCTAAAGGAGAACAAGCTTGTTTCACATTGTATCAAAGCAGCAAAAGTTGGCTGTAGCACCTGATGTGGATAGACAGTAGTCAGCTCTGTATTATTTCCTATACAATTACCTGGAGATGAATCGAAGATCCCTGCCATGGAGTGAGGGACAGAGCTGGGTCTCTGTAATCTGATTTAGCTCCATCATTAAAGCATCACATCAGTGTGAATGAGGGAGACAGCTGTGGTCCAGGAGATCAGCATGCCACTTCTAGGGTGCTGAGCCAACCCCTCCTGAAGCTGGCTCTGATACGGACTGTGAAAGCACCAGCTCTGAAGTAATTTCAAGGTTTTTGCCAGATTACCCCAATCCCTCATCACTCTGTATTAAAAGAGCAAATCTAAACAAGAATCCACACTGCACTTTTGTCCTGAAAGCTGAGGAGGAGTTTAGGAAACTGTATTTTTCTCCTATGTAGTTTACTAAATTAAATAATGTTTATCACCCATGGTACTACTAACAACAGAAAAACCAGCTGGCTAGGAGAGGGCAGTCCTCCCTCATGCCCTTCCTGCCAAATCCTTAATATACTGCCTTCAATTACTCTTTTGGATCAGGGCTTTTTTATCCTTGTCTTTTCTGCCATTAGGTTAACTCTTTCCACATCATCTCCCCATATGCATTTTCATCTTCTGTTGTTAAAACTAAAAGCAGTGAGATGATCCTTCCCTGATAAACAACGCTAAGGTAACATATAACAAAATAACTCTCTTGAAAGGGTGAGAAAATGAAACAAATGCGATGCTTTCGAGTGTTTTTACCGTTTATTTAACTGAATTAAGTAAGTATGGGGCTAAATTCAATCTTTACTGGCCAATGCAGAACAAAGGAATAGGAAAAGTAAGAAACAAATGAAACAAAGACTGGCAAGAAACAGGATGTTCGTCAGTGGGTACTTCCTCACAAGCCTCTGGCAGGTGAGGCATATGGAAACAGAAAAATCCTAACACAAATCTTTAATTCACTAGTTGGAATATAAAGAATTGAGCATAAGAAGTTATGGCTAAAGCTCTCCTGAAGTCATAAGCAAATCCTCTTACTCATCCATCACTGGACTGAGCCAACACCCAGTAAGCACAAGCAGAAGACCACTGGAACTTCTGTTCGCAATTCCCCTTCCTCCCACAATGCCTAACCTGGAAAGCACAGCAGCAGAGCGGCACGGCCATCCGAGCTCATCATCTGCTGCACAGATGACAGAACCCTGCAATTTAGCTGGAGACCAGGGAAAACAGTCCTTCAGATGCTCACGGCTGCAAGGCATTCCAACTCAAACTTCACTGTACGCCAGGAAATCCCTTCCCAAGGTAAAAAAGGAACGGAATTGGCAGCACAGAGAGCCCTCGCACACGGGCGCCTCGAGAGCACACGCTTCTCAGCCTGCACACGCTAAACTCCAGCCTGGAATTGCCCTATTTCTGCAGGTTCGAGCAAGATTTATTTCCCACAGTGCTTTGGCTACTTGTTCCTCCGAAAAACACGGCATTTGCAAATTTATTTAGAACAAGTAGGTTGAACAGCCCAGCGTGACTCAGAGTACAAAATACCCAGCGCTGAAAGCAGGACCGACCAGTTTCCTGCTATCATTAAAGAAACAATGCTGCGATAGAATTAGCATCTCCAGGCAATCAGTTCCAACCCCTTGGAATTTCTGGGATATGGGCACCTGTTGCCAAAACAACCCCTCTCACAACCCTCACACCGTCTTCCTCCCCCTCAAAAGAAAAAAAAAAAAAAAAAAAAGAAAAAGAAAAAATAGAAAAAAGTTTTGAAGCACTTCAGCAGACAAACATCGCTCATGCGTTTTAGACGCCGGGCTGGCTCGCCGCTGGAGCAGGAAGCGCAGAGGCTGGGCAGGGTCTCGGGGAAGCAGGAGCAGACCGAAAGCCTGCGGGTGCGCGGAGGGCTCCCGCTGCCCCGCTCAGAAATCAAATGTAAGCGGCCGTGACGCGGCCGCGGCGCCTTCTTCCCCGTGTCCCGGCGGCAGGATGAGCGCGACCACCTGCGCGGCGAGGAGGGGGCGCGGCGGGATGGGACACCCCCCGACAGCCCCACCGCGCCGGGCCGCGCTCACGGCGGCAGGGAGCGTAGAAGGGAAGGCGGCGGGAGCGCAGCGCGGCCCGGCCTCGCCAGGTGCGGCCCTGCGGCCGCTCCTCCATTGTCTCCCGCGGCCCCACGCGGCCCGGGGTGTCCCACCTGCCGCCGGGGGAGCGGGGGGACCCCGCCGGGCCAAACCGACTCACCTCCATCTTCATGTCGCCCCCGGCCAGGCCGGCGGCGCAGGGCGGCCCCGTCCCCGCGGCCTCGCCGGCGTTGGCGCCCGGTGGCAGCGGCGGCGCGGGCGGCTCGTCCGGCTGCGGCGGCTGCCCGGCGGACATGATCCCCGCCGTGAGGAAGCGGCGCTCCGCCGAGGCTCGGGCTGGCGTCCGGCGGGCTGCGCTCTGCGGACACGCGAGGCCGGCAGCCGGGATCCCGGCGGAGGAGGAGGAGGAGGAGGAGGTAGAGCCGGCGGCCTGCGGTTCTCGGAGCGCGGCCGGCGGAGGGAGGGAGGGAGGGAGGGAGCGAGCGAGGCCCGGCCCGGCCCGTCCCGGCGGGAGCCGCCAAGCAGCGCGCGAGCCGCCCCGCGAGCCCGCGCTCGCGAGACTTCATCCTCCCCCCCCCCCCCCTCCCCGCGCGGCGGCGAAGCGGGCGCGGGGGCGAGCAGCGCGCGCCGCCGCCGGCGGGGGCGCTGCGGGGCCCGCCCGGGCCGCGCGCCGCCGGCGCCCGAGCGCTCTGTAACGGCGCGGTCCGCACCTCCCTGAGGTTTAGAGCCGTGCGGGCAACATAAGGTCAAATCTGGGCAGGCAACCGGGTTTCGTACCCTTGTGTAAGGTCACAGCATACCCCGAGAGTTGGAAGGGACCCACGAGGGTCGTCGAGTCCAGCTTCTGGCCCTGCACAGGGCGTGCCCAAGAGTCGTACCCTGTGCCTGTCGGCGTGGTCCAAATGCTTCTTGAGCTCGGTGAACACTTTCCTGGGGCGCCTGTTCCAGTGCAGGCTCAGCCTCCCTCTTTTTTTCCTGACATCCAACCTAAACTTCCCCAACACAAGTTCAGGCCGTTCCCTGGGGGTCCTGTCGCTGCCACCACAGAGAAGAGCTCAGTGCCTACCCCTCCTCTTCCCCTCAATCTGTAACTGCAATGGGTCTCCCCTTAGTCTCCTACAGGCTGAAAGTGATCTCAATTGCTCCTTACA
Source organism: Vidua macroura (assembly GCF_024509145.1). Lineage (NCBI taxonomy): Eukaryota > Metazoa > Chordata > Aves > Passeriformes > Viduidae > Vidua > Vidua macroura. The sequence continues at coordinate 5,619,952 of NC_071574.1, read as the reverse complement.
CGGCTTCCCCCTCAAGGCCCTTCAGCATCTTCACAGCCCTCCAGGAAAAGCTCAGGAATCACCTGAGGAGGTGAAGCCACGCTCTGGCCGGAGCCCAGCAGCAGCCGTCCCCTCCCCGTGAGGTGACAGCAGTGTGATACACAGTAAATTACTGAAGAGGCAGCTTCAGGTTGCTGCATGGGCTCCTCATCTCTCCACAAGCTCTGGGTAGAGGGACTAGAGCATTCACGGGAAGGGTGTCACACAGAGCCACCCTCTCAAGTCCCCCGCTCTCACTTGCTCAGGCTGATGGAACCAGACCAAGTTTGTCGGTATAGAAGTAGTTTTGTAACCACCTGAATACAACAACAACTGTCTGCTCCCAGCTTGAGGCATCGTGGGCTGCAGCACCCTGCTTTAGGATGTGATTGAGCAGATCTACACCTGCAATGCCTTTTGCTCATGGGAGGAGGGCACCTCCTCACTGATAACCTGTCAGGTGCCACCTACCAGAGCGTGCATCCCAGAACCCTGGAGTGCATGGAACAGGATGAAACTGAACAGGAAAATCTGCTTAAGAGCACTGCTATTGCACTCCAGGTGTTAACAGAGGCTGTCCAAAGGGGCAGACCTGAGCTAGTCAGAAGCAAAAGTCCCCTGACTGGTTCACAGCGTGGACAGTCATGTCCTCCACATCATCTGAATTGCTCTACACATCTTCTCCTGCAGATTTGTCACACCTGTAGGTATTCCAGCACTATTCACAAGTGTTGTCAGTGTAGATGCAGCCACTGAGTACACTCCATAGGTTTGTGAAGTTGCATCTTCCACATCCTGAGAAGCCATTGTAACCCGGAATGTAGCAGCAAAACAGACCATCTTCATGATGATTATTACAACCTTCATTCCATTGTCTTTTATTACAGACATCCTTTAATGTTTTTTAAGTTAAAAATATTAGCTTTGACATTTCCAAAAGATGGTGTCACTTTTTTTTTTCTGCCAGAACTACTCAGAAGAATAAATTCCCAGAAAATATCAATTTTCCTAGAATAGGATTTCTCAGCTAATCACAAATTTACTGACATATTTTTCCCACTCCACGTTGTCATCTCTTATCAGAGATGAAAACTCTGTTCCTGAGCTTTGCTAAATGCTTTTCTCTTCATTCAGGGACACAGCTTGAACTTTTAAAATACACGTGGCAGCAAATTACAAATGAAAATCACTGTGTTATTTTAGCCAGCTCTACTCTTCCAGCATAGTCTTGTGTCCACCTGCTGTGCCTCAGCTCCTGCCCCCTCTCCCAGAGCTGCTCCAGATAATGCAGTGCTCTCTGTGTGGTGAGGAGTGTAGGTCATGGTGGGAAGGGAGCTACACTCCCCCTTTCCCATTTTTCATCTTTTGCCTCCCTTGCAAAGCACACAAACAAAACCACATGTGGAGAATCACTGGTGAAGGAAAATGGGCCCTTTGGAGGAAGTCAGGTGTTTGGGAACAGTGGTGAGGATATTTCAGCACCTTTGACACCATCTCTTAGACTAAAACTGGCAGGTAGGATCTGGTGTGATGGGAAAGGGAGAAAAGCACAACCTCCACCCAAATCTCATTGATCCTTGGCCATCTAGCAAAATAAAACAGCACCATGCCAGGGTGTGGGGGTGTTGAGATATTTGTGTGCTTGGCATCAGAAAAGGTGAACGTTCACCTCTACTTCAACAGGCAAAATAATTGAAAAAAAAAAATCTTGCCAAAAGTTAAAAGACAAAAGGCTCTAAATTTCTTTTTGAATTTTGTGAAGTCCTGAAAGCAGAGCAGAAGAATATGCAAAAAAACCCCAGAAATCCAAAATTGAAACAAAACCCCACCCAACAACAACAACCAAACCAGCCCCCTCCAAAGAAACACCCCAACCAAAGCAGGAAAGAGGACTTTCCAAGTTAACATGAAAATGTTCATGAACACACAAAACCATAACAGTCCATACAGAGTCCAGATATGAAGACCTTAAATTGAAAGCAACCAATAAAGAATTCATAAAGAATTTCATAACAGAGGCATAAAGAATTTCATAACAGAGGTTACTGAACCTACTGAACCAGAGGGTGCTGAACACCTACATAATGGTCAAAAACACAATAAAGCAAGAAATCCCCTCTCAGCCAGTACCCAACAGTAGAGACAACTAATTATTAACATGCTTATGAAGTTAGTAAAGAACAGTTTAATTACAGATTTTTGTCAAATCTCTCGGGTGACACATCTTTCAATTTTGTTGCTTAGTTGTGCAATCATAACTTTAATTAATATTCTTTAGATTGCTCCTTGTTAAACAAAAAATTGAAACACCACAAGTAAAAGCAACTTTGATACTATTAGCTGTGCAGCAATTATGCTAATAGGCATTGCTGAACATGTATCAAAACTGTAAAACTTCCCAAAATTTGGGAAACAAAAGGAGTGAAATAGAGTTTGTTGTTGCCCCATGAGACATTCATTTGGTTTCAAGAAGGTAAGAGAGGGATGAGAACTTGGTTTGTGTTCAGATCTCAGGGGGGGGGATTGTAATTTTTTTAGTTTACAATGCCAAAGCAAGATACTACCCACGTGAGATGAGATACTGCCAGTTTTTCTACTTCCTCACAAGGCTGATGTTGAGCTGGACTATCCCATCAAGAGTAAATACAATTAGACTTATTTCAAAGCCATCACTTTTCTTCTAGCCTCAGATTAACAGTGCTGCAGGCAAGAGGTGGTGTACACACACACAGTCAAAGAAGCCATCAAAATCATGCTACATCTGTTTAAAAAAAAAAAAAAACAAACCCAAAACAAAACAAAAACCCCAAAACACTCTGCCCATCAGCAAAGGTTGCTGTCATCAGCTTCGTCATAACTGTCAACACATTGATTTCCAGTATTAAAAAAATCCATCCCCCACAAAAAAAACCCAACACATGCAAACAATACCATATATTAATTTCAGTAGATTCCTTAATGCAATGGAAACTTTTTAGAGTTTAACATATGTAGGTGTATAAATGTCATCCTTGTGCTCTTTACATTTTGAGTACCGTGAAAATGACATTGAGATTGTTCAAATTACAGTGTAGCCATCCTGGTAAAATTAATCTTTCACAGAAAATAAGCAGCCCAGACTTCATCTGCTGTGCTTAAACAAACTATAAGCCTGCTGTGTGTCTACCATCAAAAATAAACTACAAAAATAGTGACATGTGAAGACCAAAAGTTCTTCCAATTGTGCCCAACCACAAACCACTGAATATTTGGTAACAGCAACATGGCATGCAGATAGCATATCAGACTCTGCTTGTGTCCAGTTTAAAACAATCCCTTTGATCAATAAAATTTACCCATGCAAAAAAAGATGACCCCATATAGAGTCAAATGCTGATACTCATTACAGAAATCCTCGAAGAATGGAGATTTGGTAACAAGCAGCACTCTCACAGAAAAAAACCCCAGAATTAATAAAATGCTTTTAGATTTTATTTCTTTGCTGCTATGACTGAAAAGCTCAACCAAAAGGCACACATATATATTTTTTCAATATGTAAAATACATTTTTGCATAAAAAATAATGCATACACAGATCATTCCCTTTTCAAAACTCCAGTTTCTCCTGCCTCTCAGCAACCAGGTTCTGCCCTGGCCCTGTTTCCTTTCATGAAGTTGACTCCTCACCATACAGTACTGCAACCAGAGCAAGACAGGGCAAGAAAATACTTTTTTGGAAAACTTACCTCCACATACTGGCACAGCAGTTAAGCCACCTGACTTACAGAATCACAGAATTAACTAGGTTGGAAAAGACCTTTGAGAACATCGAGATTTCCTCCTGCTGCTGTTATCCTTAGAGCAAAAAGGGACTTTAAGAAGTTGGATATAGACCTTCAGTGAAAGATAGGGATAAATATGAAGAAGAGTTTTTTTAAGCAAGACACAATACTTTAATTTTTCTGTTTTAAAACTACATGGGCAGTTTTATCCCTTCAGTAACAGTTCTAGTTGGATTCTACATATACACAAGTATCTATCTGCCTCTACACCCAAATTTCATACATTGATGCCTCTGCCATGGCATCTTAATCTGATTTTCATGATTTTCTTGCCTTTCTCATGCTGCTATGTTTCTCCTCAGTTGTCATGTGGGCCAATTTCTCCCACAGTGTTTAGCTACTTAAATACTCATTAAAGAATTCGAAAAACACCTTGACACTTAACATTGATAAATATCTACTTACCTGTGACTATAGGTATCAGAATACATAGGACATACAGGGCCTTCCAACACAGATTTTATTGCAAAAATGGTGGACCCTCATGTGTGCTGTGCACTGTGGTTGTTTTCTGCCACGTATATTTCCTGAGCTTTTGGTTTTAGACATGAATATGCTTTTTGTTTTAGCCTATACTCACTGCTTTGCTATACATTGTCTGAATTCCTTTCTGCAGAAGTGATTATTCTGAATCACAACAGAGATTTGCTACATTTAAAAAAAACCCTTCCACTTGCTTACAAAAAACAGAGCAGCTTTTATAAAAGTAATTGGTTTTCAACCCTCCTTTAATTAAAGAGAATAGTTGGGGGAAAATTCATGTCAGAAAGACACAGGAAATCAAAGTAAGACTTCACCAAAGAACTAAGTGTCCTGGAGAAAATGTAACAGCATTTATTCAGATCATTATGCTGCTGGGAGATAAAAACTACTAAGAGAAAAGTCTGACATTGTGTGTGCAGAATGGATAATTTTAAATAATTTAATTTTTTTTAAAAAAAATTGTTTGGTTGGTTTTTTTTTTAAGCAGAATACCATTCCATTTACAGAACAATAACTGCTTGCTTAATTTCAAGTTTCCATCCTTATACACAATGCACCTACTAAAGGAAAAATCTCAAGATCTTAGAACTATCCATTGGAAATTTATCCTTGCACTTAAAATGTTGTTGGGAGCCAACGTTTTCTGATTCTTGATCCCACACTTTAAAGACAGCCCTTCTCCTGGTATACCAAATGCTGTACAAAAAATACAGACCACAGATACCAAAAAACTGGGGTGAACAATAGTATTCATAGTGAGATACAGCACAGCTCCCAAAGGGTGGTACTGAGAATACTTGCATCACAATCCTAAATATTATCCTATTCATTTTACACAGAGGAAACAAATCCACCAACCCTCTCGAAGACTAAATTTTTGCTTCAACTCTTGATATTGTTTTTAAGCAAACCACTTTTTCAGAGCTTGTTGGTACTTCCCTGGTACTGGCCACATGATCTGTGTCCCAGCTTCTAAACTGAGCACTGGAACTGGGGGCAGCTACACCACATGGTGTATGAGGAGATCAGAGGCTAAATCCTGGTCCTAAGTGGCTCCTTTACTTTTTTCCTTCTTTTTATAAAGTTCAAGGGCCAAGTTTATTTTGTGCTTCCTCATATTGGGCTGTCAGTGAGTAGAACTAAAGGCAAAAATGTCTTAAGAATCATCACTTCTTTCATTTATGGAGGAAAAAAATCACAGTTATAACACAAGGTGTGTTTTTCAAATTCAATTCCTAAACATATTTACGTAATTGAGTAGAAATTAGATTTTGAAAAAGTTCTTGGAACTTTCACTTACTTAAAGAGGACAGCAGTGCCTTGAATATTAAATTCTGCTCCTCAAAAGAACCTAAAAGGATTTCTGTACCTGGGGAATTTGAGTACTGTTACCTTTTTAAATGCTGCTCTATGCCTAACTGGAGATTAGGGACCTTAACTCTGAATGCTATTTGTTTCCAACATTTGGGTTTCAATTATGATTAATTAAAAAAAAATTAAAGATACACACCATGATTTATAGGTATTACTATGAAGATCACCTCAGCAGAGGATTGAATCACTGTTTTGATGCAATTAACTCCAGACTCTGAGGTACACCAGCAGGCCAGTCTGAGGCATCCCCAAACTCCCAGGCCTGCATCCTTCACCTCTTAACACAAAACAGAAAGAAAAAAACCTTAAACCTTCAGCTAGTCTGCATAGTTTATAATTGTGCAAAAAACAGCACGAGTGCACAGAAGCAAGTAGCGATTCTTTCCTCTAAAGTATATTCCCTAAAAAGCACATAAAAATATGAAAACTTACATATTTTAAAGTCTGGTAGGAATTCAGGGAAAATAAGGCATATTTATATTTTCCTCCTCTTCTGGCCTTCTGATTAAAACAATCAAGCTATCTGGGTACCTTGTGCAAGCCCCACACACACATTAAACCCAGGACCTCAAACAGCATTTATTAAAATCTTATTAGGATTGGCCTTTCTGAAAATGTGATACACATTTTATTTCACTGCAGATACAGCTTTCCAGGAAAAGGCTTGACAATGATGAGAGATCCTGAGAGAATTTTCAAAAGCAAATCATGATCATTACTACAAGTGCTGGCTTTATAATTGCAGGAAAACTTTGAGAGTCTCCATTTTGCCAACTTGGTGCTTTATGTTCTAAACTGTACAGGTTTTTATTCTATTCCATTTTAGCATATATTAAAGTTAAACATTTTGTGTGTGTGCACAGCAGATTATACAACTGTTCACTTCAGCTAACCTGCTTCTTATAAAAAAGCTGAAGAAAACATCCCTTTCAAATGAAACATGGAAATTTTCTAGACCATCTGGAAAGAAAATCACTGGCACCAGGAGAGTCTAGTTCTGTTTACTTAACAATGAGATGGCAAAAACCTTTCAACTGGTCATGCATCCAATACCTGTTCTCCTCCCACTTTTGCTACTGAAAATTAGTATCAGGGCTGTGGAACCATAACTGTATTCTGGAAAACCTAAAACATCAAAGATATTGTTCATAACCCTCTCAACACCTTTTGTTTGTATCCCACTCTGCACCTTGTCAGGCTGAGAGCTGAACTCAAAATGTTTGTTCACTTAGGGCAAAATCCAGAAACCTCATTGCTTGGGATTTGGTTTCATCTACACCCAATCAACACAATGTTGTTATGGGACACTTATTACACTAATTGCTAGACAAGCACCTTTTTTGTGGTCATGGCCATATTAGTATCCCCAAGAAATAAAACAAACAACAAGAAATTAACATTTAAGAAGCAGTTCGGTGCAATACACAGAAATCAAGAGCAGATCTAGGAAATATGGAGGATGATCTCAAAATTTAAGTTCACCTGTGGATAGTGCTGAGCTTCTTAAGAACTACAGGAATAAAATATTTCAACAGATGAAGTGGCACTACTGCTGTCCAAATTGCACACTGATATTGTGTGGTAGTATCTTCTCCTTGAGCAAATAAACATCCATTCACTTTTCATGGCACAAACCTCTACAGCTAAGGAGGGAATGGAACTTCTGTCCAGGGCTGCTAAGTTTCCAAAGTACTTTTGCAAGAGTACTACACATATATATATACATACACACACACACATAAAAACTTACTGCTGCAGTAATAGCTAAACTTAAATTTCATTGTGATAAAAATCTTGCTTGGCTTATAGTGCACTGTAAAAGCTACAGAGGTGCCCATCACTCCCTAATTAGCTACAAGAAGCAATAAATTCTAAATTACTTAATCAAAACAGCCATACTGTAATTTGTCTGTACTCCCTAGGTGTGGCACTATGTCACAACTATCACACACAAATGGGTTATTATTTTTTTAAATAAATACAAATATCAGTAAAGAAAAAAGACTAATGACCACATTTTCACCTTTTTCCATGCCACATGACAAAGTTCTAGTGGAACAGAGCAGCTGTGTTTGCACCTGTACTTCATGAGGTAATAGTGATTATATCACAGTGTGTAAAAGTGTGGCTATTGGTACTGAGCAGATAAAGAAATGTTCAGATCACACCATGGAATGATACCAAATCACCTCTCAAGTCAATCTTAGTGTACAAGGCACCAAGTTTTCTTTTGATTTTCAAGAGCAAGAGATGTTGTGTATTTGTAAAAGACATATTGCACATATATATTTGCAATTTATAATGACACATATAGCAATGAAAACTGTATCTGCACCTGGTAACATCGAGTTTGAGTGAAACAAGAGAAAACTTACCTATTTGAAAAAAGAACACTTGAGAAGCAACATTGACAAGCTACTTCTGCACCACTATCTACTTGAGTTTCCAAGAGCTTGCCTCCAACTAGAATGTCCTCAGTAACTGGAAGTGACACAGGGCTAATATCAGTTCCACTTGCTTTCTATCACCTACAACTTCAGGAGCCACGTTTTCAATTTTATATTCACATCCTTAGACCATCCAAGAGCTCAGAGAGATCTGCACCGTGAAGCCCCTGTAGCTTCACTGGTGAATATCAAAAGTTAATATCACACCTGAAGCATCAAATGTTAATATCACACCTCTGATTCTGAACATACCGTGGACAGCATGTAAGTATAGAAAATAAGTATGGTAAATGTAATACTGGAATATGGGGGAGAAAACTGCTTAGAAATCTAATTAAAGAGAAACTGTAGACTGCTACTTAGAAAATGTTACACTGTCTGTACAGTGTGGAAACTCCTGTTTTCCTTAACAAAAGAAAGGGGAAAAGCCCAGAAATTAAGAGTGGATTCTCAATCATAATAACAAATAATGTTGTGAATCCTGCCAAATTTTAAATGAAGAAAGAGTAAGTGCAATCTGTAAGTCAAGGACTGATATCAGCAAACTTAGAGCAAACTCATCTTCTATCACTAGCTCAGCAAGAGAGGACAGCTTAGGAAACTGATTTTTTCCTGGCTCCCAGAAGAGTGGGAATTCACATTATTTGGCTTCTTGTTGCAGGGCTTAAATCAGAGATCTAAATAAAAATTGTTCTAGCTGTACATCTACAATTCTGAAAAAATATGGTTGGTATCCAGGCATCTTCCCAGACACGCTGACATCCGTTTGCTGCTTTACAGGACAGAGTTTACACACCAAAACAGAACAACTTGATTTATTTAAAATTCACCTCAAAAATGCACTGTGTTTAGTTTCTTTTTTAAAATGAACATTCAAAGCATCAAAACATTACTTATTTAAAAAGAACCTTTGTTAAGAATAAGATAATTTACATACTGTAGATTGTGGCTGTGAGGGGAGAGAAACAACCTATGGTAGATTAGGCACAGTACGAAGGCCAACATGCCAGAAAACAATGCAGCTTTAAGCTCAACTTTTAAATGATCTGGACAAAAAAAAAACAAAACCAAAAAAAAACCAAAAAAAAAAAGAAAAACAAAAACAACCCAATTGGGCAAGAAAATGAAACCAACCACTTAATTGAGGACATTTGTATAAAACAAAAGTGTTAGTAAGTTTTCTATCTAGACCTAACTCATTCATGTATTTAAAGAATTCTATCTTCTTCCAAATAACAAAAAAATGTTTCTAAACCAAGGCAGATTATTATTTGGAACTGGCATAGTAAAATAAAGGATCACAGTATACAGAGTTTAAAATCCTGTACCAGGAAAGAGCAACAAGTGGTTTACAAGGGGATCATTTAGGTATATTATCTAATTTTTAAAAACAGAGATATAAAATATCAGTTGCATAGGGATTTAAATATAAGGCCAAGCAAGAGATTAAAGTAAAATAGAGCTCATAAGAAGGGCACTATGGTGTTAAAACATAGTATTTCCATTTGAATTAATTTCTAATTTAAAATCACAGTATTTTGCTAGCACTACAAAAAGTGAATGTCAAACTGTCCCATTAATCTTGTACTGAAAACTGACATTAGAACTTCTAAACAGTACAAAACTAAAGCTCATTGTCTAAACCTGATCAGTGTATTAGCACAACAGTGCTTGGTACGTACCTGATTTATATACTCTACCTTCTGTAAATAATATAAAGGTTATTTCTTGTTAATAAGTGTGAGATCACAATATTACTGCATGCTATCAGTGGTTTGCAGGCTTACTTGACATTTAATTATTCAGTCTTTGAAAGTGTAAGATCCCACCCTGCAGAATCTTCACCCATTGAACACAGAACACTGTCATTAATAAAATACAATAGAAGTTCCACCACTAACAACTAACATATAAACCAGGATTTTAGGTCTAAACCCAGTACAGTTCATTATTATTAACTCACAGCAATTTTTTGTTAGGAAGGTAACCTGTAGACTTCCAATTAATCTTGTATGTATTAAATATAAACAAGTGTGTAACTAATGGTTGTCTCTTGGCATTTCAAGTAGATTATTCAATTGTGAAAGTATTTCTGCAAAATCAATTTTGAGTTGTTAAAATGAAGTTCAAATATTAATTTCCATATCTACATGTAGCTTAATTAACCTAAAATTGTGAGGAATAGTAGTGTAAGGAAAAAAGAATTCTCCAGATGAATTAGACATTAAGGTACACTAACTGTGAATACCTGAACCAACATTGTAACTGAAAAAGTGCATAAACACTGTAATAACCACAAATGTGTTAACTACAGAACAAAAGATTTTCTGAAAGCTAAGTGATATTATTTTACAGGTTATTTACAGGCTGGGATTTTTCCAGACACCACAGAGCCAATTCATGATCTTAAAGTTCTTTTGATATACTCCAAGTGTCTTTTGGCTTCCAACCTATTTGGTGAGGAACTGATTCCCACCCCAGGGAATCAGGTACTGTACAGCTGAACAACACTGCCATTGTGGTTCTGTGATTCTTCAAAATTCACTTCTTTCCATTCTTCAGAGACAAAGCAGTGTTTTCACTTCACACTTTTCGTGGGCGTCTCGGACTCCGTAGACTGTCTGCCATCAGTCCATGCCTCCCGCGTGCTCTTCAGGGCCAGCGTTTTCTGCTGGTCCACCACAACGTAATCAACCCTCTCATCTGCCACGCTGCTGCCTGAGCCACTGTTCTTCTTCTGGGAACAGTAAGAAACGAGTTCAAGTAAATTAACAACAAAAAAGCAAGGAGGCGTCCCAAAGAGACACAGAACAAGCACTGGTTTCTCTGAAAGGTCCAACACTGTCTCTCCACTAATCATCTGAGAAATGACCATTAAGAGATCTTGCTGAAGGCAATTTTTGAACTCCTGATGGCAGAACAGCAAGAGCTGAACATCTGCTTACCTTACGAGGTGGCGTAGACTTTCCCGAATCTAGGTCCAGATCTAAATATTCCACTTGTTTATCTCCTTTAGGTTTTACCATAGGGCTGCTTCCTCCATCGAGGCTATTGCTTCCAAACAAATTCTGAAATCATAATATAAACAACTTCATATACAAATGTACAAACTAGTGGTCCACATTATCAAGTATGCATACTATGAACTGCCAAAATGTAAAAGGTTAAGGAAATTACTGAGACTCTTGCAATCACTTAAATCATGCAAATTTCATTGACCCTGTATGGCAAGGGAATACATTCTATGTCAAAAATGGGACAGAGTCAAAACCCAGTGGGAGGAAAAAACCCAAAAACCACCCTCCCAAATTTAAGGCTGCCACCAAACCCATCTGTGCTTTCCACTTAATGTCCCCTTCATATCATGAAATAAGAACAGATCATGTTTTGTTCTTTTTAAATGTAGTTATTATATCTCAAATTTAGCAGTACTTAAGCACAAACTTTTCTATTTCCCTCAATTGTTGTTAAATACCTGCAATAAGTTCCGCTTTACAGTAGTAGGAAAGCTAAAAATGAAACTTTTACATTTCATTCAAAAGTCATCATGATTAAGGTGAAAATCAAAGAGTAATGTTCAATTGACAAGATTAATATATTAATACTTTGGAAAATATGTGTAGGGCTGCCTGAAATGAAGTTGCATTGTATATACCTAAATTTCAATTAGCCCAGACTTTTACAACCTCACCTCCTCTGTCCTCTCCCAGCCTGATCCCTCCCTCTTAACAGGTGTTATAGGAACAGTACAATAGAAGGACTCTTCTCTAAAAGATAAAGAAAAAACAGGAAGACAGAGGGCAGCAGTCAGCAAAAAATGAAGAGGAAGGCAGAAGGAAAGACAGAAGGGTAAGGCTGAGAGCAACTTGAAAGAAAAAGCAGAATATTGCTGATTTTATTAAATAAAACATAAGTATGACACGTTCAAACAAGATACTTCAAAGCTGATGACAGAAAAAGATTAAGAAATATGGACTCCTTGCTAAGATAGAGTTGGAACAAGTAAAAATTTTCAAAAAGTCAAATTTGAAAATAAAGTCTGTGAGATATCTGGAAATGTTCTGGTTCTTTAGGAAATAAAATATTTTATGGGCTAAAGCCAAATGGGCTGGGCTTTTAAAATTGAAGTTATCCATTGTATCTCTACTGTCCAACTCACTTAACATTAAGTGGTAACAAGAACAAACACAAACAAATGATATGAAGTTCATTTTTGTTGCTCAAATTCCCAGAACAAATTTCTGTGTATTAAAGATACAAAAATCAGATTCTGTATCAATGTTTCCAGCATAAATTAAAAAAGCTGTTACTCATTAAACAAAAAAAATAATCTCTTATTTCAAACAAACTAGGCAGGCAGAACATATGCATTAGAAAACAGATACTTTAAATACACGCAAATGAAACAGAAAGGAAATTTGTAGAATAACCTCAAAATAGGACCGGTGCAAGCAAACAGAAGATATTAATGAGCTGGAGCATTAATTGTACCGTCTTGGTATGGAAGTTAAGCCCCTGGAACAGCCTTAAGAATCAACAGAAACACCTGGGTTGAGCTGTGATTCCATGCAGGGAGAACTTTGGGCACGGGTGGGGCTAATGTCTGGTGTAACATGGGATGCCTCTTGCACCTGTGAAATGGGACATCACCCACTACTTACCCTCACCTCCCTTGCAAGAGAGGAGCTAAGATTTAACATCAGCAGTTCCCCCGTGCTCGGTGCTTTTCCCCTGGGAAGCACAACAGGCACGGCACAAGGCACAGCTTGGGGCACGTGGCAGGCTCTGGAGCCTGCACCCCACCAGCTCCCACAGGGAATGGCACGAGGGGGACCTGGGATGTGGCATCCAGAGGCAGCAGTGGTGAGCTGCGGGGCAGGGACACTGGAGGAGACTGGGAGGGGATCCAGAGCAGCAGGGGACAGGAAAGTGAACAGCGTTGCGAGAGGAGAGTCCAAGGGCAGTGAGATGGGCCAGCACATGCCATATAAGAAGGCAGAGACAGAAACAGAACAAAAAAGGTGCTAGACAGACCCTCCCCAAAGAAGGTCGTACATAAATGATTTAAAGATGAAAAATACTGCTGTATTCCCTACTAAGAACCCAAACATATTGAGTGCACTGAACTGACTTGGACGGGGCTTTGAACAACCCAGTCTAGTAGACTGTCCCTGCCCATGGCACGGGAGGTTGGAACAAGATGATCTTTAAGATCCCTTTCAATCCAAACTGTTCCATGATTCTACACTAGATGAAAAGCTGAGCTCAAGATACAGGTTTCCTCCAGTGTTTTATGCATATTCTAAACCACATTTTAGTTTAGGCCTAGATCTACTGCTTTTGTCTTCCTTAAAACTACTGCTATTGGGTCTTTTTCTCTCTCTCCTTCCCCTCACCAAAGAAAAACCACAGTGTGTATCATTAACTTTTCCTAACTAGCTGCACTCCATGCTGAATATTTGAAGCTTTATTATCTGAGAAAATTCTCCCCCAAAAGGGGAAAAGATATAGACACTCAATACACAAAGACTCCTTCTATCTTCTTCTTTGAAAGATGCCTAATAAAATACACATGGTTCAGTTTTCATAGAATGTATACAACAAGTATCAATCATTTTTTTCCCCTGTTCCTTCTACGTTTCCGGGAAGATGTCCTTTTAATACAATTTAAGCATGTCTCAGAGGTCCTAGGACAGTTTACTTCCCTTCATGTCATAATACTGAACTGGTGCATAGCCCAAGGACAAGAAATTACAAAGAGGGGACAGATTCTAGGAAAGAGGTGGAAAAAAAGTCATGTTGCATACTGTTTTATATAATAGATATGTATATCAACCATTTTCTTTGTGCTCTTAAGTTCTTCAGTGAAATCCTACCAAAATTACAGCTTTGCTATGGAGATTTTTTAATGATTCTGTTGATTCGGTAGAAGTATAAAGGGAGTGATGCTGAGTGAAGGATGTGTGTTTGCATGATTTAAAAGTAAGGACTGCACAGGAAGAGAGTAGTTAAGACGTAGATTTTACATACTGGGTCTTCAGTGGACTGATTTGGGTTCATGGATACATAATTCTCTTCACTGTCGTGCGAGTCACTGCTGGAAGTTGTGCTATGAACTGAATCCGGTCTGGGTGACACGGGAAACCTGGAGGAGCTAATTACCAGGAATTATTTTACAAACAATACATCTGCAATATCTTAAACCTCCTGGTAAACAACAAAAAGAAGCATATTAGAGCTGAAATTTTCATTCAAGTTTACTAGTGTCACATTTTTTGGTTATACACAGTCCCTTTTATTTAATATCACGAAACAAAATTTCACACGGACACACTTTATTTCAATGCACAGATACACACACAGACTCACACTCTTCCAAGGGAAACTTCAAGCAACAAACAAGCTAAAAATAAGATACAGATGTACACACATTTATTAACACTCCAGTCACCAAACTGATTAATCTGAATGAGGAAAAGCCAAGAAACTTACTCTCGTGCAAAGCTTCTGGTGATAGGAGATCTAACTGGAGCTTGTAATTCTTCCCATTCAGGCAGAGGTTTTATTTCTAGTGGAGCTGGTTTTGCTATGTAAGAAACAGACAATTGTAAAGCACAGAACTTTCCTAAACAACTTAAATTTAACAGCTTTTCATAGCCTAAATACAGAAAAAACCTCTATCTTTCAAATAGTAAATACTAGTAAGGAAAGGAAGACACTTCAATTTTCAGAAAGACATGATATATTAACTTACGCTTTTAATCTTTTCAGGTAATGAGAGGAAATATCAATTAAAAAATTAAAATATAAAATTAAAAAACCCCACTGCAACTTCGGAATTTTGCAGCATATACTTGTAGGTAGCAATTCTGTTTTGAAAAGAGATTTTGAAAGTGGCAACATCACGTTCTGTCCTCATTCTGCCTTGATGACTTGTTGAGCTGGCAAGCCCAGGGAAGGGCTGATGGGCTGTTTCAGCAGAGCCAGCTCTGGGGACTTTTCTTGGCTCAGGGCCAGCTGTTAATATGCAAACTCTGCCCTCGTGGAATACGTGTGCCCTTACTGGTGAGGTTTCATAGCTCCACGAGTGGGCAGAACCTGCAGCTAAGACTAAGTCTGCAAAAGTGAGAAATGAGCCAACAGCAGGAGGAGCCTGGCTCGCTTCAGAGCTCATCCACAGTCGAGCAGAGCAATGTGCCACTCATGACAGATAACACTGTTCTCAAAAAAAGTGCCATCTTAAAATTCCATTTTCAGAACAGAACCATGAGTAGGCTATTAGCAAGAAACACTTTATTCCTCCCTCCAGCTTATATGTCTCACCTCTCCTAAACATTAGAAAAAAAACAAAGTATAAAAAGGCTTGTGGGGAAAAAAAAAATCACAGAGTCAAACTGCTGTCAACTTTATCCTCCCTAAAGCTGTTTTTAGAAAACAAAATGCGATATCATCATAAAAACAGCCTTTTCTCTCCTTGTGCCCACTGTCACCATGAGTTTTCTGCCTCTTGGCAGGTTCACTAAGATCAAGTGTCAGGCACGTAATGACAGAACTGAAAGTGACATAGGCAAGATGATACTAAAGCACGACTGACACAAAAATTGATCAGCTTGGCTCAGGTCCTCTGTAAAGGTCTGAGACTACCTGGCAGGAATAAACATTGGGTGAGGTACTGCTGCAGCAGACAGAGCCAGGACTTCGTCCAAACTCCACCAAGAACAGCAGAAGTACTTCATTCTGTTGCAATGGACTTCAAAACCCAAAGGTAATCGGTGCTATTTCTCTGAGATTTTTAATGTTCCTTATTTTCTCTACTTCTTGTGACTATGTAAGGCACCAACTCAGCATCTTCAGTAAAGCCCATCAAATTAATTGCAATCCTTTTTAAGGTGCATAAATAGATGACTGTACTAGTGTATGATCAGAAGATCAATATTTTGCTTCATTTCAAGAGACCTAAGTGAATTGGGATTTCAAGTTATTGCCTAACAAAAGTTTCAAGTAACTTACAAGTTATTATGTACAATTTACAAGTTATTATATACTTGCTAAATAAACAGACAAAATACAAACAGCTACAACTGAAGAGATCAGAACATTCACGTTAATATCAAAGAAAAGTTTCCATGCACTGTTCAAGCCAGAAAATCTTTAATTCCTTATACAGGAAACTAGTTGCTTGGCATGGAAAATGCATCCATGACCTTAGACTATAGCAGAAAAGAATATGCCAGAGTTATTCTAAAATTACAATTTTCTTAATTTTTGCTTCACTTATTTTTATAAAGCTCCATATACATACAGTGCTAAAGTACATACCCTTTCTTCTTGTAGTAAAGTCACCTATGGTTTGTGAATCAGTTCGCTCTAAACCATGTGGTTTAGGTCTTAAAATTTTAGGACTTTGACCTAATTGGCAAAAAGAAGACTCTCTTAATAATATTCTATTTGTAAGTGGAAAACTGGAATTTTATAAATAAACATCACAACCCCCTGCAGAAAGGTTAATGCCACAAGCATAAGCAAGTTGCTGAAGGAGATTTTACAGTCTAGCTGGGGCTCACGCTAAGGGGTTTAAGCACCAAACCAGAAACAAAGAAAACACTGCATGCAAGTAATAAATGTATTGGAGGCAAATGTAAAAGCTGTACAAAAAGGCTAAAAAGTGCATCAACAAATATTGTAACTGATCATTACTACTAATTGGGTTGATTAAAAAAAATAAAATACATATTTGAGGTATATTTAGTATGAAAGGAAAACAGTCATGTTTCAGATACAAGTTGAAGTACCCGGAGAGAAATTAAATCCTCCTTAGTCACAAAATTTCTTTGTAAATAATGACTCTTGGGAGTCTCCACTCCTATGGTGCTCTTGGGAGGTCTTCTACCCAATGTGTATCTCCCATTTGAGAAGCCCCAAGTATCTTTTTTAAGAGTGTATTTGATAAATGTGTTCCCCAGAGGTCTCCATCTGTGCGTACCAAACCCCACCACTCCGACCCTGCAGACACAGTAGGATTTTCTTCCCAAGTTTCCAGCCTTCATACTGCCCCCCCACCAAGGCACAATCCACAGAAATGACCCTAGAATGAAAATATCAATCATCTCCCTACAGCCAGTAACACACATCCCCTTCCAAAACAAGGATGTTCTTTAGCCAACTTGACCAAACTGTGCAAGTGTTCCAGGTCATGCTGTCTATTTTAAATAAACATGATCAATAATGTGTAATAGCCCTGAGCTTTCATTAAAAGCCTATCTGACAAAGTGTTAATATTAAAAAAGGCAATTCCCTTCAAGTGGTACACCAAGAAGCCATATGAATAAACCAAATGAAAAGTTTAAGTCTGGTTATGTTAGAAAGCTGCCTTACAGCACAAAATGGAAAAGGACTGGTACAGACTCAGGTGTGGTACTCCCAGCAATGGGGGAGAATGCTTTGTAAAGAATAAACTTGGCAACAAACACCAGAAGTTTGCAAATCTCTACCCCAAGGGTTTTGCATATGAAGTGCTCTATTACTGTTATCACTGAAGTATTGGGAATAATCAAGTAACAACAAGTAAGGTAAACACAGAGGTTTTGTACTGTATCTTAACTTCTACACAGTGCTTCTGAGAGACCATGCAGGTAAGCTGAAATTTATTTATTCATTAGTAGTGCTGCATAGCAACTTCCTTAAAAAGAAAAGGACATGAAATTATTTTTACACAGACAGTTCTTTCCCAATTTCAAAATCAGATGCTCCCTTAAATGGCTCAGTGTGCTGATGAAATGGGTGAACAGTTGAGCAATGCTGACCAAAGACACAGACTGTGAAGTAGAACATGAAGTATTTCTGACTAGAGCCAATTCAAAAGCACAAGCCAGCATGTTGGTGTACTCAATTCTGAGCTGATCCAATATTCTTAAGTCCTTGCCTATAACTCTCTGATAAAAGCCTGCCTATTTAAAAAGATCAGGATCTTCAAATTGATGGAACAAAAGGAGAAGTTCAAATCCAAACACTTTCTGTTAATGACAATTCGATGCTGAATACCATTACCTGATCATAATAGTTTTGTATTTCAGAGTTTTATAATCTGATTTAAAAGAAATCTGGCCCAATACAACTCAAGTTATTATGCACTGACATAGAAGAACAGATTGTAAGCACAGACAGAAAACTAGCAGAGGTAACAGAGTTAATTAAATTATTTAAGCAGCATGCACTTAATAACCTCTGCTCTTATAACCAAACAGATTGAAGTGCCTGAAACCCATAATACAGAGCTAAGCTCAAGGAACTCAAGGCTGTAATTCATTATTTCTCCTTCTGTTAATGATGCTACATGGTCTAGCACAACCAACTTTCTGAACTGGGATTAGCCCCATTTGTAAAACGTGGATATTATGTAACTGCCTGCTTCACACTTAATTTAGTACTTACCAACCGCTCAGATTTCCAGAAGAGTTATATAAATGAGTACAGATCCCTTTAATACTTCTACATGGGACAAGAACACACAAAACTCACTTGAGTTTTCACCTTTTGCTGCTGGAAGACTGTTCAATTGCAATAAATTTGGTGGCAAACCAGCTTGCTGCTACCAACCAGCCAGGATAATGCAATTCTTCACATTTAATGTGTCACAGAGAATTAAAATATTTGTGCAGAGTGTTTTCTTTTTCCTCCTTACAAAACAAAAAACCCAAAGGCCTAATCTCTGTTGAGCAGCTTATACTGTGCAACAGGAAAGACCTGACACCAGGCAAAGGAAAAGAGGAGGGCGGGATCAAAATCACAAATCTGAGGTTATCTATTTGTGTAATTGCAGAATTTTTCACCCCGTTTTTGCTCATTTAAAAAGATAAAGTGACATGAGCCAGGGCACTGAAAGCCCTTAACAATATCCCTTACTGCTTTCAAAAGACAATTTTCCCCAGGAGCACATCCCTGTATCTCTGAAAAGCAACAAACTGATTAAAATGTGGAGGGGAAAGTGTTTCCCACCTGTACAGCAGGCTGGGCTCCCACACCTATTCTATCCACAAAAAACTCACTGGAGTGTGACAGGGCTGTTCTTCAAATCAGTGTAGTGACAGTAGGGCTCTATGGAGAGCCTGGCTCCATACAGCATTCCAACACCAGCAATACTGAGGAACACATTTCCTGTGGTTCCCACAGCCCAGATTTACCTCATCTCAGGAAAAATAATACTTTTAAGTTACACACCTATTGTGGGAAAGATAAATCTGGTTAAAGGAAAAAAAAAAGTTTCATTTATGCAATTTCATTTTTTTTCTAACTGAAAAGGAAATAAATGTTGCAACACCACTGGATGCAAACCTACACAGGGAAAAACAAAAACCAAAACCAAATAAATTATGTCAAGTGAAACCAACCAAACAAGAAGTGAAAATTAGATGTTTTTACTGTTCTATCAAGTCACCACCTGTGAAATGCAAAATGCTACAGCCAGGAGACAGAAGCTCAGCTTCTGCAGGTTCTATCAGACTGTACAAGGGCACTCTGAGCTGAAAAATCACTAATGAAGTCTATTTTTCTAACAAATGGCTGCTTGTACAAACTGCCAGGCAGAGCAGGAGATTATGGCTGTGGCACTGGAGCGCACTCAGATGCACAAATTCTGCTCCTGACATTTGAGGCATGTCAATGCTGCCTTTGTCTACCAAGTCACCAGGAGAAGAGCCCGTTTGACACGTTTGAGTTTGTTTCAAACAATGGTTTAAACTGAAAAATCCTTCTTGGTTTTTGCATTGGCTCTTGTTGTTTTCCATAGAACACTTGGTATATAATATTGGGGGAGAGGAAGCTGTCCCACTGCAGTAAATTCCTGCATCAGTGTAGCTGGGTCCTAATATTTTTGGTTTTGAGGACATAATGCTGAAAAGATTTATTTGTTCTCAGACTATTGCCTTGAAACACCAGAACTAAACATGATTTCTATTAAGGACACTTCTTTCCTGACTGGATGCTTGCTTCATGGCTTGCTGGCAAGGGATTTCACATCAGGAAATTGCAAATATCCTCACAAAAGAGGCCAACTCTTCCATTTAAATACCAGCTATTTAGGGCTTAAAATTTTAAGGTAAATATACTAATGTACCATAAAATTTGAGAAATGCATTATTTATTTCCTGGCCAACAGGACTTATAATCCTTATGAGACAAGGAGATCATTTGTAGGAATGCTAGAGCTGTGCTGTGCTTGGGATAGGAGGGGGAGAGCAAAAAGAGAAACCAGCCACATAAGTGCTCTGCATCCACACAAAAGTACTTTCAGAGAGAAATAACTAACCACAGTTCCTTGTTTCTATCAACAAAATACATATTTTGTTTGTATTTTTGTAATTAGACGAAGCTGAAACTTGCAGAGGTCCAAGAATTCCCATACTCAGAATCACTGTAGATTTTTCCTCGAAAAACAAGGCTGAAATTCACTGTCTTGCTCCCAAAGAATTTATTATTTGGTTTTTAATTCTGCAGAGTAAATTCCTGCTTTTTTTCTCTTCCTCTTCCTCACCCAAGTGAACCCTGATTCCCAAGTACATGGTCATCAACATAGAGCTCTACAAATATCCTGAATTTGCTTTTTCATCTCTGTTTTTGTAAGACTGTTTCCTGCCAAGATACTTGTAATTAGAAACATGTATTTAGTTATACAACATTCAAATGGATTTCTGTACTAGTATCCACCAACAAATAGGAATATCAATAATTATCAATTTGTGCTGATTGGGGATAAGATATGGATGCTGATAACTATGGTCTCAAACAAATTGAAATCAACTTATTCTTCAATGTTATGAAATACAAAAAGCAGTCACATAAAGAGCTGCTCTCCAGTCTTCTCAGACATCTTTATCCCCTCAAAATAACTTTTTACAGCAAACTGGTACTTTGAATGCTACAGGAATGAAGAATGAATTGGAAAAAAATAAGTCCAACTGGATCTGACAGGTAACGTTCACTGGTATTTCTAAAATATTTGGCAAATGCTATAAAACTACTCAAGGAATGGCAAATGTCATAAAACTACTCAGTGAATACCAAATCATCAAAATACTATTTGACTACTCTAATTTGAGTAACTCTACATGTCTGTATTTTAAAACCCCCCAAAGCTTGACGAATTGCAAAAAATTCAATAACAAAGACTGTTTTAAAACCAAAATACAGTGTTCTGGAGTGTTTATGGACAAGAAGTTTAATGCTGCTCTAAGATTCACGAAGACCAAAAGACTTCAAAAACAAAACACAGAAAAAACCCCAAAATTTAAATTATTCACCGGAAAACTAAAGATTAACATTAAGCCTATAACAAAGTAATGGAATTGCATGACGATATGTGCATTAAAAACTATGTTTTTTTTGAAAAAAGTGATAAGGGCACAACAAAGAAGAGAAAAAAATTATGAAGAGAATTAAAAATAGGGCATTATTACCCACGTTCTCTTGTTCCTGCTCTACCTCATGTCTTTGGAGTTTAAAATTATCTAAAAAAAAATCCCTAAATTTAATCACCCCCAGCACCAGTATTTGAGTAAGTACTGCAGTTTGTCTTTAGAAAACTGGCATATTTAATTTATTTACAACCATTGTGTCCAGCAAAGCGCAGCTTCCTCTGCAGCTGTGATGCAGCCATCCAAATGAAATCTTTATTGAAATTATTTGTTGTTTCAAAGTTTTAGAAGACAAATCACAGCTGCAAGTTTAGGACTGGTACAACACAGCAAGGAGTTATTCAAATCCATTAAGTGAAAACTAGACTTGTACAAGTAATTTAGTACAGGCATGGAGGAAGTCTAATTTTCAGCTAAATGGGAGCTTGTGGAAGATCAAAGAAGAAAAAAAAATCAATAAATTTGTACTCAACTTGCTTTACAAACTCTGAGGAAGCACCAAAACATCCCCCAAAAGCCTAGTTTTTTAAAAATTCCTAAATGGAATGAACAAGGGGTGTATTCTCTCTCCAAGAGAGAATAGAAGATAAAATGCATGGATTTCTTAAAAGCACAGTGAACAATACTTCTGTTCAGAAAATTCATCACAAAAGTTACAGTTTCTTTTTCAACAGATTTTTAGTTCAGTTCTTGCTGCAGAGAGAAATCACTATTCTCATATTTTCAATGCCTACTTGTCCTAAAGCCTCAGAACATAACTGAACCTTCATTAAAGAACATGCAAGACAGTGATGATAGTGCAGAATAATTGATCAACAGTAGAATCAACACTGAAATGTTGCCAGTTCTTAATTATTATTATTTTTAAGGAATTGCCAGTTCCCATCATCACAAATGCTGTCAGTGTTTCTCTGAAGTTTTATTTAAGGATGGCGTGGTGCTCCTGCTGTATCAGGACATGTTCACAGTGTCCAACTTAAATATTTATATGTTTGAGTGCCTAACAAGGAAAACTGTTCATCAGGCTTTTTATAGCTACCTTCATGATTAATGAGGGTTCTTAATTTACTTAACAACTACCTACTTTGCCTGGGATTTGTAGAGCACCATGCTACACTGCAACAATGGAAGATTATTCCAGTCATCACAGTGGGTCCTATGGGAACCAGAATGTGGCAGGTGCTTCCTGCTACAGGAATGCTCTGTACCCAATTACCTTTTCCAAATGGGCCTGGGCTCTTTTATAAAGAAAACTGGAATTTTCTGTGAAGTTTATCCATTTGGGAGATGCTCATGAGGAGTGGTGGCAAAGATACAGCCACATGTTTAGGAACAATCCATGTATTTGTGGTTTAACCACACAGATTATGTCTTTTAACATCTTAAATGAGAAAAAAAAAACAACTATGACAAAAGCAACCAGATACATTTTTAAACATTTTAAAAAATTATTAAAGAATTAAACATTTTAAATCACAATTTCCACCTCCCTGAGAATTTTCTTGCTCTCTCTCGGTTTCTTTTGTTTGTTTTCTTGTTTTCAAGCTGCAACTGGGTATTTTCTTGGCATGAAAATAAATGTGTACATCACGCACTGTCTCTAAACCCAAGTTTACCACATGCTGGGCTGAAAATTACCAGGGCCAAGCAGCAGTCTCTTTTAAAGGCAATCATGTGGACTTAAGTTGTAGGAAGCCTCTCAGATTAAATGCTGATATATTTATGTTGAAATATAAGCCACCAAAACAAACAAACAAACAAACAAAACCCCACCAAGAAGCAAAAAAAAGAAAAAAAAAACCTCAAGCACCACACTAACTATTGGTTATTTTTGTTACCAGCAAAATAATCTGTACTTCCCAACCCAAAACTAGGACTTAAAATATTGTTCAAAATAATCTTGAATGCAAATATTAACAATATTTGGACAAATAGAGTTTCTATTCAAGACAAATGAAGCAAAGTCCAGTACCATGTTGTAAGCTGGGAATTCTGAATTCTGTATTGTCTCTATCAGCAATTTGCTGAGTGATCCTGAGGGCATTGTTCCATCTCAGCTCCCCATGACCTGGAACTAGGATCTGAGCTAAATGGAACTCTCTCAGAAAATGTTTTTAAGTATTATTGATCAAAAACTTTACAAAAATGACATTTGTATTCATTCATTCATATGCTATAGTCAAATGAATAAGATTTAACTTTTGACTTTCATTTTATCATGGCCATTGTTACTTCAGCCATATGCCTACTGTTCATATATTTCTTTTCAGAATCTCAAAAAGCCCACTTTGGTAGAAATGTGCTATAACACAGAAAAAAGAAGCTACCAATTAAATGTATGCTGGGCATCAAGCTGAGATTTTGAGGAAGTAAACTCCACCATCACCAACTCCATTGCTGACTTTACACTTTGATTCAGATATTGAAAACTGCATTTTATCAGTCAAGATGACAAGCACATCTTTCTTAAGAGATTTCAGCCTTACAGATGGGATGATGTTACACAGCTATAAGGACTTGTTCTGGACAGCTCCTAAACTGTTAATTAAGAAAAAAAAAAAGTCTGTTTCTGTAGTGGTTTGGTCTTAAAGTCTTGTTTTAAGATGAGATACCCTTCTGCCCTAGCCATGGAAACAAATCCCGGGTCAGGAGGGGGTCGCTGTCATGCCCAGAGGTTCACAGAGACCCCCATCTCTCAAATGCTGCACCACTGAAATGCTTCCTCCTGACCCATAAAAAACAATTCACATCTTTTTAATTTTAGTTTTGACCACAAACTTTTTCCTTGAAAAGAGAACCTGGTTGTTCTTTGCTGCCTAATCTGGCTAGGAGTCCTCCTTCACCTCACAGCATTTGGGCCTCTTTAATTCTACTGCTCCTTCTTGGACAAACAGTATTTTGAAGAAGGCATGTCACCATCGCAACAAATGTCACTTTTGCTCTGTGGCAGAACCAGTCACTGTCTTTCAATAATTCAGAGAGCAAGATCCATCTCCATGGGTGGATGCAATATTTTTTCTGCTATTTTTCCAGCAAACATACCTCCAGTTTAGCATCAGGACTACATGCAATTGTGGCAAGCTAAAGCAGCCAAAAAGCAGAAATACAAAAATCAATATAGCCAACGGTCCTACATAACTAAAGAAACAGCATTCTGAAAAAAAAAAACCAAATTAAAAAAGAGATTATGTTTGTCATTCAGTTACAGGTGAATGCAGAAAAGCACCTGCCAAACACTCTCCATTTTGTCCCAAGCAATACATCACTTACCTTTTGGTATTCTTCTCTAAAGAACAAGTAAAGTGTTTTGATTCAAGTTATTGGGGAAGAGAGCCAAGACCATGTTTTGAAATTCCTCTCAAGACTTCCAGAAAGTACTGGAAGCTCCCCGTATTTACAGAAGCAGCTGTGAGCTAGAGAAATGAAACTACACAAATCTGTACTGTAATCTCAAGGCTATAGATACTTTTATTCATTATTATTTTTTAACCCACTTTCTGAAGCAAAGGTCTAGTGGATAAAGAAACAGACTGGGGAGATCAAAGAGTCTAAGGGCACAAGCAGCAAGCCCTTAAAATAAAGGAAAAGAGATGCTAAACACAGATATTTAACAACAAAAACCAGTGTATCCTTCCTTTATGTGCTGGTTTCACTGCATTATCCCTTTGTCAAATGCATTTTTAGCACTGGCTATAACAAACCTCCCTGGCCCACAAAAATGTGACTGACCTAAAGCTCATGTGAAAGGTGTGGTGGTATTTCTAATAGCTTCCAAAAAGCTTGGAGGCAATGCAAACACTGTTTTTGCAGCAATCTGTAACCAATAAAAAAAAAAAAGACAAGAGCAGCTTGTTCTGACGGAACATTAAATGTGCCCTCATAACACCTTACCACCAACACACCTGATCTCTGCAGCATTTTAGAGACCATCTTTTGGAGAAGCACCAGTGGTCTTAAACAGAAGTTCTTGAACCAATGGCATATTAAATCCCCTCAACATTTATAGGAGCAATAGCCCAAAGGTAAGTATTTTATGTTCCATTTCCTCCCCTTCTGTGTCTGCCAAAGATTTATTGATCACACAGGCCTACTTGACACTTCCTATGCACTAATTTGCAGCAGAAGAGCATTGCAGTACATTTACATAAACAGAAACAACTTGATAATGGAAGCTGCTACAAGAACTTGAAAGCTGAAAAAGCAACACAGAAGAATATAAAGCACACCATTGTTTTAGTTAGGTAAATGTCCACTTAAACAAGGGCTTTACACAGTTTAATTCAAAGAAACCTGCAGTTTTATTTTCCCAAAAGTGTATCTTGAAGGAGTGTAGAGATCTCAGTTACTGAAATGGGAATATATCACCATTCCAATGTGCCATCAGGTCTGTTCTTCACAACAATGGAAAACTCGCAGTGGTGCATTTGATAAAATTAGAGTGAGGCAGGCTGTGTGTGTGTGCTACTAAGATAAAACCCTCAGTGGTAAATCAGAATCATTACCATGCTGAGCACCTCAAGATACGAATAAAACTTTTTCCAGCCCCTAATTACTATAACCATATTTACTTTTAAGGGTAGTTTTACTTCAAAATCACTTTAGTTTGTAAATTACATTAAAAAATCTGTCTTAGGTTGGAAATGGGGGGGTGTATTCTATTCTTATCTGATGGGGCAGTTATCTTCTGTTAATTGGGCAGTTTTCTGTATCTCTTCCACAACCCATCCTCCCTCCAGGGAGACATCTTCTGTTAATGGGCCAGTGAGTGTCACTGCATGGCTGATACAATTACATCATCCCATTGGGAGATGCTCTGCCCAGGGGGAGGAGCCAAGCATTCCTACCTGGATATCATCAGAGTTCTGGAAGACCACAGTCAGCCTGTTCTGCTGGAATCCCAGAGGAGCAGCTTTCTTTTCCACTGGATTCCCAGAGGAGCAGCTTTCTTTTCCACTGGATTCCCAGAGGAAGACCATGCCCATCTACACCACCGCTAGATCTTCAGAGTAAGGCTATGCCCTTCTACCGGATCCCTGCTCCAACAGAACCACATCTGTCACTGCAGGAGGGCTGCAGCCACCATTTCAATTGGACTGCCACTAACACCCTGACCCACAGGGTGTCAAGTCGTATTCTGACTCTGTCAGTGTCATTTTGCATTACTGCATTGTTTATTTTATTTTTATTTTCTTCCCTAATAAAGAACTGTTATTCCTATTCTCATATCTTTGCCTGAGAGCCCCTTAATTTCAAAATTATAACTATTTGGAGAGAGGGGGTTTACATTTTCCATTTCATGGGAGGCTCCTGCCTTCCTTAGCAGACACCTGTCTTTTCAAACCAAGACACAATCCTATTATTTTACAGTGACAATGTCTTCCAAAAGTCTACAGGCAAAAATTTCATCCAGTAACTCTACATTCATTAAAAGATATGTTAACACATCCTAAAGTCTTTCCCCTGGTCTGAGCTACATCTTTCTAGCTATAAGGCATTTGAGGATGGGAGCAAAGCAGGCTCTTGCCTGCCACTTACTAAATGTGAAACACTAATTCTGTTCCAAAAAGAGAGATCCAAGAGCAATGATGCTGCCCCAGCAAACATCTGTGTGGCAGTTTTGTGCTGCCAACTGCAAAAGTGAGATGCTTTTCAACACATGCATTTATTACTTTTGAAGGTCAAACATTTTATCTGTAAAATACACAAACTGGCCAGTCTGGGAAAATATTTTAAATTGCTTCAGTTCAGTTCAGTTTATTCTGAACTGGATTCAGAATGTTTTCCAGTATCAACTTTCCCCAATCTCTTCCTGTCCAGTATTTCTTAAGAACCAAACAAAACTGCTGTCTGATAACACAGAAACAATTAGACACGAGCAGAGGGCCAAAAGTCTTAAAAAAGGCAATGCCTCAATTTTTGCAGATGGGCAGGCGGAATGTGACATGGTGCTTTTCATTGCATCACAGCTCATCTATCACAGACGCTCTCTACTTCCCTTTTAATTACAGGCGGTTTTCACTCAGTGGTAAAAATACTCATTTAAAGGTTTAGTTAGTGAATATTTTGGATCATCTGAATATTAGCCATTACACTTTCCTACAATGAAGGCAGCCATTCTCAATGTAAATACTAATATTTTCAATTACATAAGATTTAAAATAGGACTTACTCAAATGCAAAATAGGGCAGACATTTGACCTGATGTTTAGTTCCGTCTTCTACAAGAAAGTTAGTTATCTTGTCTCAAAAACTTAGTAGGGCAACAAGTTCTTTAAGCATTTGCCTGTATTTCTAGTAAGATGGCTGATAAAACATTTTAGATAAACTGGAAAATCCAAACTATTTATTAGGGATTCTCTATACAAGTATCTCTTATAGACACATTGCAACCCAATCGTCTTGGTTCCTTAAGAACTCTGCTCACCCAAATAACCCTTATTTTAACGAAAAATAAACACATTATGTGCCAGATTTAAGAGATTAATTTTTTAGGATAGATTCAAAGGGGCCCCTCTAAAATGAGTTTGTGTGCTGATCATGTACCAAACATTGTTATGGCTTTAAATTTGTGTTCTACCCAATGCCTTGTGTTCTCTTCCTGCATCACAAGTGTCTTCAATATACAAGGACACACTTCTGAACCTTAGGAATTCAGTGTCATTTTTTCATTAGTAAGTACGGCAATAAAATCTAAACCTATGCTTTTATTTGGCATTGTTATTGTGATGTTTTAATAATGTTAAAAATAATCCTATGGCTCCTCTGTGATTTGGTTATCTCATAGGACAAGAATTATTTCTAAAATAATTTCTAAAAACGTGATAATTTTCCTCCAAGCAGAAGTTGAGAGAGCTATGTTATTTTCCTAGATGATAAAAATTAGGTTTTCTTGGAGGTTTTCCTCACCTTTTCTGTCTGGTTTGAGGTTCCGGTCCACTGGCGGTGGCTCACATTCTGCAGCAGGTACCGACCGTCTGGGAGGGGTCTTTGGGCTGGACCTGAAACCCATGTGAGCAGGAGGAGGGACTTGCTTTCCAAACAATGGAAAATCAAACGTGCCAGGTATCATTGGTACATAGTTTGTTTCCTGGATGGGTTCAGTGAAGCTGCTGGAATGCTGTCGTGGAGGAGAGTTGGGATTCATTGGGACATAATTTTCATCTAGTTCTTCACTTGAAACACTTCCCACTGTCAACATGCTTCTGTTTTTCTAGAATTAACATATATTTCCTTTAACAAAATAAGTTATGCAATCAGCTGTGAATCATATGAGCCTTTTAACCTAATCTACTCAGATTAATGTATTCTATTGAAAGTGAAAAATCACAAACACTGCACAGCTTGCTTTCTTACACAGGAACAAAGAGCACTCAAGCACTGTCACTGTCGCCTCTCATCAGATCAAGTTATACTTACAAAGTGGTTATGGAAGCCCTCCAATGAATTAGATCTGTCATTCGGAAACGTTCGTGGAATATCATAACAGTCTTGAGAACTAATTTCTAAAGAAACAAGAAGAGAAAGTGGCTATTTATCACCCTTGTTCCTGTCACTTGGCACAGGCATCCAGAGTCTATTGTTATTTACTGTCTGCTTCTGAGAGTACACAAACACACCTCTTGAAGCTGTGGCCCCTAGATTTATCCATCTTTGAAAGGACTGCATTCACAAACAACCTTAGCACTCATCACTTACAACTTGAAGCACTCACAGTGGCGTTTTTTCATGGCAAGAAAAGAGAAATCAATTTTTGCTTTTAAAGAAGCAGCAGAGTCTATCTTTCAATTGAGCATGTGTAAGAACTTAGTGCAATGAGTGAGAATCCGGGCTCTCATGAAAAACCTATTCTAAAACAAACAAACAACAGATGTAGCTTAACGTCTGACTGATGCCCTTTGCTTGGAAAGTGCTGATCCAACAGGATCCCATCTGTTGCAGGACCCCTTCTCTCGGCTTCCCAGTGTGGTCTCCAGGGGCTTTCCCTGCAAAACCAAAGGTCTCTCCCTTTTCAGAGTCCTGGCTCTTGGCAGTCCCCACTAAGCAGGTCCTCAGCTCTGTGGCTGGTTCTTTGCTGGACAGGGATCTTCTGTGAGACTCCTGGCTCCCAGGTGCTGCTCACCCATGCATGCAGCAGGTTGCCTTACCCTGTGGCAGGGATGCCCCTCCTCATGATGCCAGCACAGAAACTGGGCAAACTCTGGGGTTTATCCCCACCTTACCCTGAAAAAAACCTTTGAAGTTTTTTTAAGATTTTCACCACAGAGGAAAGATAAACAATTCTGCTCTTAAGTACCAAATTTAAACAATGTTTTCAGAAAGACTAATTTTCTTGAGGCAGACAATCTCAAATTCAGTATAGGAATAGTCACCTATAAACTTAGCAAAATGAGTGGTGGTTTTGCATGGGAGAAAATACTACAAATGTTCATTTGTAATTTTAAAACACTAACAACCACCAATATTTTATGCTCAGTCTACAAAATGACAACAGTATCTGAGCACCTGTATGATCCCATCCATTCTGTATACTGCCTCCTCTAAAAGCCTTGTATTCATCCCTCATCTCAAACAATTCTTCAAAATAATCTGTTAACATAAATATTGACTTAAACCAAATAAAAATTTCACTTTCAAAACAACACTGTAATACCCACCTGCTTCAGAAATCTGAAAGGAAGTGAAACCCTTAACCCAAGAGTGGTTAACAAGACAATACACATGACAGCACATCTGGAGTACCAACATGTAGGTGCCCACAAGTGTAGCAAGCACATTTCTCTCTCTCTCATGATTTTTTTATTGAGGTGCACAGAGAGAAATGTGCTTGCTACACACAAGGAACAACTTTAACTTTACTAAAAGACTGCAGTAAGCATATCTATCACATGGACAGAAAGAAAGGCTGGTGGCTATGATCATCAAATCAGGGTTGATCTCAAAGCTCTGGGTATACACCATATCCCACTTATCTTCATGAAACAACTTCAGCTTCTGTAGATTGTACTACACTTCACTAAGCTCACTTTGGTAATTCTGAAAGACTGATAATGGTAGCATTGCATTCAGTTATATGAGCTTATTACCAAATAAATATGTCTAGATCTTCAAATATTTTTAGCCAAGGCTGAATGCCACGCTGCAATATACATCCCTTATGGATGGTCTGTGCTTTGCTGTTTTGATGGTTTCCTTTAAAAATCTCTGTTGCTCTTTCTAATATATTTTAAACACTTTGTAAGGGGCTAAACACACTCGCTCCTACGGGCTAGAAATGCTCCTCACGTTATTCAGCCCATTCATATCATTCAGATCACGTAGCTCAAGACAAAAAACCCGCAGGACAACACACGGAATGCCGACCTTTGCGGAAGACGTTCAGATCTCCCGTTGAAATGGTGTTACTGCGCGAGGGCGGCGCTCCCGCAGTGGGAATACAGTAACTGCTGTCAGTGTCTGAAGCACTGCGACTGACGCTACAGGTTTCCACAGGAGATCGATCCGCTGCCTGGTGAGGTTTGGGCGGCCGAGGTGGAGGGATGTCTGGAATAGTCTCCAGTTTTGAAGTCTGAGGCAACGTTCCCTCTGGGAAAGTTCGTGGGATCTGATAAGTACCTCCAGGTGTGGGGGGAATGTCATAGCTAATGGAGATGTGCCTCATCTGTGCGTCTAATGACGTTGCTGACGGGGTATTGAAAACATGTTGCTCTCCTTCGGCATCGGTTCCAGATGGAGACGCTGCCTTGGGCAAAACATCCTGGGAGTAACTCCTAGGCAGGTTGTAGAGGCTGGAGTCTGCCAGTGTCAGCACGGAGCGGGAAGGTGGGGAATCGTAGACGCCCTGCTGCGGGAAGAAGCCGTTCACAGCGTGCTTGCTCCCTGATGCAGCAGGGGTTTTGTGGGAGGGCAGGTTATCGTTGCAGTCTGTTTCTGAAGAGCTGGATTTTGCAGAGTCAGCATGAGATCTACATGTGAGATTGTGAGATTAGAACGTTGATGAGCACACAGAGAAAAACAAACATTGCAAACCATAAACACAATGCTTATCACTTAACCAACTGAAAAGTCTACCAGTGTCTTCCAATTTTTTTTTTAATTTTCATTTTTTAAAGATGAGATGCAGGAACTCAATTATTAAACAAACAGGAGTACCTAGGCATCTTAAGTAACTACGTTCATACAAATTCATGCATGTGAAATATATAGCACAACTGTGGAGCTTTACCAATAGCTTCACAACAGGTTGATGTTTCATAGAGCAAGTGATTTTCAGGATGCCAGTTTGAAGCCAAGTTTGGGGGCTGGAGGTTTTTTAATCTTTTTTTTTTTAACCCATGCTGCAGACTAGCAACACTTTATTGGCACTGTTAAAGGTAAAAATAAGATGCTCAATTCTTGGACTTAAGAGGACTTGCTCATTCTAATCATTATGGAAAAAATGTTAAGAGAAAAAATGTGACTTCTTGTAACCTCCCTAATGCATGCCTGAAGTTATACTGATCATATAAAACCCATTTGAAATATGTAAGGAAAAGAGAAATAAGAGATATAATCATAAAGAGGAGGAAAATAGTATGTTTTTTGAGGGAAAAAAATCCATAGGTTACATGTGCAACAGAGAGCTCTTGTCTTGAATGCAAATGAAGGTGGTGCTGTTAGATAAAGCTGCGAAGCACTTTACTTTTGATTTCTTAAGAAATTCTTCTTTGAGAACAGTACTCATTAGTACTAGTACTAACCACTACCAGTAAACTTACGTGGAAAGTAACCACATTACAATAAATTGATTTCCTTTCTAAACCTCTCACAGGTTTACTGTGCTCCAGGCAGAGAAATGCTGTTATCAGTCTGGCTCCTTGCTTAAGTGAAAGTCAAAACAGTGGCAAAATATAACACTGGAGATGTTAGTGGTGTTGTTAAGGAAGTCCATACACTTTGTGATCAAACATACCATATTTCCTGTTTTCATTACCTCAATATCATACCATTGTGTTAATTTATACATGCACATATATAATATTTCAGCATGCATGTGTATCAATGAATACCTGAAATATAACTCTTAGTAAGCTCTATTAAGCAATTGGACCACACAGCTCCAAAAGTTTTGAGGAATAAAATACATAAAGTATACCCACTATCACAAGAAGCATTTTCCTCCTTATTTAACAGGCTCTGCACCTCAGAGTGATCACAACCAATATTTATTATTCACATTTCATTTGTCAATAAGTTTGTAAAAATTTTCTTAAGGGTCAGCTGGATTTACCTCCCAGGGTTCTGGCAACCTGAGGAAAAAGGAATCCAGTTAAGCTGTTAATTTAGGTTCCCTCTCCAGTCATCAGAGGAATGGAGACTGTGTGAAACACAATCTGTTCTTCTTAGATATCCATCTAAACCTGATGAATCATCCCCAAAGTGCCTCTCTGCCAGCTATCAGGGGAACCAACATGATCAGCTTGGAATGGATATCTGCACTCAAGAGAAATGTCATTCACCTCACCAACTGGTTTTTGTTCTGTTTAACAGCAAAGATACAATCTTCCATCAGGACATGAGGCTTATGACAGTTCTCATTTCAATTTCATCACCTTTTCCTATCAGCTTATTCTTATTGTTTTAGCATTTTTTCCATTAGAAAAAGTATAGTAATTTTGCTCTGGTTACTATCTTAAACATAGATTTCAGTTCTGTCACTGGTCAGAACTGGTTTCTAGGTAACTCTGAACTTTAATCTGCATTTGGTTTAAAGCCCCCACAAAAGAAGATAGTTTTCTCATTATTTGTTCTTCACATAACCAAGGACATAAAACTTCCTACATTCCTTATGATGCAGACCATGAATATATATTTCTCTTGTTTCTTAACAGTTGCCTCAGAACTTTAAAATTTCATGCATGAACCACTAGAACTTTAAAACATTTGCAAAATATAGAGCACATAGGACTGAAGGAAGCACGTAAGTTCACAGAGTACATAATAGATTGTGAACACTGAGCTCAGCCCCTGCTGCAACCCTTCCTCTTTATTCAAAGGATTTATTCAGGAGTTCCTCACTTTCTAGATGTACTCTCCTAGTTCTATGATATCCATTTAGATCAAAATCCCAGAAAAAGTCAAGCATTTTTCAAATATGGCAAGAATTGGAATCTCTAATTTTTATACTAGAAAAAATAAAGTGGGCAGTCTAAAGAAGTTGGACACTGGAAATCAATTACAGAACCAAAGTTATGAGTTCCAGTTCAATAGGATATACTTTAAAAGGGAAAAAAAATTCTAAAACTACAGGAATAAAATCTAAACACCACATTTATCTTACAAAAACACGCAGGAATATATAACCAAAGCTCAGAAAGAAACAACAGCATATTTACAATGCCAGAGCCTAAGGATTACCCATGAAATGCAAGAAACAAATGCTATCCTTTTTAAACACAGGAGTTTTTCTGGGTCTAAGTGAATGATGCTTCTTTCTTGACTACAAGCACTTGTGCAAACAGAAGGCTTTCAAAAACCATGATACATGAGGCAGCCAGGTCTGTCATTTGCTTAGCTGATGGCAACAGCTTACATTTCTTATTACAAGAGGGCATTTCTGATTTAATTCACAATTTTGAAAGTAATCTTTTGGAATCAACATCTTAGTCTACTGAAATAGTTTTCAAAATATGAATGGGTTGTAAGCAATCTGATTTTGCACAACTGAAAGTCTGAAGACATTCTGAAACAAAGAAAGCAGAGAAAACAAATGAAGCCAGAGAATTCAGCCTCAGAATTTTAACTATTTTTAAAAGTCAGCATTAACCACTGATCACAATAAGAACACCATATATAATTCTGAAAATGTACAGTGCATAGTTGACAGGATCAGACTCTACTCCTGGTTTGTGTTTTTTTTTTTTTTTTTTTTAATGATTTCTGTACTTCAGGAATTATATTTTCCCCTTTAGTACAGCTCAATAAAAAAAATGAATTGGCTTAAATATTCCATTAGCAAATGGTTATTACGATAATGGTTATTACCTCCATTTAAAATAATGGCAAAGCTGGATGTAACACAATGATAACTCCTCACTGTATTAGCAAAGGATGACTATGATATGAATTCAGTGTTATCACATGTGTGCATCACATATGTGCAAATTATGGTAAGTGGCCAACCTACCCCTTACTCAGTGCTAGGACTGGCCATTTCCTTCCACATATCAAGAAAAAAAAACTGTCCAGCCTGTTACTCTACAAGGACTGGGCATTAAGATGCACAGAGAGAGGTGGGGCAGTGAAGCAAGGGAAGCCCAGTAAAAAGCCAGCCTCCACATACTAAAAACCACTTGTTGACAGAGGCCCAGGAAAAAGGTTTATCAAGTGTTTTAGTCTGAGGGGTAATCACCTCATTTTTGCAAATAAAGTATTTGGGTTGGCTTGACCACTCATTTTTTTTCTTTTCCCATCTACAGGAATCAGTATGATTGATTAAACAGAATATTATAACCAAAATGGCAACAAAATTGGTCTTGTATGCCAGCAAGCTGGGACAGCAACAGCAAGCATAGAAAAAACAGGATAGACATAAAATTAAATAACATCCAGACCTCTTTTCAGAAAATGGAAGCAAAAGTTATATAGTTTTTCTGTTAAAACTCACAAAACACCATGCAAGATGAGTCTCAAACAAACAATATTTTCAGGCAAGTTAATGGCTCTGTGATTAATTTCTCACACATGTTCCAAGAATGGCTACTGTTCACTCACTGCAGTGGAATCTTTTTACTTTCAAAGTCTTCTAATAGCAGGTATTCCTGCCCTTCTTCTGAGAGAAAAGGTGATCCTTGGCTGGTTCATACACAATAGGAAAGATGAGGAAGACAGCATTTAGTATTTCGGTACACCTATCGAATGAGCCAAAACAATAAGGGATTTGGAAGCAATGTTTGGCTGCATTTTCTTATCTAGGATCCAAATACAACCTTAAAATCTCCCTAAATGCTGTAGTGAAACAATGCTCTTTCTTAAGTCAGCAGTGATCAGAGTATGAAACTATTTTAGAAAACATATTGCATGTGATAGTTACAGCTGCAATTGCTGCACACAAGACATTCTCACCAACAGCATGTGGTGCAGTCTATGACACTGTAATGGAACATTTAATAATTCTTTTCTAGGTCTGAAACACAGAATTCTCAAAAATCCCAAAGAGGTGACTCAGATACATCTATGTTTCACAGTGACCCATCTCATCCAGAGAAGAACCTCAAAGCCTTGAAATAAAATTTAATGGTTCCCAGATTACCTGTAAAGTAACATGCAGAATCAGAATAGAAAATGTGCCCTCTGCATATTGTTAATTTTTAAGTCTAAAGGGAAAACATTTAACTAACAGTACCTGCCTGTTTAATTACAGCTATTAAGCCTTGCACTTTACACTAAGTCTGTATGAAATACACAGATAAATTGTTCCAAGCCTGGAAAATAGGAAAATGATGCAGCCATTTAATTTTTTTTCTTTGCCTGTAAGGACACGGATTGGGGTAGAGTGCACTCTTACTAATCACAGCAATGTGCTACTGAGATACACAAAGCTCTCATTCTATAGGAAAATGTCGATATGCTCTATCGAGCATAATCTGTCTCTAATCCAGCAGTTTAACTACTTTACCAGACATAAAACACAGGCAGTCCTTTTAGGTGGAACTAAAAGTCCAGCACAACAGTTATTCTGAATTTTCATGATCACAGCCTTTTTAATGAAAGGACACAGCTCTTTAGTTACAGAAAATAAGCTAAGCCCATATAATATCCAAGTGATCACAATGTCGATGTCTTCAGATATTCCTACAAAGCCATTTAACAATCTCTGCACTCCCAAAGATTTTGTAGTTCACTAGGCATTTTATTGCCACTGGACCTTTTGCCTTCCCCAGTACCTTCTCCCCTGTGTCACCAGTGACATCCTTGAGAAACTTTGCAGGCTAATCTTGGACTCTCTACTTTGCCACATTTTGTGGCCCTTTCTATGGTCTCCTCAGCCTTTACTTAACCCACACATCATATAACTGTGGAAGTCAGGTCAGAAAGTCAATTACACATCCCAACCTTCATAATTCCTAAAAACACCTTCACGTTGTGGTGGTAAAACTCTGCTTTGAGCCTGTCCCTCGCAGAAGCAAATAGGCACTCAGACACATTTCTGATAGGCCAGGGTTGCTGAAATCCAAGTCAATTCCTCTGCCAAGCTGTTCTGGAAGTGATACCAAACTTAAAAGCTTTTGGCAGGAACACTGACATTCCCCTTCAGCACTATCAGCTTCTAAACATCACTAAACACTGAAACCTTCAACACTGGGTTTCCCCTTCCCCTGCAGGAGGTTCTGGGACATTCCATGCTGCCTGTAACCTGCACATTCCATGCTCTGGGGGAACTGTAGGCACATTCCCTTGTTTTGTAAGGAAGACTGTAAAGGGTGGATACTTTTCTACCACATAATCATCAGTCAGGCACAACAGAGCAAGATAAAAATGCCAAAGCAGCACAGAGCACATGGCACAGGTAAAACTGGCAGAGAATCAAGGTGTTGATGCAGAAGGCACTGCCACTAGAACCTATGGCCCTAAGGATGCATGTGAAATAGTCATGAAAACACTCTCAAAGGAAGCTTTCCTCAATCTTCCATGTACTTGTCTGTAATCACAAAAGTAATATGATGTTTTGTTAACTTTTCTGCAAATATCCCAGCAAATTTTATTTGAAATTACTGCAGAAAAGAAGCTTACCAGAGGGTAAGTAGGTTCTCCTACAGAATGTTCAAGGTCGGAAGGGACCTCTGGACATTATCTGCTCAGGTTTTCCAATACCTCTAAGCAAACCCTTGAAAATCAGGTGAGGCTCCTCAGGACCTTGTCCAGTCAAGTTCATTTTTGGTTCTCTTAAATAGTTCTTTTTTAAAGGGACAGAAACTCCAGTATGTCCCTGGGCAGCCTGCTCTAGGAAAGGCCACCATGATCCATTCCGGCAAAAAACAGTGATATTTCCCAGGTAGCTACTATGAATATAATATCCTCCTATACAGGAGGTGCTGTGGATTTATTTAAGTTAGAAGTAGCAGCTGAAGAAATAAATAGAGATTTAATTCTGTAGAAGTTCTAAAATTTTCCTTCAAATTTCCTATTGCACACTTCTCTAGAGAACTGAGTGTGTAGGCACTCTTCATTCAGTAAAAAATAAAGCTTATTTGAGTTTCCTTTTAAGTATCTGTTATTTGGGAAAAGCTGAAATTCAGGATATGGAAACTGAGTGGTTTCAGCCTCTGCATTCTTACTTATCATAAAATAATTGGGTTTTCTTCTTGTTTGAGAGTCTGAACCATGCTAGTAATAGTAAACAAACGCCACTTGAAGATCAGCGTACTCAGTGATGTGGTAACCTGGCAGGTCATCATAAAATCTGCATGTTTTCTGAACCCCTTCCATGAAAGCTTTAACTGGCAAAACTGGGGAACCAAATGCCAGGAGGGAGAGAGGCTAAATTCCTCCAGCTTTTTCTAGTACTAAACTGGACTAAGCACAGCAGACTGTGGCTAAAGAAAGGGTACTTTGTGCCATGCATCACTCCAAGCTCCAATGGAATGTTTGGATTGCTGCATCACTGTGATACTTCATGTTGGCAATTGCTGTCGACGCTTTTGAAGAATGCAATGTAACACTGATCAGATAACTTACTATTGCAGCAAAAGGTTTAATGCATGGAAAGAAAAGAAGGAAAAGTTACAGGCAGCTTTCCCGTGTAGATACGTGCATCCAAATACTCAGTGTCTCGGCAATAAAAAAATGCATTCAAGCACAAACATTCCTGGCCTGTAATACAAAGAAGTGTTATTAAGAAACAAAAGTCACTTACCTCATAGGTTCAGGTTTTTTACTTTGACAGTTTATTAGCAGTAAGTAGTCTTGAGGATCTTCTTGACCAGAGGAAGACTCCAGAGGGGGGACGTTAATAAGCCGATAAGGAGAAGGAAGGGAGGATTCTGCTTGCATGGAAGGCAGTGAAGTGTTGATGGGCAAGGGTAACTCAGCAGATGGTTGTAAAGAACTAACTGGTGGCTTCACAGCATCTGCAAACACAGAAGCAAAGATTTCTTTATACAGTGAAGAAATAGTTCTTCAACAATAAGAAAATTCTTAACAGAGGATGGAAAAAATCTCAGGTTTTAGTTCAAATTTGTGAAATTGGACGTAGGAACATCTGGATGTTAATGTTTGTTTCAGTGTATTTACATTTATGTATCAATCTTTATCTTTTCGAACTGCAATCAATTTCTTAAATAAGCCTTCGAAACAGAGGTTCTGCCTTATTTAAAGACTTATTTAACCTGCTTTCTGGCCACAGAAAGAACAAAGATGTTGACAGCTGTGGTAATACATCTAAAAACACAAATCTGTTGTTTTAATCAAGAGCAGGCAAAAGTCCATAAGTTATTACTTGAACATGGCAACCTGAGTCAGCACTTGCAAGTATGCATTCCTTTTTGACCAAGGTCACTTCAACGTTTGAGATTAGTCACCAGGCAAGGCCTGGCCACTCTCAATATCTGAACATCAACAAGAAAACTGCTGCTTTGGCAATGGAAGATTCTTTTCAACTACAAAAATAATGCAAAGGTACAACAAGTAACATTTTACATTAAGCCCCCTGATTACATACCCTAATTTTCTATTGTTGTGCAATAAATGAAGGAGTTGTGGTTCAATTTGGTTTTGGTTTCCTTTCCTTGTTTTGTTTTGGCTCAGTTTGGATTTCTTTTGGGGTGGGGGGAGAAGAGGTGTTGCAGTGTGGTTTTCTTTTTTTTTTAAATAACCTTATCTTTATAATACTTATCCACTTCCTATCCATGTATATTCTAAAGTAACTTCTTTTTTCCTTCCAAAATACAAATATCCAGACTATTCAATTATCTGGGAGACTAGAAAATATCAACATCACCAAACATTAAACAATCATTTGTCTTTTTCACTGTTTTAATGACACATTGACTAAGAACAGCATAATTAAGCAAACTATTTCCCAATTATCAAAGCTCACTTGCAACTCATTGTACATTCCAATTTGCACATGCCAAGAATAGATGCTGATTATTAGCACTGTTTAAATGAACATATTATTATCCAATGCTCCTGCTCCTGTCAGCCTTACAGGCCAGCTATGTACTACAAAGTAGCTTCATTCAGCTTCTGCTTCTCAGCACTATCCTAGGAAAAAACAGATGAGCAGCCCAGAACACAGCCCTCCTGCTTCCAGTTCTGTGTACACCAGGTTCAAGTGATTTAGACTTGGAAATAGAAATAGCAGCACTTGCTTTGAACTCCCATGGCACCTAAACAGGCTCAGAAATTAAATCCCACCACACCCATGTGGTTGAAAGAAGTCTAGGTGTATGAAAATTCCTCAGCTCAACCTACCTGAAAAGGCAGGATAGCCTAAAAAAAGTTATTATGAAGGGTTGTGGCTGACCTGTTCATCAAACTAGTTAGCAGAAGAAAGGAAAGAAACAGACTGTATTGAGGGATCACACACATAAAAATAAATTGATGCCGCCAGATCAGATAAATAATAGTATAGAGATGTTTATAATTCATAAAATCTTTATACATTACATTTCTTGAAACACATATTCCTAAACCACGTCATGTGGCTTAGAAAAATGGGGAAAAAAAGGTAAAATTCATTACATTAATTGTTACCTAAAAACTGTTATTTAAAATAACCAATGTTCACTTAAATACCCTTGTCTTTATAATTCCTATGCACTTCCTATTTATTTGTATTCTAGAGTAACTTCTTTTTTCCTTTCAAATACAACAGTACTTGAAGGCAAAAGCTACTAAAAAAGTAGTTTATTTTCTACATGCTTAAATATAAAACATGAACAATTTTCTATAATTTAGGAAATTCAAGAGCTTGAAGGAGCCTCTTTGAGGCACCTACTAATGTTTCTTGATTCCCCTAATGCAGGGGTTCAACAGCAAGAACAGAGAAGTGCCTGAATGGACCTACCAGGAATGTACTTTTTGTACTTTCTGGAAAAGTGGCAGTGGGAGAAAGGACAAGCAGCTCTCTGTCCTGTCCCCTGCAGAACTGAAGAATACAAGTAGATGTAAGCCCCAGTAAGAGTGGGGAAGAAAAGTTTCCTGCCAAATACATCATCTTTTGACCACACTTAGAGATGAGATCCTCAAGAGCTTCCCCGTGCCACAGTGCCCACCCCATTGCTGTGCCTGGAGATGCAAAACCTTCATGTCATTGGAACTACTCGGTGCCAAGTTCACAGGAGGGGATAAAAAAAGAAATCAAACAGGATATCCTTGGGGCTTCCAGGCAAGATGGGTGTGTCAGTCAGCCCTCATGCAGTCAGGAGAGCCCAACATGTACACAGCAAGATGTCTACGTGACTTGACGCAATTAAAGAGACCACGCGCTAGCGTTCCCAGGAAGAGTAGCAAAACCCAAGGGTAACTTTCCAGGGAAAAATAAAATCAAGAATTTTGAAAGAGGGCCAATGTATCCACAAAGTCTGATGTACTGCTCCAGCTTCTGGGGTATCCCAAGACAGAGGCTGCTTCCACAGCCTCTGCTGACCTACCCTCTGACACACTATTCTCTGAATTTCTCCTATTTTTTTGAGTGCCTTTATATTTTTGACCTTTACTACCATCCTGTGGCAGCGAGGTCCACACCTTATTACACATGAATTGAAAACCCACTTTTAAACCTGCTGCCTGATAGCTTCACTTGATATATTTCAGCTCCCATCTTCAAAGAAACTGTGAATAATTGCCTCCTGTTCACAATTCCCATTCCCAACTTTACACAACTTTTTACTGAGTTTGGTACTGCTTAGTTTTTCCTGGTGCAGAAGCCATTTCATTGCACATCTGATTTCCCTTTACCCTCACTTTTCCTAGCTCTGATACTTTTTCTTTCCTGAGAAGAGAAACTAACTATTGCACACAAAGCATCAAAAAAAAAAGTCTGGGACACACTGATTTACAAAGACATAACAGTGATTCATTCTGCTCCTTCCCTAACCTTTCCCCTTCAATTGTTACTGAATATTCAAGGTGATGCTGTCCAGCTGTCTGGAAGCTGTATGATCTGTTCTCTGACCAAGGATTTGGAGCCCATTAATGTTAATGGATTGTTAGGGACACTTTCCTTCTGATGAGTTGTCTCATTTATTTTGACACAGATAATACTTGATAAAATCCCTGATCCTCCCACAGATCTGTGTGGGGTTTGTTTAAGATTGGTGTTCGTGTGGTTTGGTTGAGGTTTGTTTGGTTTGGGTTTTTTCAGCATATAGAGCATTAACTATTAAAATGCCAACTTTCTGATCTGAAATCCATCCTCATACATGCATTTGGTATGTGTTAAATAATGTGGGCTAATGCCAGATTGAAAGATCTACTGAATTTGGTCTAAAGCACTTCAGATCTGCTTTATGCATTGATGCCATTTCAAATTTGACTACAGGGGAAGAAGTAATGTTAAAACTTTCATCACTGAGCAAATGAAGGCTCTTTGCCTATCTGTACCCTCTCAAATATTCTCTTCAGCCAAGTACTCCTGAATCTGATATGAAGGAAAGTTGCTCTCCCAGGAGCCATTTATGATTTCAAAGAGTACAATCATCAACTTGCTCCACTTTGGACTAGCAGATTTTTAGGGAAGGGGTCATCTGCACACCAAAGAGCATTGTAAGTAATTTGGTTTGTTCCCAGAGCTCAGACACTCAGACTGCTTTGAAATAACTGGGAGCTGGAAAAACAGCCAGAAAATTTAACATGCAAATGAATCTAACAAGAATCCTATTTTGTTTTAATAATTCCTGCATTCAGTACAGCTAGAACAATCAGCTTTCTCAAAACAGGGCAAGAGTTCTGTCTTTTCTCAGATGGCTTGTTATGAGTAGTTATAGGCTTCATTTTCACTAGAATTTATACTTTTTTCTTCATAACTATTTTAGTATCTTGTAAAATTTATGAGGTAAAAACAGCATTCTCTGAACAAGAATAACAAAAGGCTTCACTTTCTTCCTTCTTAAATATATAAAGCTACCTTATCTGTACTTTG
Organism: Vidua macroura; assembly: GCF_024509145.1. Taxonomy (NCBI): domain Eukaryota; kingdom Metazoa; phylum Chordata; class Aves; order Passeriformes; family Viduidae; genus Vidua; species Vidua macroura. The sequence goes on along the minus strand of NC_071574.1, from coordinate 5,577,279 downwards.
TGTACAACCTAGGAAATCTGAGTGTGGGAGTTTCTATTTAGGACTGGGTTTATATTTTTGTGTTTGTTTGGTTTTTAATGAAAGCAAAAATTAGATTGTTTTCTACACTATGATGTACAGTCCCTTAATATTCTAATTATGCAAAAACTTGAAATGTTCTCATAGTGAACAAAACACAGAGGCCTCATTACAGCATGCATTTCTTTAAATGTCAAAATTGCAATCAAAGTAAGAAAATGCATTCTTTGCACATTGTAGGTAGAAATATGAAAACAGAAATGGGATTTTTCCATTGCAACAGTGAATCAGCAACAGATGTGCAATGGCACGAGTCTTCTATTCTTCTGAGATGTTTCATTCCATCCACTTACTACAATGCACGTGTTATTAAAATAACCAGTGGCCAACAGAGCAATAACCTTGCCCAAAAATTCAGACACAATAGTAAGAGCCACAATTAAAAAAAACCCTACCAAATAAACACTTCATAATTACACCTGAAGCCTTAAAAGAACTTTGTTTGAGAGATCCTGGAATCAAAGGGCCACATGTGCAAGCACAGAGCACAAGCACATGTATGCTGGTGGGCACTTGCACTGTTCACACATTAACTCAATAGATGAGAGCCAGATCCAGCCCAGAAGGGACACAGACACATGAGCATGGATTTGGGATTTGGCATTAAGTGATCAGCTTGGCATCAATATGAAATCTATGCAGTAAAGCTCCATACTGAACCTTTCTGCTACAGCGAGAGAAAGTCCTTTAAAATGCACTAATAAAAACTTCCTATGCATTTCATAGGTTTCTTTTCTTAGTTTAATATAATCTCACAGTATCTCTCTCCTCCTGAAGATAAACATGATACCCTATTTAAGGAATGAAGGATTCAGCTTCACACATTATGTCCAGGACAAGCCTGCCTCCTGCACCCAAACCAGAAACACAACCAACTGTTCCAGGTTCCATCACATGCTGAAGTTTTCAACTTTCAGAGCTAAGATCTAAAATTTAGTTCTTGCTGTCTGCAATTCATGTGTAATTTTAAGCTGCAGTTTTCATTACCCATTTAAAATTTAAAAATACCAAAAGCATTTGCACTTGGAATTGACACCCCCTCTCCAACTGCAATTTTGTTTTGAAGACTATTCATTTAAAAGGAGAAACAAGGAAACATCTGTAGCCTGTTCTCCCCATCTTCAGATGGCACACAGGCTGGGTGACACAGGAAAAATAATCAAGGAGTTGTGTTATAGACTAACTTCTGTAGGTGCTCATGAAGAAAAATAGTGCAGCCCACCACACTAAAAAGCTTGGGAATTTTTCTTCACCAAAAATGCCCAGAGCTTTCCTTGGCAGAGCATGCTGCTTTGAGCACAGGGGGCCTCCCCACTGCTGGGGCTCCAGCTCGGTGCCTGGACTGTAGGAATCTTTGTGTTCCAGAGAGGCTTCCATCATTCCACGTGCTGCCTCTCAGCACCTCGCGACTCACGGGATAGCAACCTGCAAAACACTTTTCCAACCCTTCTCCCAGCGACTCAACAGTAATGTTAACAGCACAAGAAGTGTCCAGCAGGAACAAGAGAAAATTAACTTAATTACCTAGGCATAATAGATTCTGTTTCTTTTTCCTCAAGGAAAAACAGAATCACCTTCCATGTGAACTTCTGTTACATGCAGCTGTCAGCTTAAGATAATGACCTCTGACACTCAAGATTAAGATTCTGATCATACCCTGATAGTAAATGATTTTTTAAATATATGTATTTTTGCCTCACATGTTGAAAGGGCAGACCTACTGCTGCAGATTTTGTGCTCTATTCTTTATCATCATCATCTCACTTAACAACCTGTTCTTTTACTACAGTAGAAGACATCTTAGTCCTGTCTGCTGTCTTCCCTTTTTCCTTTGGATAACAGGCAGTGATCATCTCAAATCAAGCCACCAGCCACCAGTTCTATCAAACCCTTGATTATTCCCATGCAATTTTGCTAGAAAGCTCTAACATCATTCTCCACAGTCTACCATCACCTTCCTCCCAGTAATTCCACCCTTAAAAAAAATCATATTTGTATGTCTCAGTGGCCATTATCCCCCCAACTTTACTTACTCAAAGTAAGCAACCAAAGAAATCTTCAAAAAACAGATGCCTTTGTGCCACTATTCCTTCTAAACCTACTGCCTCACTTCTGTGACAACAGACCCATGACCCTTCTCTGGAGGGTTTCTCTCCTAACGCTTAACTTGGCTCTTTTGTTATTTTTTACTGCACTCCAGGTCATCAGTCACTCATCCTTCTGGCACGTCACCTTTGAGCCAACAAATCTTTCTAGCTAATCATATCTGAGAGATACAAAAATGCCTCAACTCTTCATTAAGTACATCATCTCCATAGTGCAAATTTGTTGCAATTTTTTTTTTAAGCTTATTACTTTGTGCTTGCACTTCCCTTTAAGCTCTTTCAGAGCCTCCCTTCCTTCATCTAGAAGCTCAGCTATTTCTCCTCACTTTTGAGCCCTTTAATGACCAAGGTCTTGAATATTCAACATATGCTATTGGGATGGCAATTTTGCTTTGCCATGTGTGCTAGGCCCTGTCATGAACTTGTTAAAACTGTCAAAGAAGAGCACTTTTTATTTCTTACAGGCAGACCCTTCATGCAGGAAGGGCACCCTAAATACCTCCAATACCCACTATTTATTTATCAAAGACAAGGAGTCAGGATGGGAAGGTGAAGTTATGTTCATCCTGTAACTCTCTGATATTGCACCGAAGCCGCGATCAATCTGCAGTGCACGGATGATCAGAACATCATTTTAAAAAAGCAAATATAAAATTTTATTGTTCCAAAGGCAAAAAGGTATGAAGGCATACACCAGCTAGCAGCAGCCTGAAAAGAAACTTTGAAAGCATTATGTGTAAAGCAAGCTGCAGCTCCTTCAATGCATGGTCCTTTAGATGACAGAAACTTTTTTCACCACATTTTATTATTTATGTAAATGTAATTGTAGATTTCAATGTCTTGTTCTTCCCTTTTTACCTCTTCTTCTCTACCTTGTTATTTCTTCTGGTTTATTTTGCTACTGCTATCTTTATTCAAATGAATGCATGCAAGTGACATGTTTGCATTTAGTTAAGATCATTTCCTACTTTCCCTGCTCTGCCAAGAACACAGTTCACTAAATTACAGAAACATGGAGCTGGATGACATATAAAACATTCATCACAGATGCCTACTAAATTCTAGGGAAGGACTTTTGCAGCCTGTGCTTAGATATCCTTCAAAGGGTTTTCTTTATTGTTACATCACTCATTAGAGAAAAACAAGTTCTCTCTCCAGGTAACAACGGATCCATGTCCTGCTTATTTTTGAAAGTCAGTTCTTCCCTCAGTATTTTCTTCTCAGGGGAACAAAATCCTTCAACCTTTCTTCTTATCAATCACTTAAAAAAAACACATTTCCTCTATTTTTACCTCTCTTTAAACATTTATCCTCATCCTGCTGAAAATATTTCAGAGGACGTCTCTACAGCAGAAGGCACAAAATAGCCATTACCCATCAGGTCCATTCAGTTTCTCCATTCCAGACTGTATCTCAGTACAGTTCAAAGTGAAACACTAGTGACACATTTCTGCCTTACAGTTCCATTTTAATCTCTAGATGATCTATTATATCATGATCTTACAGAGAAAACATGAATGCTAAAAGCACAGTAGGAAACTCTGTGGCAAACCCAAACCCAATGCTCATGCATGGTGTCTCCCAACTTTGCACATGTGTTTTAAACAGAAAGAAATGTTTTATAGCTTCCATTTGAAAACAAGAAGCATTAGCTGAAGAAAACATAAAAACTACCCAGAATTTTATTTTGAAAAGCAAAAGAATTATTTACCTTATTTAAAATAAAAATTCCTTCCTGTTTCTGTCTTGTTTAACTTTAAAATACCTAAATCGCTGAGAAACCTTTTTTAAAAGAAAGTCCCTATAAAAAGCCAAATATTGCATATATTGTAATTGTCATGCAATCATTACAGATTACACTAGACTATGATGCAACCAGAAATGTGAACACTCAATGCTTGTAAATATGATTGAAGAACATAAATTATCTACTTTGTCCAAATACAAATGTAACACTGCAGATATCCACAATGTAGAGATTTCACATGCATAAATCAGTTTCTAGTTGGAAGGTCAAAACAAAGCATTAGGTAAAAATGAGTACTCAAAATAATTTCTAATGAAATAAAACAAAGACCAAAGTTTACATTACAGGAATCGCTGAGTCTTTGCTATGTGTGAAAGGAGCAGCTCAGAGTTACTCTGAGCATTATTTTTCTGGTCTCTCTACAGTTACAAGCAACTCTTTCTCCCTCATTCATCTCAACACCAAAACAACAACTCCCTAATTGTTTTCTAATAGCACTAGCCACTGCTGTCTTGCAAATTTTTTCTTTATAAATCCAAGGAGGCAATGTTCCTGGATTTCCAAATGAACCCCAGAAGGAGCAACAGGGCAGTGGTGTTCCTAGTTCTTGATTGAGCAATGGATGCCAAAGGGGACACTCGCAACACAGCCCTTAATTGGTCTGGCAAGAAACATTTTATCCAGCTTCAAAGAAAACTATCTTCTGCTTCAACAGCTAATAGAAAGATCGGTTATGCCACATACTCCTTTTGTTTAGCTCCAGATTAAAATAATAGTGTGTTTTTACTATCTGAATTTCACCTGTCCTTTAACTTCACAAAATAAGCTGCAGGTGAACACAGATTTTTTTTTTTTTTAAGTACATTTACGACCTGCTCTTCCATTGGCAGGAAGATTCATCTTGGAAAAAGAAGAAGTTGGCAATACACACTCAGCAACTGATTTTCCCATTTTCCTTTTTTCAATTCTTCCTCAATGCATTGCAAGGCATCACTAAACTGATAAAACAGACAGTACTGTCAACTCTCAGGCGTGTGAAGTAAAGGCGTTGGAATAATTCAGCCAAAGCTAAAATGCCAAAGATGAAACACGCAGTGAGAGTACAATGGGGAGAAATTATTGATCCAATTGTCTGAAGCAAAAACTCAGTTTGTGAGGGCATAGTTACATCCCTCCACATCCATAGCAGGTTTCATCTTCAGTTCAATGACAGAAAACTAAGGGCTAACAATACACCAGCTCTCAGAGGAAAGGTCTGATGGTTTTGAGGGGACCCCACCTCTCTGTTCCGTGCAATGGACACGTGCTCCTTTGTGCTCTGCCAAAGAGCTGCCAGGTGAACACATTTCCTCCTTAGATCCCAGATTTCTAGTTTATCCCCAGAACCAAGGACTTCTGCCTGCAGCTGCACTGGTGCATTGCCCCCTGCCCACACCTCTCTGGCATGCAGGGACGCCTGGCAGGCTGAGCACTGAATCCCATGGCAGCCGCTCTCTGAGACATGCTGCGGGTCCTGGGCGTGCTCAGGATGCCACAAAAACATGCTGGAACTGTCAAAAGAAGCAACCTTCCCTGAATTTGCTATTAGAGTGGCAATTCATAGATGAAGTTTTCATAACAAAGTTGTAGTTCAAAACTGCAATAAGGAGAAAGAAAAGGGCTCCTTCTTCATAACACAACAGTATTTTCCAGTCACTTTTAAAGATTTGGCTGGAGCAAAGTGATGCAAGCCCCTTTTTCTCCTTCACCTCCCTCAATCCACAATCCTACAAAAAGCAGGGATTTCATTCTAGCCCCTTCAGTCAGGCATGCCTTATGTACAACCTTCTTACCACTCCTATTTAATCTTTTCTTGGAACTGTGCACCCAGCTACAGCAAGTCATGTAACCCACTAATCTCCAAAAGGAATGCAGGAATATAAGTAAATAAAAAAGAATGGATTCAGGACAAGCAATGGCCACGAGGTATTTGCAAGGAATTAAACACACCATCATGTTCCCTACAAGCTGCCTTCATAGAGTATGTATTTTGGTACGATTTGAGTTGGATAGTGCAAAGCTACAGGTTATTTTTTGTTTGTTTTAGCTGATGGGGGTGGATTTCTTTTTCCCCGAGTCTCAAAGCAGAGGGAAAAATGGTAATATTAGAAACCTGACATTTTGCACTCATTCCTGCTTGTATAACCGTTTGTTTTTATACCAAATGGGACTCCTTTGATGATTATGAAGATCTACTGCTGCACATGATTGTACTTCCAAGGTTTTTCTTGCACTCCCAAGATCTAACATCACACAGAACAGAAGAGCGTCATCCAAGTTCTACGGCACACTTAATTTGTACCAAATTCTAAATATCTCCCTCTGTTCTGCTTACTTTTTTTGAGGATAACAAGGAAGTTTCAACGCCAAGACACAGAAGTTTTAAAACATATGGCAGCTAAAGATAGTCAACTGATCTTTGAAACGTTCTTCACACATAGGCACTGCACTTTCTCAGAAAAAGTAACAGAACTTACCCTCATCTGTAGGGTTGAACCCACAGATATCACAGATACATCGAACCCACTTATTCATCTCCTCCTCGCTGTCTGCTACCAAATAGAAAACTCGGTCTATAGTGTTGATATCAAAAATATAGCTGTTTTCAAACTCCTTTTTGTTGAACGTTAATCCAGCATCCACTTGTTGACACAAGTTTAAGTCAATAATACGGATAGGCTTCTTGGCATGGTCATTTTTGTAGTATTCCAATACATCTGGATCCCCCGTTAAGCGGCCGCTCCGAAGCACGAACCACCTTCTCTTCCATGCCTGGAAATTGGGGAGAGAGAAAAGGAAGAAAAATTAGAAGGAAGAAATCACACTTTAAGACCTTTTATGTGTGATTCCAGCCTGGGTTGAACCAAGTGCTAATAAGTAGTTCAATTATTATACTAAGAGATTACACACCAAATATCCACATTTAACACTATTTAGGTATTGTTACAGCAGTGGACTTGAGGATTAGTGAATTTGTATTTTAAATTTTATATCTTGGCTTTGTTTGTAACAAGTGGATATATAAATTAAATCACTGTTTACAAAACGAGAAAGCATGAATATGCTGAAGAAAAAAGTGGGGTGGGGATCAGGAAAGGGGCAAAAAAGCACACAGAAAGGGCTTCTGAAGGAAGCTGTCATAGGCACGAGAAAGACAAAATAAAATACATCTTTTAAGTGTTCCATGGTGTTTTGTTTCCAATATCTGTTGTTTCAGGCTGATGCATTTTAACTGAATTTTTCACTGATACTCAACAATAGTGACCTGCATTTAAGGAACAGACACTGTACATGCACCTTGATGCCAGGGGAACTCTGCACTCAGAACCTCATCATATTTCTACATTAGTACTTCCTACAGAAAAAGAGCAACATTATTATTTTTTGAAACTGTTAGAGAAATGACCAAATGTTGTAGTTTTACCACATAAGCCCAGTCTTTGGGGAAGATACAGAACAAATCAATATGATAGTCTGACACTGTGCCTATTATAACAGCCCTCCTGATGCTGCAGAAAGAAGCTGATCTAAGAGAAAATCAAATGCAAAATGTTGTATTCTCTAATGAATCCTTAGCTGCCTTTCATCCCATAGGTCTCCATCACCTGCCATAATTCTCATCAAAGACCTTAAATGAAACCACACAACCAAGCTCAGCATACAGCTGTCCTGCTGCTTCCAGCAGCATCTTTATTGCCCCACTTAGCTGCACTTTTGCTCCTCAGCTCTACCAGCAATACTATGCTAGCACCTTCTTTTTATACCCCAGTGCCAGGATAATGGGTACAGCAGAAGAAACCAGACACATTGCCATTGCTCACTAGGAGAGCTGCACAGCTTTCACACTGAGAAATCTGAAAGCAGAGCCCAGACACAGTGGGGAGCCACCCCTGTGTCATCCATTTGTTCTTATACTTTTCAGCAAAGTTGGAGAAGGTAAATCAGTGCAGTAGCCAAGACACTGTGCACTACACCACAGACTCACACCATTGCCCCAAGTCACCCCACTTTAAACTTCTTTAGGATATTCAAACAAGGTTGTCAGCAAGTCCTTTGAAAGATTAAAAAAAAAAAAAACCAACAAAAAAACCCAGCAGAAGAAATGCATAAATAAGACAGGTGAGGGCATTTTCCTTTCGGCCAGCCCTGGCTGTGTGCTAACCAAGGAAAGGAACGGAATCAGAAAGGATGGTCCCAGAAGGCATCAAGGTGTGTGATGGCCTTTAAACACTGGGACAGCAGCTCTGAAAACAAGAGTTTTTTACTGTGTATTAGGGAAAGATTCAGAGCCATTTTTGTGAGGCACAAGAGTGCATTAATTTCATTTTTTGTAGGTGCTACCTTCAAACAAACTAGTGGAAGGGGGACATAAGGGACAAGGACTGCACTGCCATCTCTCCACTCTGAACAAGTGCTGTGGGCTTTGCCCCAAAGACTCGTAAAACCCCCACTGTGCATGCCTGTTTGGGGTATCAAGCTTAGAAAGCGACTATGAAAAGATAATACAGAAAACAGGAGAAAAAGGACAGACAGCTTAATTAAGGCTTGTGATCCATTCTCCAACTAGCAAACCTCTAAAAGTTTTTTGATTTAAAGATAATGTCTATACTTTACGAAACAATTGTATTTATTGCAGTTTTGAATAACAGCATCTGTTTTTAAATGCTGAACTGTAAGCAAACTGTGAATCAAGTCAAAGTCTCAAGCAACTATTTCCATGGTAGCAGTAAAGTTAACTGGTGAACAGTTAAAATATAGAAGATGTAATAGATTAAACCCCTTCAATTTAGATTTCAAATGTGAGTATATCCTAGCAGCACAGCTGGATAAGCAGCATTTAACAGCAACCCAAAAACATTAGCAGAGTTTTTTTCCTGCTTCCAAATCAAGAGACAGCTTAGATGCTGGGATAACACGAAACTTCAGTAGATGAGCCTCTCTCCAGGCAAAGCTGAACACAGATAACTGCTACAAACTGCTTCAGAAACTGTTTTATCTTTAACCTCAGCCTTCAGTCACTCAGATGAAATTTTCAAGGCAGAAATCAGGAGGAAAGAGATTAGAGATAGGAGAGGAACAAGAGCAATTGAGAAGTACGATGCATTTTGTCTCACAGTTTGTGCAACAAAAAAACGCCATGCAAAAAAAAACTCCATCAACTCTGTATCAACCAGGCATGCCTCTAGTACAAAAATTATTTTTAGTACTGTGTTAGGGAATGAAAGGTTCTTAGCAATCCTGACAATTCCTATTGAGTATTAATGAGTAAATAGGACCCTAAAACTGAGAAAAAACATTAAGCTAAAAAGAATTTCCTTTCAGTCCTTCAGGCTACAAAACAGCACGTCTTAAATATTTAAAACATTGAATTTAGCCTGCTAACACCTGCTACTATTTTTGAAGAGTTTTCACATAGTGCATATGCGAACATTTATTTCAGTCCAATAGTGAGTCACACTCTGAAACTGGCACAGATTATATTCAAAAACAAAAGCAATTCCATAAACTACACACTAATAAGGCAGATACAAAGGTTCTCTGGACTCCAGTACAAAGCACAATTTAGCAGCAGAATAAAGCTTAAAGCTAGACAAGCAAACTGACATCAGCACCCTTGCTAATCATAGTACAAAAGCGCCTCTGTACTTCGTCAAAGTGCAAAATGAGCTCACATAAATCATCTTTTGTTATTTGAAAATATCTGGGATTCTTAAAGCTTGATCTATTTTTAACATTTCAGTATTTGTCACTGCAAAGAAAGCTGTGCACTGCCCCACTGAAGTACAGAATATTGTGCTATTTGTGTTATACGTAGAAGGAAGAGCTTTTTCAGCAACAGCTTTCCAAAGAGCAATCTCTAAAAGAGAAAGTGTACATGTGCAAATATGTACTTATGCAAGTTTTATCTTTTTTTTTTTTTTTTTTTTTAACCCATTTGGGTGTTTTTGTTTGAAAATTTTGTGTTTTCTTTTATGGAAAGTGCATGCTACAAACTATTTCTCAAAATCACTCAAACTATTTCTCATAATCACTCACAACCAATTTACGTCACAGGAAAATTAAAGGTACCAATTATTTATCTGTCACATAACTGATGTTATTATCAGCCATACATTATCAAACACTGGTTTTCTGTGCTAGAAGTCAACTGCTTTTAGTTTGAGAGGTCGAAAAAATAGCCAGAATACGATTTAAATATTTTGTAGTTATTTAAATCTGGGAAGAAATTTGAGCAAATATTTTTTTAAATGAAATTTCACTCAAATATATAAAATATGTTATCAATAGAAATATGATTTAATAATACATTTTATAAATATACTAGCACTTAGCACTGAACACTGCTTGCAGAGCAAATACCTAATTCAGAAGAAAAATGGCTCCTTTTATAAGTGTTGTAAGGCAAAAATCATGGTTCTCAAGTTCACCAAAAGCCTGTGTAAGCTTTTAAATTATTACAAAGCACAGTTTAACAAGGTTTGCTTCAATCTAAGAAAGGCCTTGTGTGCCTCTCAGCTTGTTTTCTCCTCTGGGCTGCACAGAACATCAGCTGGCCTAACACAGGACACCACCACACCTGCCAAACATTGTCCTGCTTCTGTCATGAGACCATCACTTCATGGGACCATCAGAACTATAGAAACGAGCTTGTGTACTTGCTTTTGAGAGAGGCTGAAATGTGACAAGCTGCTCACCCACAGAGCATCAAATGTTCAAAGGAATTCTGTATTTTTTACACAGCATTTTGTGTAGGTTACAAAGTAAAACCAAGACATTTCTATGATTAAGGTTGGTTTTTTTTTTTAATTAAAGTATATGCAAACTGCTGATTTCAATGTGAATGAAGGAACTAAGAAATTGACAGAAAGCATCATCCAGCAGTGTTAGGGTTTAGTCAGTTTTTGGCTTTTTTTTTTTTTAACTACTACATACTACTGTATGCAGTACACAGAATTTATAATATATTCTACTTACAAGAGGTGTACCGGTTGAAGAAGTTGTGGCTATCCCTTAATCTTTACATTTATGGATTATTTTCCCCTCCTCTCTCCTCATATACACTCGAGATGTACTTCATTTAGCTGCTGCCTGTTGTTCAAAGATGTAGGAAATATGGGTGCATATGTAAATGGAAAGGGAAAGGAAGGAAGAAGGGGCAGGAAAGAGCAGATAATTTATATTTTTCAAAGGATTTAACCTTCCATTTAGATGCCCTTAAGTGGTTTCTCAAGAGGCCAAAATGAATATATGACATGTTAAAATCAAAGCTTAGAGATGCTAAATGAAAGACAGCTTTTTGTGGTCCAGTTTTTACAGATTTAGCTCTCACATGGCCAAGTGACTGCTTACTGATAAACAGATCAATTATCCTTCTGTAGTTTCCTACTGTTATTACCCACCATTCTAAGGCTGCTTAAAGCTGATTTTCCTCTTCTAGCACATTTGCTGCCATTTTTCTTCTGGGTAGCATCCAGTCAAAAAAACCTTTCAAAACTCCTGAGAACTGGCTACGTCGAAGAGAGTTCCTTACACCCCACCCCAGTAACACTGCTAATAAATCTTTCTCCACATATGGTCAGTAAATCCAAGAATAAAATTACAAATCTTAGGCCTTCCTTCCCATCTCTCAAGTGTGTGGATGTTTGTGCTTAGGTTTTCATCTCTGTACTCACAAAGTACTTTAAAAGGGCACTATTTGGCATCCTTCTTCCTCAGAGCCATCAACAACGACCTGGTAGAATGAAATTACTTGCCCAGGGGCTCAAAGACTGTTCCAAAAAAAAAATACCTGGTGCTTCATAAATGCACAACAAGACATTTCCTTACTCCAAAAGAACTTATGAAGTAAACAGAAGACAGAACATGAACCAGAGAGAAGGAACAGCAAAAGACACAGCCTGAGGTGACTTTGTAAGGCTTTTGTGGACATTTAATTCCTGTAGCTACTCTTGAGCATTTTTCAGTTGTCTGCTGGGATCAAGATTTAATTTTCTTTATGCTTTTTTGCTCCCACCTATTTAATCTATTCCTCTCTTTCTACTTACTTCTCAGTGCAAAGGTTAAATAACAGTGAAATTGGTACATGTCTCTTTGACAAACAACCAGAAAAAGGATCCCAAACAGCAGCTGAGTATTTCTGCTCCTTTTTGCCTCTACATTTCCAGTGTCCAGGTATTCCAGCCATCGCAGAAGACAAACACATCTCTGGCACAGCTTCACTGACTTGTGCATTAGACCTGTGCTCTGCATCCCAGTAGAAGCTCAAATGAAGCAAAAATAAAAGTGCTCCTTCACACTGTGCTTCTTTTTAAATCCTGTTTGTGGTCAGCCTAGACCAGTGACAACTATAACCCATGAGCTGCATCCCACAAGGCACATACTTGGAAGGACTGCTGGGAAGTAGCAGAAAGAGGTCACGTTAGGTAACAATACTTCAAGTACAGGACTTTACTTTTTCCACTTGCTGCTCTTCCAACTTGCAGGAGTAACTCCAGCATGGTGAAATTACAAAATTTCAAATGTTTTCCCTAAGAAATTAACACTTGCAGATTTCCATATGGATTTCTATATAGATTTCTTATTTTGGGGTGTTTGAAGGAAAGCATTTTCTGTAAATCTTTTAAAACCTTTTAGGTTGGTCGGTTTTGTGGGTTTTTTTAATCTGGTTTCTTTTTTAAAGGCCATATCATGAGCACCAGGAACTGAAGAATATGTAATTACTAGTTATTTCTGAAACCCTTGTCATAACACCAACTGGCAACAGACATCCTCTTATCCTCTTCCCTAAAAATGATGCCCTTTATTTTTTGAAACCTAAGACAGAACAATTAAACCAAGAACAGAAAAAAACAAAAAAAAAAACCAAAAAACCAAGCATATTTAGTGTCTTAATTCTATACAGCAGAATCTACAATTCCATGATTTGACAATAGTCCAAATATTCTACTCTTAGTAGTACTAGATACTAAGAAGTGTAAACAGATTGCTGGGAAACAAACAAATGTGGTATGAGGAAAATACTGAATATGTTATGACTTTCTTTAAATACTTAAGACTTGTTTTCCAGGAAGCACCATCTTTTCTCACTGAGCAAAATAAGGAAAAAACAGTCTCAGTGGAAGTTTCCACTCTCCTGGCCATCATCCTGATCATCTGTTCCGAATACACACAAGGCCAAAATTTCCTGTTTTCAAACTATTGTCACTATTTTCTAGTCTTGTGCTGTTGATTCTAACTTTAGCTTGTTAAATAAACAAAACACTGAAAATACAGCAGAACAATACCTCCACACACATATACTGTGAGCTCTGTACCATAACTGATGTTTCAGCACGTGAATTAGTCTCCCAGCATTAATTAAAGCGCCAAAAAGGGTACAAAATAAAATGCAGACAGTGTAGCACAAACTGCTGCTTTATTTTGTGAATCTGAAACTAACTGAATATCTTCATTTTTCTCTCAATTTTGCATGGGAATTCTTAATATTTTCTTGCCTTTTACATATTTTTTTCCTACATCCTTATCCCTATTCCAAATGTGCAATAGTGCAGCCAGGTCTGTATCATCTAATTCCCATTAAACTGATCTTCATTACAACTGGTTTCAGTACATACTTTTCTGCAACATGCCAGAAATTTCCTAATGGCAAGCACAAACTTACTCCTGCACACCTGGGAATTATTACCAAAGGAGATTATCATCTCTCCACCAAAGGAGAACTTATTCATAGCTATACAGAGCTATAAAGCAGGAGCCCTGCAGCAGCACCAGAACCTGAGCCCCCATTTCACTGTCTCCAAGCCAGGACCAGTGACCAGATGGTCTCTCTCTACGTAGGAATTCTATAGAATTCCTACAATCTCTAATCCAATTGAAATGCCTATAAAAGTTCCAGTGGTTCTGATTACTTGCAAACTGCAGGTCCCTTACTCACACACCTACATGGTCTTTGGTTTGCTGCCCTGTTTCCCAGAATATTTCTAAAATTTGGTTATTTCCTCTGTGATCATGAGCATGGTCTGATCATCCCCCTCTCTAGTCTTTCCCATATCCATCCTATTTGAAATAATGCTGCCAGGAGAATCTCCCTTCTTTCATTCTGATTACATCATCTTCTATTTTAAAGTTCTCCGTTTATTGACTTGCTTTATTGTACGTTGGGGCCTCTTTTCCCATTTTGAGGCTTTTTCTATTTGGAGAGATTTGTGTTCTTACTTGACTCTCTCCCTCTTGCAAGTCTCCCCCTATTGCTTTTTGCTTTGCCACTGATACCAGATTTGGATAATTTTTCCTTCTCTCCAGCATCACTCATCTTTCTTTTGAAGGCTTCCTGAACAAATAAGCAAGGGCAAGACATCTCCTTCCTCCTGATTCCTCCTAAAGATCAACATCTTTGACAGTGCTTGTGATCACCCAACCAAATTACAATCTGGTTTTGCATCACATGGATTTATTTAAGAAATGATGTTTTTGTGTATTCATCAGACAAAGGCTTGTTTGTCAAGGTTTTTATTTTTTTAAAGTTGCTTCGGTCTTTTCATCAGCTTTTAATTAGAATTCACTTCTCCCCACAACTCTTAATTTAAGAAAGGAAATAATTCGGGGTACGCTCTGCCCTGTTTTTAGAAGTCTCTGTACATTGCTTATCACAAGGATTATCACCATGCTCACAGGACCCCCTAAACAAGACAAGGCAGAGAAGACAGCAGCCATGCTGTTTGACTTGGATTCCAACTGAGCTCATGGGTGTAGGTTGCATGAAAGAACACCCAAAACCAAATAGTATTTATAAAGATGAGAAAAAGTCTAAGCTGAAAAGTCAAGCCTACACTCTACTGATATCAACAGCTGCTTGCCTTTTAACAGCTGGGGATTAACTATTTCACCATATGTTTTTATCCATTCATTCCTCATTTCCTAGGAGGACAGGAGTTTTGAAGCAGTGTTTGTAACATGTTGGGGAAAAATTCCCATTTCTCCAGCTCACAAACCCAATGCTTCCTGTAATATTTTGTACAAACTGAGTTTTATCTTTTTTCCTTCTTGCTCTCCCGTGTAGATATCTATCTTCATCATCTGTGAAAGACATACACAAGGAAAAGAAAGACTAGACACTAGAATTTTGTAAAAACATGCCATTCCTAACTGCAGATCCTGGGACACTGCAGTTGCAATGACCATACAATACATGCTTGCATCACTGCTTCATGTTTGGATCACTCAAGCATGCTCGTTTGCAAATAACACAAGAGTTTTCTACAGATGACAGGAGGCCAAGCATTCTGTACATCATTTCTTTAACAAAATATTTATAGGCTTAAATCCTATGCTTTGTACACCCTACAAAATAAAGGGGATTTGAACTACAGAAGCATCAGTTTCTCAAGCTTCAATAGGGAATGGTGAATTAAGAGGGATTTAGCAATGGATTAAGGATGATGGTACAAAGACATCCCATAATTTCTACAATTTGTCTCCCAAGTAACTAACCTGGTTTAACCTACCAATTGTATTAAAGAAGCTCCTAACCATCCATTAACACACAGTCTCCAATGGAAATTCAGTCTCCAATGGAAATTCAGACTATGTTTTAAATAGTCCCTACAAATTAAACTTAGGACATGCTGACACTCCATCCTTATCCATTCCTCATAAGAGCAAGGATGTACAGCCACTGACATCTTTGCAAATCAAGTATATGCAGGCCAAAGCACCTCTTGCAAATGAGTCAGCCACTGCTCCAGCAATGAAAGGACTGACACTTACTCAAGCCCTTTTCCTCAGGCACAGTGAAGGGAAAGCTAAAGGAAACCTATTGTTCTGCCAAAGCTTTGGCACAGTAGTTTTTATATACTGTGAGGCATTGCAAGGAATTCCCTGTCTGTATAAAAGGAACATGTAATTTTCCCCCTGTATATAAGAAAGGGGAAGAATTAGGAATGGCGATTTACATTTTAACAGTAAAACTATAAACTTTCCCATTACAAATCACCAGATCTGAAATGTGCATATGCAGAGATGGCAGAGAGAGTTGCTAAGAAAAGTAAAAGCTAAGATAAAAATAAGAATCAGTATTCTGTCTGATAAATACATTCTCACTTTACACAGCTGAAACTATTTACCACTTAGGCTCTGGCAGTTTTTTTTCTGAGCAGAACTGAAGAACTCCAGAGAAAAATTAATTTCAAAATAAACAAGCATAAAGTCCAAATTCTTTCCAAGACATTATGATATATAGAATCCTTTCACTATGCTCCTTAACCCTGAGTTCCTATTGTAGCAAAAATACTGTTTTTCCAACAATGCAAACAATACATTTAGATTCAAATAACTCACTGGCAGTAGCAAAATGGTTAAGAAATTCAGGAACCAGCAACCTCACAAAGCAATAGCAAATTCAACTACATACCAGGATACTTGAATATTAAGATGCTTCAATATAATTACTTGGATTAGCTTATAAAACACTCCTCTAGCTCTCATCAGCTCACATAAAATGTTTTCTGCTCCTTCCTGGACTGTAACAGTACCCTCACGCCACACATTATTAGGATGAACAACTTTGTAGAACGTAACCACCACAACCAATTCACAGATGTGTGACCAGACAAGGAATCACAGACAGCTCTTCAGTAACAGCACAAATATTAAGATAAACTGTATTTTTAGAGGGCTGTATTAACACACCTAACACACACTCACAATGTACTACAGCAATACATCAGAGCTTCTGTTTGTGCTCCATGGCACAAAACCTCTCTCTTGTTTTTCTTTTTTAGAGCTAGTAGATATGAGTAAACAAATAGGTGGAGAGGTTTAGGCTCTTGCTTCGGCAACAGCATTCACTGAGTTAACTTGTAAATCAAAACAAAAGTTCTTTTTGAACAAAAAAAAAATTTCAAGCACACAAAGATAACATTCTTTAAGGAAGCCCCTGTTTACTCACCCCAATTCATTCTCCCCATACCTAAGTTACAAAGCAAAAAAGTAAACAACATCAAGAACACAGTTTTTGACTAGTTTACCTCTTCAAGTCTTCAGAAAATTTAAGCAATGTAGTGGCCATTTCTGTAGTTTTGTCTACCCCAAAATAAGCTTTCTTTTTCCTGCCGGCTTCCCACCTCACTCTACACCACCCTATCCTCATAACCTTTGACCAACAGGAAGCAGACACAATGGACTGAAAATAACAGCAATTGTAAGATTTCAAATGATTTAATACATGAGGGGTGGGCTTAAGATTTGAAAAACTTCCCTTACTTTGGTTTTTCAACAGCTATTTAAAACATGTTATCTACATAGACTTAAAACATTAGCTCAAAATCCTAGGTTGAATGAGGCTAAAAACTGTGAAACTTTTACCTAGGCACTAACTATTAAGAGCACAGAGGTACAAATGCTTGCATATGTTGAGATTTTGTGTTGATGTCATAGTCATTAGACTGTTATATACAATGAAATTAGTTTACCAGAAGGGTAAGCAAGAGCAGTAGAAGTTTCTTAGAACATTTTGTCTTTCTTTAAAAAAACTTTCATTTATCTGAGCTTTTAGATAAGAAATAGGTATATGTCCCATAAAATTAGAAGACATTCTTGTAAGAAATGCTAGCGTCCACTTAAACACTGCAGTTAATCCACTGTGATGGAAAGTCACAGATCAGTTTGCAAACAGACTTTTGCTAACTCTAAGTAGCTGAGATGCACTTTGCAGTGTAGAAGGAAAGATCTTTACTCCTCACATAAAAGCCCAAGCAATGATCCCATATATATCTTCATTAACAGTAAAAGATTCGTGTACTTTTAATTGTACCAATAGCTTGGCACAAACACTGGACAGATACGGATTCCAAAGTCCAAACAGGCAATTACAGCATTTCTTTTTATTAGTTTTAATGTTTTTTGCTTTGCACCCCAAGTACCTGCTGATTATTATTTTGCAAAGCCACAATCACGTCCCAGGTTCCTTCTCTGCTATTACACCACAAGACACAGAGGTCACAGTCAGAAGAACAGAAGCACCAACGAAGAGAGGGACTCACCTCTTGTACCAGAGCTACGCTGTGTTTTCTGTACAAAGGAAGGGGCAGGGGTGGGATAAAGAGTCAGTGTCATTTTTACACAGACTCCTGGTCCTGAGCACAGGACAACCAAACCCAAGGTTCTCCCACAATCAGAGAGGTTGGTAACGTCCTCTGCCTTGCAAACACCAAGGAAAATCTCAAGCTATGAGTATTACATGGAATAGCTACAAGCATGCTGAAATGCAAGGTCATAATAATTCTCCAACATTATTAATGTCCCAACATAGTTCTGAGTATGTTTGCTACCCCATGCACACACTTCATCAAGCATTCACTGCACCTCTATTGCACATTAGACACCGCTCCATTTCAGAGGCATTTTAATAATGGAATTACAACAGAAACATTCTTTTCTTGGCAGGGTAAGCTCAGGCACTGCATGTCTGCAGGATAAGACTGGATGTACCTTGTCAATGCAGCATTTCATTAAGGTCTGCTAGAGCTCAAAATAACTACAGAGAAGCCCCTCACAGACCTCGGTATCCAACAACAACTTCCAAACACAAAACATTCAAATAGCACACAAGCAAGCTTCTGGGCACAGCAGCACAAGCCACCACTGGCATGCTAGACGAGTAGCTTGAAGCACAAATAGTCCAACAAGGAAAATAAATACGAGGTCCTCAGCCAGCCTGCAGTTTACGAGTCCCTTGATACCACTCTGCTAATAGGATCCTCCTCTTCCCTTCCCCCATTTTAAGACACAACCTGATGCCATCACACCAAGGAATAACAGAGAAAGGATATCCTGCCTAGATTTTCCATTATATAGATCAAATCGTCAATCCAGAGAAGTCTTTGCTTACACATGGGATAAAAAGAAGATGCTTCCAACTGATTAACCCTGAGAGGAAGCAAGGTTGACTCCATGACTATTTTTAAGTAGTTAGCATTCACACAATGGCCTAAAATTAATGGGCAACCCCCAGGGTTCATGAAACCTTCATTAAAAATAAAATGAAAATTAAAAAATAGGGAGTTAGCATGTTTGAGAGAGGAAAAGCAAAAACAAAAGAACTGGAAGGTGACAGATATAATTATGCTTCTTCCCAGACTCACCTTGAATTCAGTTTGGATGCTAAGTTTAAGTAAGTGAAAAGATAGGAAGCTTTATGTCATTTTCTCTAAAAACGAAGCATTTCCTTCAACAATTGCTGGGAAAAATCTTTCTTCAACAGCTCTTGTCATTTTGATTAATACTCTTTTGCTGCAAATATCATATGACAAAAAGGAAGTAAAGAGAGAAAAATAAAAATATCTCTATGTAGCTGTGTTATGAAAGGAGGGACTTGTTTCATAGCCCTCATTTTCAAAGCCAGATACCACAGCTGTGCTGCAGCTCCAGCTGAACAGCTCCCTGCATCTCACCACCTACCAGACAAAGGGCATTTAGTTTACCAAGTGTCCAGTGTTTCACTTTTAGACCAGTTAAAAGCATCCCACATCTAAGGCTTCATCTAAGCATAAGAGAAGTCATGTTTTGTGCATCTGGACAGATGATGAATACAAACATATTCGGTATAATCTAAGGATAAATAATTTAAGTGGCATCATTTCAACATTAAATTCACTAAAAATGCATTCTTCTGCTAGGCATTTCCCCGGATAAAGAACAAGATGAGGCAAAAGGCCCTGTAAGATCATTCTTGTAATCTAGGAAACGCCCACAAACTCAAGACATTTTAAATATCACCATTCATCTCCACCTTTCAAGCATTTATCTTCTTTTAAGCATTTAGCCTTGTGGAGGTTGTTCTTGTTCTTTTTAATAATAGCATCCTTCTGATGAGTAACTAAGAGATTCATGGAAAACAAAAATTTCTGATCTCACCACAAACTACTCCCCTCCTCCTCTGTGCACTCAATAAAAAGTGAACAATTAGCCTGCTGTTTGCTCAGTACAGTGAGATTGTTCATTTCTTCATTTGTATCACATCACGGAATAGAGAAAAGCATTAAAAATACTTTAAAGAAAAAAAACCTACCATTAAATTACCAACGCTGCTCTGAGAATTTAAACCCCATGAGATTATTATTATTTCTTTTCTGGTTTTGAGCAGATTCAAGCGTTACCCTTTACCTTATCTGGTCTGCAAAGTACTTCACATTTTTACATTTTGCTCTTTGACATGAAAAGCAAGCTCTGCATTATCCAACTGTTTTCTCATACTTTTTTTTTTTGTTGTTGTTGTTGTTATTTCATAACTGGTTTCATTTGCTATAAAAATGTTTAACTTTTAACTTTCAGGCAGGAAAGAAACTCTAAAACTGGACTCCTTGTTACTTTATTTGTTGTCTTTCTTATACACGTAAACAGCATCTACTTTGTTTACTGACTGGAAACTCTTACCACTGCCAGCAATTCAGGAACAATGTGACTGTGGAAAGGGAAAAACATGTTTTTTTACATTTTGCTTGTCATCCAACAGAATTATAAGCTACACAAGTAGAAGTTTCAAAATATTTTTAATGGTGGATAACCTCAAATGGACAAAACAACTTAATTCAGCAGGTACTTTATTTCAACTCTTAACTTAACCCTTTTCATTCTGTAGCCACTTATGAGTAATAACTCATAGTAATGTAATAAGTAATAATGATTTGCTATAGCACTGGTCGTTTTTCATCATCTGTATCATGACATTGAAAAAGTGTAGTCTATTTCTAACAACAACCATTTTTAACTCTTAAAATGGAAAGAGCTTTGAGACAAGAGCAAGAGGCATAAAATCAAGATTTAATTTTGTACAGTATCTTGTACAAAATTTTCCACCTCTTAAACCTATCTATAACATTATTATTATAAATCCAGTTAGACACACAACTGATTTGATGATTGAAATTTGAGTAAGTTGTTTTGCCTCTGATGGAAGCCTCTTCCTCCCAGAAAGCCGCAGAGCTGAAGCAGCTTATTCACAACTTGAATCATGAGAGATGAACTAAGACCAATAATAACAATGTCAACCCAGAATTTTGGAAATCACTGATGCACTGTGCCTTCACTGTCACTGACTGTGCAGGCAAGACACTACTAATGTCACTTTATTTTGTACTGCTGCTGTCAGCTCCAGCCAGGCAGGTCCCACTTCACTGGAGCCACTACATGATTTGAGAGCACTTGTTTTGCTCGACAGGCAGAGAGGCCAAAGGCTGAGTGACATGGAAACAAAGGAATTCTCACTTTTGGTAACAAGCTGATGTGTCAGAGTGGCCAGAACATCCATTCTTACACTCCCATTTAAAATTTTTTCACAGAAAATAGGACACATTCCAGCAGATTGGGCAAGTCAACTCAGATTTTACTAAAGCAAAATTACACCACCACTCAGTAAAGACCAGAAGATTTTGAGGATGGGACAATGGGATGATATAGCCAGCGAGTTTAGGTTCAAAAACATAAACTTTAAAACATGAGGCCCCATGGCATGTGAATAGTATAAATACTGCTAGAACTGCTCACATCAGCTATTGATGGACACAGTCCAAATTGTTTCAATCCAGAGGAAAATTATTTTGGTGATGAAAGTCGTTGAATCAAAGTAACAATAAAAAAGCACTTATTTTAATATCTTGGCCCCTTAACCAAAATATGCTGATCAATTTTGCTAGATACTTCATGACTAATAAATAAGCATAACCAGCATTTATTGTACGCTTTCTACCTCTTACAACTCTGCTTAAACACTATAATAAAAGCACAGTTTAATGCTTCACAGTTTAATGGTTTGCTATACTATGAATTCCTCCCCATGGTGGTAGGCAAAGATGATTTTCTACAATAGCATCTGCCTGAACTAGACATACAAGTTAATCACCTTCTGCCTGGCAGCATCAGATGCAGCTTGGGGGAGAAGCTACAGCTGAACTTCTCTTAGCATTTAAAAGAGGTATCACATCATACTGACAGAACTGACAAAATTCCCACAGAACATAAGAAAAGTTTCAGTGACTTTATCACGCTCAAGAGAAATGAGCTGACAGGTAGAGAGGCATATACAAATGACTGCTTTCTCTTTGATTCACAATATTTAGATTGTTATTTCCAGCCCAGGTAAAACAAATTGGTGTTATGATACTATTGTTAGGCTGCATGTATAAACACACTTATGCACTTTTGGAGGCAGGCCAGCTAGCTCAGCAAACACATTACAAAAAAAACAGCAAAGAGGAAGAGCATGAGGTGCTGCTCAGGTTCACCCACCAGGCTGTTATGGGAGGTGGGAAGGAAGAAAACAGCACAAAACAGTGGAGCAAATATGTTGTGAACACACTATTTTAAGAAATGTCAAAAGTTTCTTGGAAAAAAAAAAAAATAAGAGATGGCTCAAGAGCTGGTTCATGCTTAGCAAAATAACATTTCATACAGACAGACAATCAAGTAGTTTAAATCATCTGGCTTAACCCAAGGCAAAAGAAGCAAAGAAACAGTAGATATAGATTTCTTATGGTGAAAGGAAATTGGTGGGCAAAGCACAAATTACCATCATCAAAATTTTAGCCAGTGGAAAAAACCTATTTGTTTTCTTTAAGAACAAAGAATAAGGAGAAAACACACATTCTGGATAACCTAGATCTTCCACTGCATTTTCTAAGGAGAAGGGCTCAGTCTTACCCCCTCTCTTCAGCAACTGCTCAGACACTTGACTCCAGGTCTCCACTCTACCCAACATTTATCTAAGAAATTACATTAAAAGTATTTTTTTCCCTTCACTTCAGTCAATAGAGGTGTTTGGAGACAGGTCACTTACAGTTGTTTTCCAGGGGACTCAGTTTACAGATACAGAGTTGAAACAAGTATATTTGACCCAAGAGAGATTATGGATTTTTCAGCCCTTTTACAAGCCTATATAAGCAGAAAAAGAGTTACAAGTTTTAAATAAGAAAGACAGAGTAACAAATACAATCACGGTTTAATCCCCTTAGTTTACATTCTGTCTTGGTGATCTCGAAGTCACTTATCTGTTCCAAAATCCAACAGGGCTGAGATATCACCCCTGGAGTTCACTTTCTAAGCACATCCAGCATGCAGAAAGAAGAAAGCTGCATGAAGAAGTAAAGCCAGTAACTCATTCCCTTTGGAAAGGGTCTTGTGAGGTCCCTCATTTGTGATTTTCTCTCCTTCGTTCACAGGAGAAGCTCTGGGAAGTGTAAGTTGGGTGCACTCATACCAACAAAGGAGTTTTTCTATTCTCATAATCAAAACACTTGCCTTGTTTCATGGAAACACTTCATAATTTTATATTCTGTTCAGAGGAACAGGTCCTCCACTGGCAGAATACCGCTGCATAACATTTGCTCTTACAGTAAAAAGTACCTGCAAAGTAGTGCCATTAACAGAGTAGCCCCAATCATTCCAGGAAGCATCAGGACTTGACCAAGGTCTCCAAAAAGGAGATTTTGAGGTAATTCATACTTGAGAGCAAGCTAAAGTTGAAATGGAAAATATTTGCCTAAATATACATACCAGATATTGTAAGAGTCAAGTCACTTCAGTCTACAACACAGAAAGATAACTACAGTAAAATAACACTTTGCAAACGGTTCAAAAGTTTTTTTCAAAATGCAAAATATTAGAACACTTTTCAATTAATTTTGTTTTCTTAAGTATTTGGTATTTGAGGAAACTTTATTTGATTTTGCATATAAATTGTTGGCCTGTCTCTAATTTGCCTATCACTGATAGCCAGTATAATGCTGGATTTTAAAATCAATCACAAGATGATGTCTCCTATCATCAAACTATGCCATTTTTAGTAAGCTGGTAAAATTAAACCTAAAAACTTGATGTGCATTTGTTCTGCAGATCACAATCCACACAATACTGGTGTCTGTAACCTGTTACTAACTTGTACACGTTTGTGATTTTATTTTTTGTCAAATACACATGAAAGAATATTTTCTTCACAGTGTGTATATTGCCCCACTTCTTCACATACTGGAATAGTCTGTTGTGGTAGACTTTTTTTTTTTTTTTTTTTTCTTTTTTTTTTTTTTCCTTGACACCAGATCCAAAATAGCTCCTAGACAAAGGTCACTTCCTTGCAGAATTGCTAAATAAATAAACCACATTTGACAACAGAATTCAGAAGATAACACATTGCTGCAGTTCCCTTGCCAAAAAACAGAATACGTGTGCTTTTGTCTCACTGGATGTGCTTATAAGTGTCATATGGTACTTTCTGTAAGCAAAAGAAATGGACAAACTGCTCAGGACACAAAATGGAAGCTACAAATCTTTCTTCTGTTTGTACCCAAGCTCCCAACAAATTAACTAGGCTATTTTTTAAATACAGAAAAATCTGTTTATACAGCAGCAGTGGTCACTACTAGTCTCACAATAGCAGTCACAACTTTCCAAAATTCTGTTCTAGTAACCCTTGCAATACAAATATCGTAACACTGGAGATCCAGAATTAGAAATTTTGTAGCTTGCTAGCAAAAGCAAAGCCCAAGTATAGGACTAATCAAGCATACTACTTTTACTCTGAAATTCAGTGTTTTTAATGGGCTCCTTAAAACAAGTATCATGTGAAGAAGTTAGGTAGGGTTTCTGCACACCATCAGATCTGGTATGAACATGAAGTGCCTGCCACACTGCTTGTAAACAGGACAGGCAAGAGGATAAGGAGTGACACACTAAACTTCATCATAAGGGCAAAGCCAACCTGCAGGAAAAACACAGACACTACAAAAACAGAACAGTGATACATACACTGCATTATTCCATAGGAAGTTACACAAAGCATATCCTCCCAACATTAATAGTACAGAATTTCACAACAGCAAAGCATGATAAGGCTGACAATGATTTTAAGAGAAAACTATATCATCATGCAGAATCTTACTTTTAAACACAGGAAGACAGAAAACTCTTCACCAGTCTCCAGCTGCTGCAACTATTATCCTGGAGAAAAACCCATCAAGATCTCCATTTCAGCATCACTCCAAGGAGAGCACTTCACTTATTTAGCATCAGTTCCCAACAGCAATACAACTGAAAGCTCTGCAATCTGGTAGACTCAATGAAGGTTTTAATCATCTAATGAGATTACCTCATCCATGTGTGGTTTCACTATGCAGTCTCAATGGTAGCCCATTATGCCAGACCCCTGACACACAGTATCAATCATGCTAATCGGCTTACTCTGCTACCGCTCCTACAGAGACACACTGCCATGCAAAGAAACAAAAACCGGGCACAGCTTCTACCCCACAGGTTAAAAGGAATTGTGGAGAGAAAACACTGCTAGGTCCAAGCCTAAAATTAACATCACTTCTACCCAGCAGTTTATGAGCCACGTTCCCTTGTTAAATTTTGGATATATATGCTATGCATCCTATACGACAGCTCTCATGGAGAACATGAAGTTTACATATAACAATTTACATGTTTACAGTTAATAAATATCACATTGGAAAAATCTTCTACCTTCACATAACATCAGTAACTGCCTTTTCTGAAGCACAATCCTCTTCCCCAGGTACCATCAAGTGGAGCTCACAAAGCACAGCTCCCTGCCTGTTTTACTGTTACCAACATAAAAATGCTACAGTAATTAATGCCCTTCATTGACCAAAGCCAGGAGCATCCAACCTCGAAGAAACATAAGGCATGTACAAATAAATTGTTCTATTTGACAGATGAGGGTAATGAGAAAATCTAAATATTAAACTATAATATATAAATAAATATTATTAAAATCTAAATAAACACACACACAACTAACATGAAGCAGCTTTACACATTTACAGCCCTGATTATCAGTCCATTTTGCTGGGCTAAGCATCCAAAACTCCTCCGAATGCATCTCACTCCACTGCCGAAATACTCACTTAAAATGGAAATGCAAAATGGGAAAACCAGCATGGCAGTGTCAGGGCAATAAGGCTTTGGACCTTGTTATCCCAAAGTAGTAAGCTACTGATTCAGCTGGCCCAACAGAAGCCAGGATCTGACTTGGGACTCTTGCTTTGCTGAGCAATATTTTTTTTTTTAGACATTAAGATACCAAAAAGTGACTTTGTGGAATTTGACATTCAAGACAAGGCACATATCTTTAAAAATATCTAGTTTTACTGCCCTACTTTTCCACAAGCATACTCAATTCAAGCAGTTGTATTTTTAGGATATCATCTTTGCACATCCCAAAGTGAAGGCAGACAGCTCTATTTCAAATAATTAAAGACTTACAAATAATTAACCCTTGCTACCCAAATACATACTAGCCCTTCAGAATAGAATATAAATTGTAACATAATTTTAAAAATGCACAAAATCAAAACTCTAGATACAAATCAACACTGCTTCTTCCACTATTTCAACAAAATAACTGAGCTGATAAAAAGGAGACAAGACAGAGGAGAGGAGGGAAAATGCATGTGACTTGGCTACAAAAAGAAGGAAAAAATATAACTCTCTAATAATGTTTTATTTCATCTAAAGTATCAAATATGGATATTAAAAGTGCATTATTATTCTGCCACTAGCATAACACTGAAATCTACCAAGAACGGGCAACTGCTAGCTGGTCTCTGTAAGCATGGAACACTGACAGTGCAAAAGTGTCTGTCTTCACACTGCTGAGCTGTTAATAGACTTAAATATTTAATTCTGTCCCATCCAGGAACTTTCTATTGTTTTTGACTTTGAACAATATTCCAAAAGTCTCTTCCTTCTGAGACCAAGATTTTCCTTCCCATCCCCCCCCACCCAAAAGCTCTTGTTGAAAAACACTGAAATGTTTTATTTATGTTCCAAGGTCTCTCAGCCTTGCTACTGAAACAAGTTAAGAGGGGTAGAGGACAAAGAAGGACATCTTGCTTAAACAAACCAGTAATTATCTCACTTTTACTCCTTTTTCTCACATAGAGCTTACAACAGATATCCAGGACCAAAAGTCATTAGCATAACCAGTTAAAACATGAGTTACCTAAGACAATACTATAATGGGAGATGTTAGGCAACCTAAAACTTTGAAATTCATTCGATGATCTACCTGTAATAAGATTCCTGATGCTATTGAGTTAGTTTTCATAGGGATTCAAAATGTTAATTAAATGAAAAGTCAAAAAATGTGCATGTTGCACTTTCAAAAAAAAAAAAACCCAAACAAAACCACAAGAGATTATATGAAGTTTGTTTTACCATGCATCCCAAGTTTGCTTAATGCCTCTGTGTGATGCTCTATAAAAATGTCATTTAGATTAAAGTAACTCTAAACTCAGGTAGGAGAGTCACATAAAACCATGGGGAGCTGCATTAGGATGAGAGAACTCATTTCTAATCTAATTTTTCTAATACCATTTCTAATAGCAGACCACAGAATTTATTGGCTTTCTGTCACTCATTTATCAGAGGGACCATTTTTCTCCCACAATCATTTTTATTATTCACAACAGAAAGGCACAACATGGCCAGAAATAAGCACACTGTGCTGCTGACTAGACCCAGTCTGCATATCACAGAGATACCCAGGTACTAGCTCATTATGGTGAAAGACCAGTGAATCACCAAGAGTACTCAGAGGAATAAAAAGGAGGAAAAGAAGTTGCCCTGAAAAAAAAAAAAAAATCAAACATATCAGATCACTTTCTGTTAATTTTTCTGGAGGATCTGGAATGGGGAGGAGGGATAGGAGAGAGCAGAAGGTATGAACTGAAGGTATGCATACAGGTGACCTATCATTCAGAATAGACTAAGACTAAATGAAGAAATTGCCTTATTTTTGATAGAAACCAAGCGAAAGATTCATGCAATTCCTGCATTTGCTTATTCTTGTTCATCTCCAAGATCTAAAATACTTCTCCTAGTGCAAGATAAGCGTCTTAAAATTGCACCAACATGCAAGCAAACAGTGAATAGAAAAGAATGAAAGACAGGAAGAAATGGATTTTCAGTGCAGGACAAGTAGAAAACAGGGATTTGTTTTGGAATAGGAACAGCAATGATAAAAATAATTTTAAAAAAATTCCAATTATTATCACATATCAGGAAATTATTATCTCAAGCTTGGTATGCAAGACCACAATAATGCTTGATGCCAGACAAGTCATTTTGGTTTATAAAAACATGCTATTTCTGGCACATTTCTCATTGGTCAGAACATACAGATTGCTCCACACTTCTAAGCAGGGCATTGCAATAGGTGGAAATGTTGAAAGAAATATCTTCCAAGCTGACAGTAATTTCTGTCTGACTTCATTATGATGAAGCAGAGTGTGAAGCTGCACTGGAACTTACACCCACAGAAAACTTTAAAGATGAGAAAATGCTTCTGGAGGTGGACATTTGACCACATTACGTATAGGATTGGGGTTGTTTGGGCGTTTTTGTAATTTTAAATATTTAAAAGAGTCTGTCCTGGGAAAGTGCAGGTGCTCCTCAGGCCAGCATGCTTTCAAACTTTGCCTACGGGATTTGCAATGGATGCAGTTCAGAACCACAAACCTCAACATACTTGCTGCATGGCACCGCCAAGACCACGTCTGTAGCGAGGCGTATCTCAGCCTGCCCAGAACACCCTCCCTGAACAGCACCAGGCGAGGGACACACACACATTTATACACAGGCTGACAAAATCAATGCATCCCAACTGCTCACAGCAGGGAACCCTGACCACTTCTACTGATCTTATCCCCTGGCCAGCTCTCTCACACAGGGAACAACCATTACCAAAGGACAGATCAGTGAAGAGTAAGAAGCTCCAGGGCGTTGTCTTACTAATAGGCAAAATAAAAGGCTGGCCTAGACAAGTCTTCAGAGGCAGCAGAGATCTAGCAGAGTGAGCTCTAGATCCCAGATTTTGCTAATGACCAACCTGTGATATCTTTTAATCTCTGTAGTGCAGATTCAGAGCTGAAAATAAAGGATAACATCTTTTTTTTGGAATCTGCCTCCTGCCCCTAATTTCCGTTGTACATTATTACACGCAGAGATATGGTATGCATACACCAGAAACAACATGTTTTTACAATTATAAATTACTAACATGTGGTAAGAGTGTGATTTCAGCCATTGTTCCAAGAGTACCAAGTAGTCATTCACTAACATATGAATTGAAACTACATGAGATTTTACGGTATAAATTTATAAGCAAAAAGAAAAACAGAACAGTCTCATTAATTTTACTCACTAAAAGCACGCTTGTAATGTTTCACAAAGCACAGTGAGTTTTATGGAAGAGGGGGGAGCACTGAAGTACACACATGAAATCAGAGACAAGACATATGTATAGGTAAGCTGTTCCAGGTGCAAAATATCATGGAAGAAACACACCTGCAAGAAGAGAAAAAACTGATTAATGAGCCCCAAGACCTGACGAGTTAAAGTAGCATTAGCTAGCAGTAATACACTGTGTGTTTTTCAGCAAAGCCCTGCCCACACAGGGCCAGCTCCGTGCCCTGTCCTGCTCTGGAGGGATGTGTGGGGTGGCACACAGCTCACCACCCACTGAACCTCCTCCTAGGGCCACAGTTATCCAAGGCCATCTGCAGGAAGGATGTCTGTACAGACTGCATGTGGCTGCATCTCTGATGCTTTGGCTTCAAGATTCCAACTTAAAAGGGAAAGCTGGTTGTATTTATTTATACTTGATCAGAGGTGCCTCTTAAGATCATAAAGAAAACAACCCTTGCTCATCCTCCAAGAACCTCCCTGCAGCTGTGCATCGGTGCACACACACTTTTCCACCTGTATCTTGGGAGGACAGGGAGAAGAACAATTGATTTCCTGCAAATGTAACATCCTGTTGTATTTCCACGGTAATCTAGAAAATTATCACAATCCCAGATGTTTACAGAGGGAAAGAGAAACTGCAGTAACTCTGCACAGGATGAGACAGGCTAGACACATCATTCTAAATGCAAATTCAGAGTTTCACTGCTTTTTCTATAGAGGCTCTCTGTTCCAAACCCTGGAACTACAAGTTGTGGGATATTAACAAGCATGCATTAGAGTTTCAAGTCACTTCAAGTGTGTCTGAGGCAATGAACTTATACAAAGTATTTTTAGACTTCCTGCAATCAACTGTCCTCCCGGCATTGCTCAATATGACACACAGTTGTCTGAGGGATGCAGTTGTGCTATACACAGTTTAATTTTAAAGTTTCATTTCTGTGTTTTCCATAAAATAAGTACTGGCAAATTTGCTCATCCAACAAGTTGAATCACAAGTGATTAAGGGTCATCCAAGCCATGCCATATTGTGTAAATGCTTGTTAAATTATACTTATAAAAAGTAACTCATTTTTTCTACATAAGTTAATTGTGTAAACTAAACAAAACACTAGTAATGACTGGGCATGTGTAGCAAAAAGAGATGGCTAAATTCCACACAGTAGAGTTTTGCCACTACAGCATCTCAAAAGCCTAAGGTTAGTCTTGCTTGGAGATAACCTACATCATCTGTGAAGGAAAACTAAGAAGAAAATGTTGTCTCTACTTTATGCATCCTGCCAGATAGAACAATTGATCTCTAAGAGCTGTCTTATTTCCTGGTGAGGGGCAGAAAATAATAAACAGTTGAATCATGCTGAGGAGGAGTTAGGAAAGAGGGTGACAGCTTGTATCATCTGGGAATCTTACGTGTTCAAGAAAGGATCAAGATATATCAGTGCAACCATGGCAAGCCAGTCCGAATATTCCAATACAAGATGTTCTTGCAAGAAAATAACCATGGACAGGGTAATTACTGGAACAACCTAATTATTCAGCAGCATTGAGTAACAAATCACTATTTGATGCAGCTCCAGACTATCCACTATTATAATAAATACTGTCATTAACCATGATTAAGCATTATCTTTAATGAAGATGCTTCAAATGAAGGAGCTTGCTAATTAGCTGTGTCCTACATCTCAGAGCCAACAAAGGAATCTTAGAAGTCTTCTGCTACCAATTTGTAAAAATTGGTGACTAGAACTGGCCTAATAACACGCTGATGACACTTCTTCCATTAAGAAAACAAAAGATGCCATCAAGACGTGATGCTATGATTTTAAACTGCTACTGATGTGCTTCTTTTGGACTGTGACTGCTCTTGCTGTACTTTAGCACTGTGACTGTCATTTAGAGAAGAAACTGACTGCTACTTTTGGCAACTGCCTCAATTCATCATCTCCTCACTGCTGCCATTACTATTTGAATACTAAGTCACAGAAATATTGATCACACTGCCAGCTATTCAGAAAAAAATTATAATAAGTTTCACAGACTAAAGCTGATGTAGAGACTTAACTGAATTGCCTTTGATTAAAGGCACAGCTGAAATGACAGTGCAAATAAAGAAGTTCATTTTAAAGAGTCAGTTTTCACAGCAGCGTCCTGTTACGAAGAAATTTAAATTCTTTCTGAAGAATGACATCAAAATGACCTCAGTTTCATGTTAATAAGAATGACTGTTTTCCTCAGACTAAATGATAACAGACAAAGAATTTAAATGAAGGAAATAGTCTTGAGGCAGGGGGAATCCTCTAAAAATGGTGAAGAACTGAACGAAACAATCAGAATTATACTGGATGATTCAATGCTGCTGAGAGTTACTACAGCATGTACAAGTGACAGTAGAGCATTGTATTCCTTTTTTCCAGTTCTCATCTTGGTCTTGATAAAACCAAGAATAGTTCAAGGAGTCAAAAATTAAGCCACATACTAAGCAAGGATCCTTTTTAGTAAACATAGAAAACATTTCTTATTATGAAAAAAATGGGTTGGATTAACTGTGTTAGCAAAAAGAAAAAAAACAGCTCTTTTGCCATTTGAGTTTCCTCTCCCCTTCTGTGCAGCACAACCAGCAGCTCTACAAAGGGATTATCAAAAAATAAGGTTTATTAATTTGAACAAATCTCATACATTTGGTAAACTGTAGAGGGTCTTTCACTGGCCAACACATATGCAAAAGCATTCAAGCATCTGTTTTACACAACTGTTAGTTCTCTTTCGCGTCACATGCAAGAATTTTTCTGAAACACCATCTGAATGCAAGACTATTTTTGCTATCACCTGCAGGCTCAAAAGTAGCACAGCAATCTCAAAGAGGCCTTGCCCACACCTGCAAATTACAAAAATTTTGGTTATAGGCTACTGTTTTCGCCACACCTTCAGTCCATGTTTAGACATTTAGCAGCCCAGCACAAACAGCAGTAGCTCCAAAGGCAAACCAAGTCTCAGCTTTTCAGAAGTTGAAAAGAAGAAAAAATTAAAAAAAATACCAGGTGAAACTCCAGTTACCACACTGACTTCGGGTTTACATGCGCAAAATATCAAGTGACAACAAAAGGCAATGCATGGAGTCCAAACTAACAACTCTTGTATTTGACATCTCTTGGCTATCATGGACTCACATCAATCACTAGGAAATACAAATCTATCTTATTTACTAGGGATATATTAGGAAAGACATAACCCATGTTGTCACTGTAATCCTGTTCATGTGGAATAAAACCAAATTTGTAGAGTAAACAACTGAAAGGAAAGAGAAAGCACCAACTCCCGTCAGTCAACATATTTCTTTTGTCTTATATTATGAAAGGCTAATAAATACTTCAACAGGAATTATGTAAATGTTTTAACCGTAAATTTTAATCTGAGAGCTACAAATAATTACTTCAATAGCTATGGATTAGAGCAGAGTCTTTGTTCATACTGAGGTCAAGCAAAGAGGTTGGTATTTGTGCCATGAGTACACAATTTGTAATAAAGCACAAGTGATATTGTTGATACTCCTAAGAAGTATTAAAAAAAAAATACATACAGCAGGAGAAGCGTGCACACAGAAAAAAAATTAAAACCACAAGAGAGCTCAAACTCAGTTTTATGCCTACGTCAGCTAGTTTGACATACTGGAAAGGTGGAAAACCTTGCCATCTCCCTAGTCCTCTCTGGGACATTTAATATTCTGTTTTTTTTTTTTTTTTTTTTTTTTTTTTTTTTTTTTTTTTTTTTTTTTTAATTAAGCATACAGAAAGTCATACTGAAATAAGTGACTGGAAACTATTTCACTTCACTCTGCAGATATTCTCATTTTGTATTACTATCAGATCCTGACACCTAAGGAAGAAATCCTGGATGTATTTTATATGAGCTGTTACAGAGATTTGCCATTCAGAACATACTTTGCCAATTATTCTCCAATGCTTTTAACTGGATAGTTAAATGCAGGCTGAGGAAAGTGCTTGAAAAAGCCTTATAAAACAAAAGGCAGTTACAGCTAAAACTGTATGTATAAGACACAAGAATTTACAAAAATCAAGACAAATCTCAGATCCCAGTCTTATAAGCACCTATCCCAAAATCTACAGTGTGAAAAAAAAAAAAAACCCAAAAAAACCCAAAAAACCCCAAACAAAACAATAAAAAAAACTACCCAGAAAACCAAAACAAAAACACAGAATAAAGACCTGCACATGAGGTTTACTACTGTTGGGTGAACTTGAAAGCATAGTCAGAGGTCCTCCCTTAAAATGAAATCAGTACAAAAATTCCAAAAAGCAGAAATAGTGCAAGAGTTAAGTTTCTTTTCAGTATGAGAACATCAGTATCCGGAATATGACAGCAGCCAAGGTTAGTTTTACATTTTCTGACTTGAGGTGTCCAGTTATCTCTGGACAATACATTATCTCATGGAAGTTTCTTTAACATAGGTGATGCATGAGGGGGGAAAAATCTGTTCTTCACATGGAGAGAGACAAAGTGTGCATGGCATCTCCAAAACACAATTTCTCTTTACCTTTCACAGTTTTTCTTAAAAGCATGAGGCACTTGCCAGATCTACTGCACTAAGAAGAAACAAAATGTTTTGCAACAGCCTTGGTAAACTAGAAGTCACAGTTTTAAACATAAACAGCAATCATTTCAGTCACACAGAAGTTTGAAAAAGCTACTTTGCAATAGCAAAGACTGAATTTCAATAGTTTATTAGGTTTTTTCAGGCAGTTATGAGAATCTAGATAGTTAGCAAAGTCCCACCAGGATTTCTTTTTCTCCTTCAAGCTATATGTTCTAAGGAAGCAAAATTCATTTGAGCTTTTTTGCTAGCTTTCTGTGGTATGTTTTCAAACATCCTCTCTTTTATTTATTATTGCAGTTTTTGAGGAGAACTCATAAAAAAATTATGAGGAACTGCTTTCTCTAAAGTTGATGAACATTGTTTCAAGAAAAAGCATATTACCTACTGTAGTAAATCCTGTTATTGTTTCACCACATAGTCCCTTTACATCCAAGTAAAAAGGCACTGATATTACAAGCAAAGAGAAATACCAGTCCTGTGCCTGTGAAATTAGTTTATCAGTTTAGGACATGAAATCCCTGTCAAGATGACTTCAGATTTCATGTATTTTTTTTAACCCAAATTTAGTAACCTCTACATTATTTTAGGCAAAATACTTGACTTTTTCCAAAAAAGAAACAGCTAATACAGAAACTTTCAAGACAATAATGATGATGATAATCTGAGTTGCTCTTTCTATTTATTGTACCAATAGTTATCATGTGCAAAGAACCCCTGCTATGATTCTTAAAAGCTTGGCTTGTATGACATACTTACAGGTGCATACCTGCCCTTTTGTTACACAGAGATCTACTGACCTTAAAAGCCAAGCCCGTTGAACACAACTTTCACCAATGAAGTGTGCTTGCTAAATGACTTAATGGAGGCAGACCATTAGCTTAAAAACAGCATCGCTCCACCTACCCAGAGAGAAAATAGAATTACCCCAGTGGGACAGAGAGTCTAGTAAGGAGAGCCCAGGAAATGACAAGGGCAGGATTTGGATATACTGAAGATGGCAGGGCAGAAAGACCAGACACACCTGTGCCCTCCGTGCTGCCCCTCTCCATGGCTAACATCCCTGCCTGTGTGTTTGAGTGGTCTTTACATCCAGCTGCACATCCAGCACAGCCAGCTGAGAGACTTCAACTGCTCCATGTTAATATGGTGACAGAAGCAGCAGGCAGGGGACAGCCAGAGCAAATGGAGGGGGTTGCACCCTCTGCTGAGCAATCCCCCTTTGGCAGCAGGCAGGCAGAGCCAGGCAAGGGAGCTGCTTGTTCACACGGGACCAGCTCTGGAGTGCTATCCATGCTGGCATCTGCTGTGCCAACTAACACAGGACACAGTTTGGCTCAAGACAAAAAAAAGACAGACAGACCTCCCCCTCCCTGCTGGGTAGCTGTTTCACTGTTCACACACCAAGGCACTTACAAGGCAACCATCTCCTCAGCCTCACCATCAAGCACCTCATGCAGACACTTGACAAGTAGAATCTCCTCATGGTAAAGGGTAGGATTAGAGAGATGGAATTTTAAAAGGCCTTGGAAGTTTCAAAGAGTGATAAAGTGCACCAAATTCCTGCAATAAATTATCTTGCACATTCTAAGCTATTTCCTGATACATGAGCTGTTCAGTCAAAAACTTAAAGGTCAAATTTGCATCAATAGCCTCACCAAAAAGTTTTCTACAGAGAAAAGAAAGGAGGAGGAAAGGCTAAAGAAGCAGACATGAAAATAAGAAACCAGTATCTGTATTTTATGCAAGATAAAGTTACTCACAGTGCAGAATCAGCCTGAAGGGGTGAGTTATTAGTCTTGTTTTAACCAATATGCTCTTATCTCTAAGTCTTTCTAATTAGCGATATTATTCTCTCCAATGTTCCTTAGAAATCCTTCTTTCTTTAAAAAGAGGCGAGAGGGATTAACGACTGTCTCAGTTTTAATCCTTCCTCACACTCCCACACAGAGGCCTTTTTCTTTCTTAAGGACACTTCACAAGTACTTCATTATGTTCAATTTTTTTTGTGCCCAGTATATATAAAACAGCTACTTGCCATTTTTAACTCATTCAAGCTGCAGCCAAGCATCTTGCCACAGAAAATTAGGCACATTGCTGTTAAAAGAAAGGTCTCTGAATACTTAGAGCTATAATGGTATGCTTAAGCAAGTAAACACATGAAAATGCCAAATGTAATTTTCTACCTATGCCACTTGCAGATTTCTTATGAGTCCACATGGGTTTGATTTGTTTGGGGTTTTGTCATACTTCCTTTAAATGGAGGAGAAATAAAAGCACCCGTATTTTCTACAACTAGCACACCCCAATAAGAAAACTGAGAATCTTAATTACTCAAACCTGTCTAGTTCACAATTAATCAAGAATGCATAACATGAAGAGGTTCCACATTCAACCAGCTGGTATTTTAGTGAGATCGCATTCATATTAAACGTGATATGCTACAACACTCAGACGGGGAAGAAAAAAAAAAAAGCACAGCCACATGTATGCCTTATTTTCACACCTCATAGTGTCAATAAAGCCTTTCAAAAGCAGAACACTTAAAAAGAAAAACCCTGTCTCTTAATGGAACCTGGCTCTGTGACTTGCCAAGTAAACAGAACACATTTAAAGCTGTTACAATTCAGTAATAGTTTTGCAGTGCTCAAATCATAATAAGCCATGCACAACTAATATCCAAGGAGGAAGACTTCTAAGTAGCACAGTTTCCAGGCTGCTGTTGCTGCAGGCTCCTGGCCCGGTAATAATTAGCATTGACTCCATGATTGCAGAATGCTGATCAATTGCTTTATTATATCATCTTATACTATATTATCCTATACTTATTAAGAAACTCAGTAACCCTTACAGCCAGTCTGATACAGCTTTGACCTAATTGGTCAATCCATCCAAACACCATCCAGTGTCCAATTAAGAAATCACCCTTTGGTAAACAGATCTCCATGACACATTCCACATGTGCACAACAGCAGGTGCAACAAGTGAAGGTAAGAATTGTTTCTCATTCTTTTCTCTGATCTTCTCACAGCCTTCCCCAGGAAAATGCCTGGGACAGTCTGTGCCTGCTCTCTGTGGCCAGAGAGCTGCTGCCACAGGCTGCCACTTCATTCTCCTCAGCTTCTCCTCCAGAGAAAACCTGCAAGGCATGTACCCAGCATCACTTATGCCTGTCACACACCAGTGCATTTGTGCCACCTGGTACTTGTGCAGAAAGGCTGAACTCTGTTCAGCCCTTCCCTCCCCACTGTAATACCAAGAGCAGAGGAATACCAAGAACCCAGCACATTTTTCACACCTTGCTTCAGCTCTCCCCTCTAAAGTCATCCTGGGGACACAGATTTGCACCTAAGGAAAAAAACCCTGTTACCACCAGGTGCTGTGATCCACCAGAAAGTAATACTGAAATTCCCCAAGGGAACAATTTCAGCCCAGCTGACAGCAACTGTAGGACTGAATGACATATTAAAAAGCAATCAAGCTGATTACATTATGCGTCAAAACATGGTTAAGTGGTACAGTTTTGCTGCAATGTTAAAAGAACATCTGATCTTCCTCTGAAGAAATACAGTTTCACTGTCAAGATACTGGCAGGGAAAAAAAGATGAAAAAACTGCAGTGGAAGAAACGGGGTTTTGTCAACAGTTTCTGGATTATAAGTCTATGGCTTCCCACACCCAGTGAAAGCTTTATGGAAGCAAAGGGTGAATTTAATGACCTTGTTTTAATAAGATGGAAGAGGCTGTAACATTACAAAGTTCTATTCCTTTTGGCTTTTCTTGTTTGTATTCTTAGATGCAATTGTCTTGGGTTATTCCCACCACTTCTTTCTCAGCAGGCGTAGGCTCACTTCTAATGCTCCCAGTAAACCACCTCTCCTCGGAAGCACAGCCTGGCTGCTGCAGACCAGCTACTCTCCAGTTTTCTATACTCAGAGTTCAAGATAAGAACAAAAGTTTCTGTAGGAAGCAGAAGCATTCATCACATCAAGAGAGGAGGAATCCAGTAGAGATAAGCAACAGCAGAGAAAGGAGTCCACCTGCATATCTTCTTCTACACCCTTTTTCCTGAAAGTGCCAATGTGCTGCTTTTGGCTGGGCTAGAGTTCATTTTTTTCATAGCAGCTGGTATGGGGTAACTTGGATTTGTGCTGGAAGCAGAGATGATAATGGGGATGGTTTTTGTTACTGCTGAGCAGGGCTTACACAGAGCCAAGGCCTTTTCTGCCTCTCACCCCAGACCACCAGTGAGTGGGCTGGGGATGTACAAGCTGGGAGGGGACACAGCTGGGACAGCTGACCCCGACTGACCAAAGGGATGGATGTTCCAGGCCATTATAACACCATGCTCAGCATATAAAGGGGAGGGAAAAAGAAGGAAGGAGCAATGTTTGCTCATCCCATGTAACTGTTACACAGTTGCCAGCTGGGGTTAAACTAGGACAGTCACTCAAGGAGACTGCAGAGCTCCACTGTGGATGTGCTACGTTTCTGCTGCAGACAGAAATAATAATAATAAACACACACATTCCCCCCCAGCAACTACAAACTGTAGTGCTGCCCCACATGTAGAAGGACCACTTTGACCCAGAAGAGAGGGAAGTAGCTTAGGAGGAAAGGACACTGTCAGAACTTTCCAAATGCAAAGGCTGCCCTTCACCCCAAGAACAAATTTTTGATCCCTAGTAAGTTCACCCTAATAGGGAAGCATCTGCTGGACACACAAACCAGACACCAAAAAGATACCCCAGGTTCCTCAGCTAACACTATCACAAGATGCTGTGGATGACCCCAGATAGCTCTTGGTTATCCAAATTGACAATACAGAGTCATGATTTTAAATGGGAGATCTCCTTCTATTTTTAATTGAAAACTTTCCACTTCAAGTTTCCTCCAAATTTTGGAAGCTTGACTAAGAGAGACAGTTCAAGTCAAAACAGCTGCAGAGAGAGATACAAGTTTGTACACACCTCTGCATACCTTTGCATTAGTACTTTTAACATGGTATGGCTTTTTCTTTGAAGGCCTAGAGAAACTTAAAAAGTAATATTGTGAATATTAAACTTATGCTTGGATTCAATGCAGGGTAAAGATTAATTAGCAGTATAAAGGTATGCTTTGTTGGACCACCACCAAGTCTATCTGTGAACCTCACAAAGCTTCAGAACCGTACTTCTGAGGCTCTGCTGTTGTAGCCCAGGGGGCACATGAATTTATTTGCCCTCAGGTGGTTTGCATCCACAGGTTAAAAAATACATCTGTCACTCACACAGCATTTGGACCAGTGAGAACTCGCCACCCCCCACAGCCTGTTTTTAGAACTTTTTTTCCTTTTTTCTTTCCTGTTTTTAACCCAAAAGGGTTTTGCTGATTCCTCCTGTGAAGAACAATGCCACAAAATAGCTCCCAAGTCTACGGCACTCCCTCATTGCAATTCCAAAATGCAGACTTTTGTGGGCAGCCGAGAAGATACAACAAGAATGTAACTATTAAGGCAAGACTTTTCTCCCAACATACTGTTACCAGCCTGTGAGTCCTGTACACAGTCTTGCATCACATCTGTGGAATAAAATGCAAAAAAGTAATTTTACAGGGAAAATAACAAAGATTATGTCCCACAAAGCTCTCTGCAGGCAGCAAGGAAATGGATGTCTTCTTTTCCTACATAGTGAGTAAGAGACTACCAAAAGAGTATTTAAGTCAGCCAACATTTAAAACTTCCCTTTTCAGCACTGAAAAAAGAAAAAAAAAAAAAAGAACCCACCAAAAAACCCAACCCAAACCCCTAAGAAAAATCCCAGCAAAAACAAACACACACCACAAACCCAGGAAATTCTGCTTCCATGCATCAGGCCTGAGCAGGAATATTCACTAGTGATGGCTTCTGACACCAGTAATAACTTCAACAGAAAAGTTGTTCCAAGTTATTTTTTGAGCTATTCCGTCAAGTCTTTGCATTTTATACCACGATCCAACAAATGAATTTCCTTCCAAAACCCCACCCTTCTCTCCATGCCAAAAGTTCAAAAATCTGAAATTCTAACCCCATCCTGGATTAACAATTCATTGCTCTGTCTCCAAGACATATTTCACAATGTGCCTTCAGTGTATTTGTGGCATGAAAGCAGAGACAAGGAAAGGGCATCTCTGCCAGGAGTCCAGGTATTTTTCTGCTCTGGCCACTGAGTTCTCTATCAATTCAAATTGAAAGATTCCCAACATGTCAGTAAATTTGAAATGGAATTAATAAAGCTATTTGTCTCATTTCATTCTTGCCTCGTGAATGAAGGAAAAAGAACAACTACTGATCAGAGATCAGTCCACCAGGTGCTGCAGATTGTGTAAATTTTGGTGTATAAACTGATAAGAATACATGAGGAAATCCTCCAGAGCACAGCAGTCATTGCTATAAAAAATACACAGTTTCTCTACTCTACAAACATGCTGGTGTCTGTATGTTCTTAAATACTTCAAATTTTATTCCTATAGATTGTTCTTTCTGAGAAGGTTTGTCAATAGAAACACTGATTTCTGAATATACAGAGTGAAAGCTGTAGACAATCTAAAAATTGAAGACTGAAAAAGAGCATTTGATTTTGGGTTTCCTAATTATTTTTTACACGATAGCAGGAAATTGAAAGATGGAAGATTTTCAATAGCAAAGCTATCTGGAAGTGAAGCTTTTAAGGAACAACCTAACAAAGGAAGTGTATTTATAGGTTTGAAAATGGGGGAGGGGGGAAACACTGAAACAGCTGCACGGTTTTTGCACAGTGGACAAGAAAAAACAATTAAAAAGGAAGAAAAGGCAGACAGAGAAGAAAGTAAAGCAGTTAAAACCAAAGCTGCAGTACTTAACTTATTCCTGTCTCCGGTATCATGAAAGTGTTGCTGCTTTTTGTTTTTACTTTAAAACTATTGCTTGTTTTTCCCCCCTACCTGATGCAGTTTTCGTAAGTGCCTTTCCCAGTTTTCATAATTAAACCCATTAAATAAATAATTATTCAGCTATGACGCGTGTTGCTATAGCAAGGACTGCGATAGCAAAGATTCAAGCTTTTATGACTTCACGACAAGGTCACCGAGAAGCCTGCAAGCAAGAAAAATGTGTGGCGAAAAAGGCCATTTCCATTAACGTCAACCGAGACGAAAGACACCGAGACGAAGCGCGTGGCTGCACCCTGAAGATTGGTCTAAGGGCAGCTATTTCATCTTTCACTCCAGCCTCTGCACCAAGTCACAGGAGGAAGAGAAATGTGACTGCCGACTGCCTCATCCTTCTGGTTTTGTCTGAAGGCTTCGTTAGCGCCGCGCTCCAGCAGCGCGTGAGGCCCCAGGGCCGCAGCCATTCATCTGCCCGCTAGCCCAGCCGAGCGCTCTTTTGCCTTTCAAAGTCCTCATAAAAATACTGCAAGACTGTGATCTTTAAAGAGTGTGCACTCCTTGCCAGGTAACTTTAAAGCGGTGCTCAAGGAAGATAAACACAACAGCCTGACTTCCCATAGGAACACCGCCATCTCCGTTCCCACCAGTGCCCAGCCCAGGTGAGAGAAACCCCACAAGGTGCACAAGCAAAGCAGCAGTGCCAGCCTAAGGCAGAGGGGCAGGAACTTCTGAGGGTTCCCTGGGGACAGTCAGACACACTTGGTGGTCTCCTTGGAAAGCTGTGCATGGAGTGAGACAGAGCCCCACAGCAGTGGGGAGAGGTGCAGGGAGCAGCCTCCAGCCCTACATCAGTAAAGGCTGAGGGGGGAGAAGAAAAGCTGCCCTCACATTTCTGACCAAACTTTCTGACCCCAAACAGTTAGAAACCACTTTTGCTGAAGGCTGTGACTTAGAAGAAGTGGCCACTCGCAGCATGGTGCCCTCCAGGTGACAAAGGCTACTGCACAGACAAGCACAAACATCAGTCTCTAACAAGAAGCATAACCAAGCTAAAGCAAGGTGCCTCTAACTTGTTGCTATTTTTATCAGTAAATCTTGTCCTAAAAATATTTGTGTGGGGGAGGAGGGAAGAAAAAAAAAAAAAAGGAGGATTTAGTGGGGTGTCAACTAAAAACTTCTCATCAAATGCATGCATGTATTTGAAAGCAAATAAACTGCTTTGATGCTGCTCCGCGGTGGTGTCTACAACTCAGCAGAGAGGACAGGTAGGCAGACACTCACATTAACAGAAGAGGTGGGAGATTCAAAACTAGAGATGAAGAAAGCACACACTTGTACTGAACTTTCAAAACAAGTTATTCCAGTTTAACATTTTCTTCCTGAACTGACATAGCATAAACAAGAACCAATGAACTAATGAAATGCAAAGCTAATCCCAGTGCATGAAAGTATTATAATTGTGCTGCACTTTGCTAATTTTAGAAGATGAAGAAGAATGACTATACTATAATAAGTCAAATGTAAATATACAAGGCCGTCCAATCACCCACAGTGCATGCAGCCCACATTAC
Source organism: Vidua macroura (assembly GCF_024509145.1). Classification (NCBI taxonomy): domain Eukaryota; kingdom Metazoa; phylum Chordata; class Aves; order Passeriformes; family Viduidae; genus Vidua; species Vidua macroura. Next base: position 5,534,992 of record NC_071574.1, on the reverse strand, counting down.
TCAATTCTTCTCTGCGTGCTCTCAGTTTAAGGTGATAAGAGCAATAAGAGCAGCAAGGAATTCTTCTATCTCCAGTTTGCTAAATAAACCTATTCTACTCCAGAGTAAGTTTAAAATTGACCAGTCACAATTTACTTTACTTCAAGGCTGAGTGTCTGCCTGTAGGTTTCTCAAGACACAGGAGTGTCAGACAGTGTGATACAGAATTGTGAAGTCTAACACCTTCACAGTGCTCCTTGCCCCTTGCTGGCTCCACCAGCACCACCAGGGAAAGCCAGATTTTCATCTCTATGGTGTGGCAGCAGCTCTCTGGCCACAGAGAGCAACACACAACTTTCCCAAGCATTGTCCTGGGGAAGGCTGTGAGAAGATCAGAGAAAAGAATGATAAACAATTCTTATCTTCACTTGCTGCACCTGTTGTTGTGAACATGTGGAATGTGTTATGGAGATTTGTTTACCAAAGGGTAGTTTCTTAATTAGCCAATGGTGATGGTGTTTGGATTGGAGAACCAATTGAGTCCACCTGAATCGTGGCTGTCAGTAAGGGCGATGGGTTTTCTTAATAAGTGTAGTATAATAAAGTGATTGATCAGCCTTCTGAGAATCATAGAGTCAATGCTAATTATTACCTGGCTGGGGGCCTGTAGCGACACACTCGGGGCTAACATCACTATAGTCTGAAAACAGCAGTTTCTTACATGGCACACAAAATAATTGGAATTAAAATTCAAATAATGAAAATAAAAAAACCCAACAAAACCACCAAAAAACCAAACTACTGAGAAGTTTCAAATGAGGGAACATCTTCCTTTCTAGCTACTATTTCCAGATAAAAATCACTATTGGTCATGGCCTCTCCAGTTGTAAAACCAGCATTTTGCACAAACCTTCTTCCTGTAACACAGATTATGGAGGTCAGATAACTTGAGATGCAACACACATGGTAATCTATACATAAATATAGGCTCACTATCTCCACTTTAAGTTACCCTAAGAAACTCAGAACTATCCATTCCAAGTAAACTATGATAAGCACGTTAGGAAGGCTCTCAAAACAGGAAAAGTCAGGAAAATCAAAGATTATGAAGCGACATATCCTTCCAACCTTTTGGGAGAGTGGGATGAGCAGAAGAAAAAAAATCTGGAAACATATATTGCTTCAGTGGAGCTGTATTTTTAGTTTTCTGATTAAATTTTATTATTGCTTTTGTGTAAAACTAAAATATTTTATTTTTTACTGTAACAGAAATAATAATTAAATATTTCTATTTTATCAAAACATTTTTCTTCAAAGGTCATTAAATCAATGGATTGTAATTAGATACTTCAATTAATCTAGATAACTATTCTAAATAACTCTCTTGAAGGAAACATCAACTCTTTTGAGAAACTTCAAATTCTTGGAGACAAATGAGCATTGCATACTAATGTTCAAAAGGGATTCAAAAAGTAATTCGAGGCATCAAAGCCCCAAATTTTTACAACAGACCTGATTCTATAGCTGAAGCAGTTCTCATGAACAAAACTGGTAAAACATGTATTAACTGCAGAACTTCGTTCACAACCAGACTAATTTCATGTTTTTCTGTTCAGCACAATAGTGATCAACTTACAGTAGCTCTGATTAACTGGCTCACTTGAAAAATTCTTTCCTATATTCTGCTTTGTATTAACTCACGAAGCTTAGTCCAAGAGGAAAAGAAAAATTTCCTTAGCATTAGAAGTGTTATGGACAATGACTGCTACATTCTTACTACCCTAGATTTTCTCAGTGAAAGAAGCTGTTCATAGTAGCTATATTATATGAAATACCAAAAATATTCTTGTGATGAACTCCAAAAGGTCACCAGAAGACCAATAAGGCAGTGAGCTTGGGAAAGGGGTTTAAAAAAAAGAAAAATAAGTCCCCTCACTTGATACAAACTGTCCATCAACACATGTTCACTATATTTCAGAACAATCCAGAAGACCATCAATAAGAAAAACTGCAACTCCCATTTTCCTCTGTCAGGAACTCATGTCCCTTGATTTATGTTTTTAATTCAAAAGGCTGGTATTATGGTATTTTTTGAGTGTGCCTGATTTCCCACAATCTGCAAAAAATTGGTACTATCGTTCTGAGATGTTTCTGAAAAGCACAGAGATTTCATGTGCCATTAGTGTGTCACAGCACAGGGGCGTATTTTGTTAATGCTATGTAAGATATTACAGCACATTCACATAACTCTGCAGACTTTACCACACTCACCCAACAAGATAGGCTAGTTTGGCTTATACAATACGTAAACAAGCCTTAGAGCAAACATGCAGTAGAACAAGTTGAAACATTGGTTACATTAGTTAAACCTCATTACACCTGAGTAGCCTCCTCATTTCCAGTTATTCCCATTAAGAACACTGCTGGTTAGTAAGATCAGAAAATAACAAGCCATCACCTTCTCCATCCCCCTCCTGGACTCCCCTTTCAGGAATACTTTGCACAGATTGATGCAGCACAACAATTGGAGAGTGCACAAACAGGTCTGGACCAGTTCCAGTTTGCCTTTCCATCGAAATGCAAACAGCTCTATCTTTTTTCCCCCCAGTCAGGGTCATTGCAAAACTCAAAACATGCAGCCTGGTCAGTTTTAGCTCAACCAGCAGCAGCCCTCGGTGCCTTGATCTGTGCCACTACGTGCAGGATCTGTGCAGGATCCTGGTGAGGGGGGCTCACTCAACTATTTCCTCTTGGACAGCAACAGGCTTGGATTACATCATCAAATCACAGAATATTCTGAGTTGGAAAGGGTGGCACATAGGATATGGGGCTTATCTCCTGTGCATAGTAATTAATTCTGCTTTGTCACACATCATTCTTAGAGAATTTCTCAAGACTTGTGAAAATAGAAAGCAGTAGTCCCCGTGGCCATGTCACCACTTCCAGCCCCAAATCACTTCAGACTTCCCTGACACAGTTTGGGAGAAATGTACCAATTGAGGCACAGTCCACGGAAGACATGTGCTGTCAAAGCACCTGAAGACTCCAAAACTTTCTACCTCATTCAGATGACAGAATGAATGCATGTTGTGAATTCCATTGCCTTCAGGTTTTGTTACACTAAAAATAAAATTTAAAAAAAACCTAATTATTTTATTATTAAAGTAGTGAGATCATTAAATGAAAGAAAATTTGGCTTTATAGTTAAAATTGCATTCCTTTAGGGGTCAGCTTTCATATTTGTGTTTGCTTTTATATCGCAGTGGAATTTGAACCATGCACTCTATTTGGGGCTTTACCAAAGGATGACCACAAAGAAACTTTACAGCTGATACAGAGGACAGCAGCTTATCTTGGCAGCACTCCCAAAAGAGGAGAGATAATTCCTGTGCTCACCAGTCTCTATTCTGTCAATTCTGTCTACACACAAATTCAATCCATTTTGGCCTTCATGGACTTCCATATGGGCAAAGTCCAAGCTACAAAGGAATCTCTAAATCTGCCCAGATTAGACTAAAAAAAGAGCAATTGCATGTAAAGCCTGCTACATTCTTTCAAAGCAGAGAAAGAGATGTTTTCCAGCATGAAGTCTTCTGAAAAATTTGTATGTAGCTCCTTCCCTCAGTATAGACATAAGAGCATTTCACAAAAATACACAAGTGAATAGAATAACCTCACAGATCCCTGGTACATATAATAGGAGAAATCCATCCTGATTGAGAATGGAATGCAAAAAAAACCCCTCTAGTTCTAATAGTTCAGAAAATAGTTTTATCACTTAATCCCAAACTCAGTGCAGAGTTTAAAACCAGAGATAAATCTCGAGCACTCAGGAAAAACAATAATATATAAATCTCTATAGAGATGTAGAGCAGTTATGAATGCCTTTAAATACAATTGTCAAAAAGACTGCATTCTATGAATCTATGAAGAAAAAACAGTTTGTGGCATTTAGAGATATATAGGCCAGTCCTGAGTAATATCTTTATCAATGATCTGGATGAGGGTTCAAGTGTACCCTCGGTAAGTTCACAGATTACACCAAACTAGCTGGGAATGTTGATCTGCAGGAGGGCAGGAAGGCTCTGCAGAGGGATCTGGACAGGCTGGATCAGTGGGACGAGGCCAATGGTGTGAGGTTCAACAAGGCCAAGTGCCGGGTCCTGCTCTTGGGCTGCAACAACCCCAGGCAGCAACACAGGGTGGGGCAGAGTGGCTGGAAAACTGCCCAGCAGAAAAGGACCTGGCAGTGCTGGCCAACAGCAGCTGAGCACGAGCCAGCCGTGCCCAGGTGGCCAAGAAGGCCAGTGGCATCGTGGCCTGGATCAGCAGTAGTGTGGCCAGCAGGACCAGGGCAGGGATTGTCCCCCTGTACTCAGCACTGGTGAGGCCACACCTCAAATCCTGTGGTTTGGGTCCTTCCATAAAAAAAAGACATTGAGATTCTGGAGCATGTCCAGAGAAGGACAATGGAGCTGGGGTAGGGTCTGGAGCACAAGTGCTGTGAGGAGCAGCTGAAAGAGCTGGAGCTCTGTAGCCTGGAAAAAAGGAGGCTCAGGGAGGACTGACATAAAAAAAAAAAAAAAAAAAAACCAAAAAAAAAAACAACCAAAAAAACCCCAAAAAACCCAAAAAACACCCCAAAACCAAAAACAAACAAAAAACCAAACAAAAACCAAAACGAAACCCACCAAAACAAAACCAAAAAAACCAAACCATAACAAAACAAAAACAGCTACAGTGAGCTCTGTCTGGTAAATGCCTACATGCCCAGCCAATGATGAATGTGGGCAAGGCCATCTACAAGTTCCTGGAATGGGCAATTCTAGTGGCAAAGAGACTTAAATGTCAGGAAGATGTTGGGTGTATGTTAAAGGAACAGAGATGTCAGCTTCAAAGACAACTTCCAAGAAAACAGAAAATACACTAAATTTGGTAGCAAAACATTAGTGGTAGGATACAGAAAACAAGTCTGAGAAAAGGCAGCATTTAGGAGCAGAGAGACTGAGTGTGTGCCATTGATGCAAAGTTTACATACAATGAGCATGAGGAGCCATCCACAGACAGATCAATGGCAAGGCAGAGCAAAGATGAACAGATACAAGCTGCCACAGAAGCCGCAGATCTTCAAGGGAAAGTGAGACCAAAAGGAAAAGGAAAAAAGGAAAATAAAAGACTACTACCTTTTAGGGAAGATATTAATTAAGTTACAAGAGTAACTGGGTATTATGTCACAAGGCTAAGTGCAAGAGCTCAAGCAAGGAGTTTTTGATTGCTTCTAAAGTGAATAAAGGTGAAAAAGGAAAAAAATAAATAGAATGAATGGGTATCAGCTTGGAAAAGGTCACCTGTTGGCCTCTGCAGGCATCTGCAAAAGTCTTGAGGAAAGACTGAGCCAGGCTAAAGCCAAGGCTTCACCTTCTAGGAAGGCTCTTGGCTCTAAATTTTGCTCCAGCTGACCCCTCACACATCACCTTCTGGGCACTGCAAGACTTATTTATTTACCTGTGTTTTTACCTAAAACCACTGGAATGGAGGTTTTGTGAAGATTCTCTGATTCTCCTATTTCTTACTAGGAAGGCACAGAGATATATTTTGTTGGCACATCACTAAATCTGAAGCTGTTTCAACTGCTTTAATTCTGCTTTAATTACTATATATATATATATATAAAGAGGTTCTGGCAATCACTCAAAAACATGAACTGTGCTTTTGATTACATTTAGAATATATCCTTATTTGGACATTGAGGTAAGTTTTACCACACTCAATTGAATTTCAACTTGCTCTTTCAAATAATTTCATTAAAAATACTTAATTTTTAACCAAGACCCATAACAAGCTTGGGAGGACTCTCCCTTTTTTTTTTTTTTAAGTTACAATATCACATGACTAACAGAGTTACAGTTCAAGCAATATGTCCTTGTTATCACATACAATAATTATCCCAAACAAACCTTCTGAATTATGCCATTGAAATCTTAAAGATTTGCTGGGTTCTAATCTTCACAATACACCCTTGGGTAATTTCACCCTTGTGAAATTGTTCTCATAAATCAAAAGCTCAGTCCTGCAATCCCATCTGCATCTTGGGACCTTTTTCTACAGGTGAATAAGAATGTTTAAATGCTACCAGAGGAAAACTGCAGTTCAGAAAAGTTACGTTTAATAGCCTCAATGAGCTCCCTTCCAATCAGTCTCTTCTTAACTGTGTAGCCTGCAGTTTAGGGATCTGTTATAAAAAAAGTAGTTAATCAGTGTTGGATGCTGCATTTCTTCATGAAAAGCCAAGATTAACACATTGAGTCAACAAGTTCTATTTTGAAATAGTTTAATTCACTAAGGAGATTACTGCTTTCCCCAGTTGATGCAGACTTGTCTGCTGTTGTCTCAGCCAGTTCAGAGGCTTGTTATTCACTACTTGGTTGATTTCAAAATCAGACTACCCCTTCAGAAAGTTGCAAAGACTATGACATCACATTTATGATAATGTCTTGCACAATTACAGTGGCTAGATCCCTGGATTTTATTTTCATGGGAAAGCATGTTTCTACTATAGCCACAACCATTTTCTTGGCTTACACCTATCCACAGTCACAAGTTTTGGAATAAAGCTTAGCAGGATTTTTTTCATAATACTATATAGGTGTTTAATAGCAACTTAAGGCTGCATAGTTCAATTGCTTAGAGAAATATTTGCACTTTACAATGAGACTTACTGAAATTTCACAAGCAACTCAGAAGCACTGCTTAACAAGTTACTAAAAATCATACAAAACTCCATCACATTTCACTTTAATACCACTTATGTCTTCTTAAAGAAATAAAAAGCCCAACATCCTTTGAGTAGTCAAGATTGTCATAGCCTCAGATGAATGACAAGAATGCAATCACTGAAATTCAATACAAGAGTATAATTTAATGACCTCAAATTCTAATGGAAAGATCTGGACACCACTGTGATGTTTATTGACAAGAACTGATAAAATAGTACCATGGAACACTACAAGACAAAAGTAACGCAAATTTGGTTTCATTGTACTTTGCAAAATTTGGTTTCATTGTACTTTGTTATCTTCATTTTAACCAAAACACTTTATATTATGAGCTTGAAAGACAATAGGAGACAGGCTATATAATACTATAATTACAGGACCCAGCCCTTACATTTTTGTTCCTGATTCAGCAAAACTTTCACCACATGGCATAGAAAGGACACGTAAGTATTTTCTACGTTATTTAACATGGCATTTATTTGAATATGTACTGTTAAGTTTCAAGATTTCCAAAATGCATGTAGCAAACAGATAAAAATATTTTCATGTAGTTGTTTCCATATGGTACAATATTATTATGAAAGAGGTTGCCATGATTTTAGACTAGAATATACTATTAAGAGGCTGCTGTCTTCTATCACAATGCTTTCTTTCCAATTCCCTAGTATGTACAATGGTACATTACCCAAATTGCAACCCCAAGAAAATTACTTTCATACTCCACATACAGAAAAGTCATTTCAACCCCAACCATAGGAAAAAGTAACTCCTCCCACTATTGCAAAATAAAATGTAAATTCTTTCATTACACATAGGCAAAAACTGCAAGTAGGCAATGATGGCAAAAAGGGTATCCAACCCAACCACAACTAAAACAAGCTCTCAGGTTCAAAGTCTCTCAAACTTATCTTTCTGAGGAACTTCATTAATGCATTTACTGACTGGATGAGAAAAAATGGCACAAGGGAAAGCCTCACGTCCCTGTGCATATGCAGCCTCAGCCAGAACAAACTGGAACATGAGGCATTCCTATGGCATGTAATAGCAGGGCTTTTTTGCTTCAATTGTCTTTTCTTAAACTGGTACTAAACTAGGCTAGAGTAACATTCTGTTGCTTTGTCTTATTGGCACAACCTGCAAAATGGTTTTGGCAGGTTTTTTAGATCATCTGTATAGAGAATATGCTTCCTGTGCTATAAACAACACTGTCAGAAAAGTCAGGGTAAGTTGTAACTTAAGAAAAAGGCAATCTCTTTATCTTTTACAAGAAAGCACAATTAAGTCAACCTAATATTCAGAGTGTTCTTTCCTCATCTAATCTATCCTAAACATATTTAACTTATTCTCACCTTCTTGCCTCTTAGTAGTAAGAACCAGAGATCGAAGCGAGGAGGCACAGATGAGCAGGAAGGTACAAGTGCAAAGCTGCCAAACAAAGGACTGTATCTTTCCCCTGATGTCTCCATTTACCAAATGAAGTCTATTTAATAGTTCTACATGCAGTGCAGGAGCTGTAGTGTTCAAAACATTGTGAGACTGGTCTAGGATGACCCAAGATGAATTTTCTTCAGAAAGGACAGTAACCAGTAAAAAGAGTGCAAATGCAACAGGAGAGGTGGGAAGCTGCCATGGGTGTTAGCTGTGTCTTCTCTGTATCATTCTGGAGTCACAGTCAATTCAAAAATAAAATAAAATAAAATATTTTCAAAGCTAAGAAAGACGAGAAATAACATGAAAAATGAGGATGACACACTTCTATCTTGCAGCTTTTACAAATGTGGTCTAAGATATATAGCAGGCTGATGGAGGCTGACACATGCTCCAAAATATCCTGTGTTATCTTCTTGCCTTGCAGTGAAAGAATCCAAAAAATGAGCAAAGCCTGAGTGTTAGACCAAGCAGTGTTTCTCCCAAGTGACTAGTTAGATGACCCACACCACTGTACCTATATGCAAGGTGTGAGAGAGCCAAGGGGCACCACCAACAGCAGCAAGACTTGAGGCAATCTACTTGCTACTGTCATTAACTGCAGAAGCTCATAGCCCACTGTTTATGCTCTGCTTTTGTCATCTGTTACCATTCACCTGCTTGGCCCTGATAAGCCCAGCAGCTCCATCAGTTTGGAAGATTGGAAAGACAAGGAAATCAGCTGGGCACAGAAGCATGCAGTAAGCAGCTTACCCAACCTGTACACAACTGAATTAGCTTCCCAAGCACACTGCCAGAGGGACCCCCTCCACCTTCATAAACATAATCTCAATGTTTGGAAAGGTGCCATGAGTAAAATGTTTGTTTACTGCAGGCAGGAAGAACTATCTATGATTCAGACATTAGGAAGTGACAGGAAGGACTAAATTATGCAATTTAAAAGTAGAAAAATAAACATAAAGTAGTTGCAATGAGAGGAAGGAGGAGGAGGAAAAGGATGAAGAGACACGAGTTTTGTATCTTTGATCCCACTTGCGCAGGGCTGAATCCATCATTGCAGCAGGAGTCCCCCATATGATTCCTTCACCTTTTAACCCTCCTTCTAGAGTCCCTAGCCAGGGACTTTCCTCCTCAGTACTGAGTAAGAAACATCTGTCTAGCTCAGTCTCCCAGTTGAAAAGGACAGATCACAGTCTTCCTTATTCCTTATTTCATTTAAGCAGACTGAGATTTCAGGGAGCATTTCATTTGCCCTCCCTTCAAACAAAAACTACCTGAAGCAAAGGATCAAAGAGCTCATTCTCCAGCCAGCTAAGGCAGTTAGGAACACTCTCCAGCTGTCTGATGCTGGTTGCAGAGTCTGACAGGAAAACCTCTTCCCGTAAGCAGAAGGCAGGAGATGCACCCCAATGGGAATAGCATTGCATTCCCAGCAGTTGTTGGAAGCAATCTCAGCAGTGCTGCTTACGACTTTGCACCTCTCATCCACAATTTGTTAGATCCCAGCAGAAGTTTAAAGTTTCTTAAACTGCGGTAATAATCTGCATTATTAACATGCCAGTTTCAAGGCTAAAGCAGCAAACAAGCAGATTTGTATCACAGTGAGTTATGGCTGTACTGTAAGAAAACTCCACCAAAGAATACCCTCAAATTTATGTAATGATAGAGGTGCCTCCATTATATTATCAGTAAAGATCTTCCTGTCATTCTCTTTATAAATCAGACAATAAATTCCTGCTCTTTTTTTTTTTTTCCCTGGAGCTGCAGAGATTCACAGACCAACAGAGCCATCAGATCAAGGAAAAATTCAAAGGACTGTGAATTAACTTAGCACTGAAGTCCACACCATAGCAGAAAACTCTGTAGTTACTTGTCCTTGGACAAAATTACCCTGGGATGAAACCAGGGTTAAGTTTCCCAATTTACACTAATGAGTCACTTGTATGCTACTCTTCAGTTTAGATCTTCTCCCTTCCCCACACCAAAACTCCAGAAAAGTAAAAAGCAGGTTTTATTTTAGTAATGACTGACTCCTAAATGAATACAAGTGTGTCCTCTCTGCTGACAAACCTTTGGTAGTGAAGAGTCATTTTAGTTATTTTTCACAGTGCTGAGAAGCTTATGCAATTTTCCTTCATTTGTGCACACTGACAACTGCATTAGATACGTCATAACTAAGAGTGTGACATGACCTCAGCTTTGAGGGCATTATTTCACACTGAGTAACAAGCCATTAGACTGCAAAACTTGCTCACACAGCATGATGCCAATAATTTCAGCAATAATTGCATACAAGCAGGGAATGGAAATGCACCAGTACATGCAAGATTCAGGAAGATACACTTATTGACATCCCTACTCTTGCACTTATTAACATTATCTCCCTTAGCAACTGGGAAGGATTTTGTAAACAACAATTTTGTCTAATGCCACCATGAGAACATCACCCAGTGGAACATGTAATTGAAAGAAAACATTTCTTCAATGAAGAGCACCAAAAGAAATCACAGAATTATGTAAGAAGTAATAGATTCAAAAAGAATAAGTTTTTGTCAGTTTGTAGTTTAAATCTCAAATGAAGTTCATATAGATCACTACTTTCTAGGAAAGCAGAACTGCCAGATGGCATCACAGTCACAGCCTACCTCTGACTCTTCCTGCCCATCAGCAGAACTAGGAAACGACTGGATCACACAAGTGAACCAAGGGAACCAGTTACAACGTGACATTTTAGAAGTCTCCTCTTATCATAGCCTAGACCTACAAGTGTTGATGTTTACAGATGGGAGATTCTCTCCAAGCCTCCCCAGAATCTCCTGCATTCCCAGTGTGGATACCACATGGCAGAGCATTCCACCGCCTCATTTGCCCTGGAAAACACCAGCCTCTTCTGTTTCAAACTACACTCCAGTCTCTTTCTCCCTGCCCCCTCTTATTTTTAAATTAAACAATGCAAGGACAAATTGTCAATTCACATCAAGTTCATACATTACTCTGACATCCTCTTTCTTGGTTGTTTATTGATGAAACAAACACATACCAATCCTTATAACAATCATTAGAAGCACTAAATAAATTATGCCCACCATCTCTTTCCTAATAAATTCCTTACTTTTCAGTGTTTGCTGCAAAGGGGCACACTTGCTGTCAGTATTTTACTCCATTTTTAAGGATCAAAGATATGTATATGCATTTTAAAAAATCATAAATGTTTGTTAAATTCTGTATATGGACTTACGACTGGTTTCAAAAAGCTTTCCTTATAAAGCAGCAATTCTCCCTGCACCATCCCAAACCCAGGTGCAGCTTCTCCACTACATCTGATCCTGTTTAAGACTTAATCTACATGGAAACACAAGCATCAGAAAACTGTAACAGAAACATGCATTAAGTGTGAATGGGAACATTTGTCTAACACATTATGTGACTCAGTGCAGTTATTCTTCATACAAAGGCAAAATGACAAACTGACACACAATATTCAGAACAGATTTTTTTTTTTTTTTTAGAAAAGGGTAGCATTCCATTTTGAAACTCAAAATTCACTTTTCATCTCCTATCATTTGTGTATTAACCCTTTTAATACCCCTCCCAAAAGCACTGTAATTCTTCTGTGTTGACTGCATCAAAGGCCTATTTGAACTGTGTTTGAAAAGCTTCCTGTATTCTTATTCCATACCCCAAATCTAATCCAGTGAACTCCTACTGTCAGAAATAAACACCTCTACAGAGGGTTTATTTTGCTTATAAATCCCAAACCCCAGACAACATAGAAAAATAAACCGAAGTCTAATTTTGTGTTGCTTTTCTTTTTCCCCCCTTTTCCTTTGAGGCAGAAATACTGAAGAGCCTGGTGGTGACTGTAGCCCCAAAGAGAGGAGCCTGCTGGACTGCTCCACTGAAACCCATTGCATTCTTCCTCCCGGGGTGGAGACAGCTTACCCAGGAGGAAGGAGGGAGCACATCTGCCATCACCCTGCCCCAAGGCTGGCTGTGCTGGGAAGTGGGTGGGGAAGCAGATTTACTTTGCGACAGCCACTATCTCCACTGCTATGAAGGGTTTATCTGGCATTGTTTTCACTTACAAAGCAGCAGAACAACCCACATGTCACCAGTGAGCTGGCTGGAAAACTCGTGTGGGGAACAGGCAAAGGGACAAGGTTGCTTTTCTCCTGCTAGGCAAGGTTATCCCAATGCCTGGCTACCATCCTCAGCCACCAGGTACCCCCAAGGCACCTGCCACCAGGCAGCCCCACCAAGGTTTCTCATCCGAGCCAGCCAGCCTGTGGCAGAAGGCAAAAATTACCTCCTTTTAAAAAACACAGAGAGGGAAAAGCTTTTTTCTGGCTTCCTAGAAATTCTCAGACAAAAGAACAAGCACAGGTCCTGAAGAAGCGTAATTCTTCTTAAATCAGTCTGCCAAGAAATTGCTGTACAAAATAAAAAGGAGCAAAAGCTTTTCATTTAATTCACTTCTTGATGTGGGGCCTAAACTTGGCTGTCTGAAGGGAGAGGCTGGATCTTGGCACAGCTTCCTAGCTGAAGTATCACCTCTTTCTCCAGGTATGTTTTTAAACAGAATTATTTGCATTATGCAGAGATATTATATTTAATAATACACAAGCCTTATAAAGCTATGGACATAGCTGCCTGACCTTTTTAATTACATGCTGCTGTGCCACCAGTTCCAAGAGAGACAGCTCCAAATACCCCATTTGCCATTTACCCCAAATAACTGCCATTTACCAAGAAAAAAAAAAAAAAAAAAAGGAAGAAAAATGTGTCACCATAACCTCAGGGAGTTTAATCATAGAGTTGTAATTTTGGGCATAAAAAGCAATTAGATATATTCCTTCTCAGCTGAAAAACAAAAACATACCAAGAAAAAGATGGTTAGAGAGTTCAACAGCTAATTCTGTCTCTTTCATCCCATAGAAAGTTACCTTGTAAACATTTCCTCGCTGGATACTACTAAGGAGACAATCAGATACTACGTAACATAAAAGTACTTTTTACACCTAATAGCACTGTGGCAAGTTTGAAAGAGCTTCAAAAGTTCATCATGAGAAACAAAACCTTTGTCAACAGCCAGGGGTGCTCTTCTTTAAAAAAAAAAACGTTCACAAATACAACTAGCATGTTGCATTGAACAATATTTACAAAGCTAACGTTATTTGTGCAATGATGAACACTATTCCTAAAGCAAACAAGCAAGAGAATTCATAAAAGAACCAATGTAAAAGCCTAATCAAGAACTGATAAAGAGGGAATTGAAAATAAACAGTATATTATTGCAGCTGGGAGATGGCAGAATCCTCCCTCCAGCCTTCCAAAAAACCAAAATATAAAGGAAAAAAAGAAAGAAATACATAGTACTCCTTTGGAGCTAGTTGTTTGTACATATAAGGAGCTGAATTCACATTAGAGTCCCTAAAATAGCAGCAAATTACACTGTAGTACAATATTCACCTGTACACAACACTCACCTGCCTTGACAAGATTACCCCTTTCTGTGTGATCTTTCTGCCTGCCTTGCTCAAGTAATTTGCAAGACATAAGGTCTGTCCCTCCTAATGAAATACTGCAATGAAATTGCAACAGTTGAACTTGCTTCTATTGGCAATAAAATGATTACTCACTGAAGCACAGAAAACATTAAGGTAATTTTGAAAAGGTCACTGCAACACTGCAAAAGTGAGAATAAAAAAATAAGGAGGTGAATCTTAGCTCTATGTCAAAACAAAACTTACACCTCATCAGTTGTACCCCCCTTCTTGATTTAGGAAAATATTTCACCCAATATAGTTCAGTGGCATCTACTTTTAGACAAGGAAAAGATGAAAGAAGGACTAAAAAAGTATCATACCCAAGCCAGAGTCACCTACAACCCACAGGTTTATCCTCTTCCTTAAATTTACTACGTTTTGAATAACTGATGTTCCTTTCACTGTTTTGCCAACAGTTCTATCAAAGTCACCAGTAAAATTTAATGGGGAGTAAATGTTTTCTAAATGTCTGTAGAAGAGTGCATTTGATTCTAATAATGTGATCCAAAAGTTATGTCAAAAAAGACAAAAATAAAACATGCTTCAGAAGTGACCGTTATTCCAACATTCTTAAAACTTAAAGAGGGAGAGAAAAGGACACTAGAAACAGTTCTGTGTGTCACTTTCTTCTCCCTCTAAATAAGGGACTGTTGAATACCAAGAATTACCTCTCAGCTGAAAGAGTTACCTGCTCTACCAAAGGTTTCCAGAATTGATGCCCATTTTGACAGTCAAAGTCTATACTTTTTTTAAGCTAAACTGTCCAATAAAACATTCTTTTCTCAATTTATCCAGTTGACATTTCACACAGCTGCTCTGGGCTGATGATTGACTAAAAGGCATGCAAATCAAGCTCATCTGTGTATAATTGGAAATTAAAATCATGTTATTTCATTATTTCCTCTGCTTAGTACATATGTAACTTATACTTAATTTCAATGCTGCAAGACTCTGTGCACACATGGAGGAGCAGCCACTATGCAGCATCAAGAAAGTAGCAGACACTGATTTATTTTACCACTTCCTCTCCCTGCTCCTTGTTAGTTTCTCATTGAACTGTAATCCCCTGTGATTAGCTGCACCAAATCTCATTAACAGACTTATCAAAACACAGAAGCAATATGGAAAAGGCATCCATAAGTTGCTATACATCCAATTGAGAACCACCTTCAATATCATGAAAAGTCAGAATTTGATTGTTCCTTCATTTCTCTGCTACTGTGTTCTCAAATGAGGAGTAACTATTTCACAGATGGTAGGAAAAATTTTTCACATCATTTATCATATTTAGAATATCTGGCTTATTTCATGTATCCAGCAGTTCACCTGAACTTCAAGAGGAACAGGACAATTTCTGTTAATTAGGTCTCCAATATTCCTATCTACACCGAGGAAAAAAAAACATTCAAGTGGTTCAAGCACCATCTGACCCCCCAAGCTCAGAAATGCTTAAATTAATAGTATGGTAAACTACATAAAAATTAAAATAACTAGCAGAAGATAATCTTACTATGCACACATTAGACTTCTTAATCTGTTTTATATGCTGGTGCCTGCTCTTACTCTCTGCAACCATCCTCTGGGAGTTAATTCAGAGCATGCACCTACAGGTCAGTCACTAAGAGTGCTGCAGCTCTGGCAGTAAAGCTGCTGATGTGCTATCAAAGATGACAAATACTTGTATGATGAGTTCCATGCTCCTCAAGTGAGCCTTACACCCCAATAGCTCGCTCAGGATGTAGCTACAGCCCTAAAGTCATACTCAAGATCCTATCAGCATCTTCAGTTGGCACACAAAACAATGCAACTTCCTCCTATAATCCACAAAAACACTGTGTTTAGTCATGCCTGAACTTCATCGTTTTGGGGTTACTAACCCGTGTTTGAAAGGATCAAAAGTGAAACTCCTGACCAGTGCACAGCAGATGGGGAGGGTCAGACTTCCTTCCAGAAGGAAGGTTTCCTGCCTGAACACCAATCTCTGTGAGTTCTTCGGCAACTTCTTGAGTAGCACAAGCACAGTCAAGTTCAGAATACAAAAGATGTCACCTAATGTTTCTTGATAATACTCATCTGTCTTGAGTTAACTTAACTTGACCCTGTTCCATGGGGACAGCACTGAATGATGTCAGACAAGCTCATCTTAGTTTGGCTTGGTTTTACCCTGTAAAACAACCAGCTTCTTAAATTTGCTCACTGTGCTGATGAAAGATCACACAAAAAAAAAAAAAGCTTAACACAAACAGGTGTCTTCCAGAAGAAAGGGCTTTGGCCAGGTACTGCAGCTTTTACCAAATTGCAACTAATCTGATGAATATAACATTTCTTAAAATCCTTACATATCCTAGCACGTTTAAGTATTACCAAAAACAGAAGATGCACCTATGTGACTAGTGCCAAAAAGTAACTACCAAACCAAAAAAAAAAACAGCAAAATATTCCACTTCTGTACCTATGCTGTCTGAGCCTTTAGTTTAAACATCAATAACAATTAAGCAGCTTAATAATCTGGCACCTCTTTAGTCACTGTCTACAACTGAAAAGATTAGAAAGCAAGAGGATGCTATCTGTAGCTTTGTCTGAATCATATCAGTGCCCTTTACATCCTAGGGAGATCAAGCCCATTTCTCATTTTTAAACTCATTTCTTTAAAATAACTAAATTAACTGTCAATAGGAATGGTCAAATAACCACAGGATTTTTAGCCATACTTACATCAAAATTAAGGTTTCTTAATTTACTTTCAAAAATCATCTTCTGAACTGTAAGAAGAATGGGGAAGTCTATTAGATACAGAAAAATCTGAACCAATTTATCCCAAAGTGCTTAGTCTACACAGTACGTTTGATGGAGTTTTACCTTTTATCCAATAAAACCTATTTCTAAGTAGGACATATTAGAATGACAGAACAGTTAGGATTGGGAGGGACCTGTGGAAATCATCCATTCCAAACCCATGCCTAGGCAGTGTCACCTGCAGCAGGTGACACAGGAACACGTCCAGGTGGCTCTGGAATGTCTCCAGAGAGGGAGAGTCCACAACTTCCATGGGCAGCCTGTTCCAGTGCTCTGCCACCCTCAATGCAAAGAAGTTCTTCCTCCTGTTAAGGTGAAACTTCTTGTGTTTTTAGTTTATGGCCGTTGCTCCTCATCCTGTCACTGAGCAGCACTGAAAAGAGTCTGGCATCACCCTCTTGGCACCAGACTTTGAGATATTTATATGCACTGGTGAGATTCCCTCAGAATACTGGGAATTATTATACTACATCAATAGACTTTCAACCATCAATGCTAAGATTCTAATTTAAAGCACATCCAGGTGTCCTACTGAGTACTAGCCTACCCCAGACAAAAGCATAGTCATTCTAGGAGAGAATTTAAGACTTATTCCTATTTCTTCAAGTTTTTCTTTCTTGCTTTACCAAGGACAGCTGTGTTTAAATATCTGGTGGTTTCCTAGCATAATGGCAGTAAAAAACCTCTGTGCTGCCACCACAAAGCATCAGCTATTTTAACTGGCACATACACAGCAGAACTGCAATGCAGCAGAAAACCACGAAGCTAAGGTTTACTATCATGTTTTAAAGGACAGATGGGGAGAAAGGGGCTTTCCAACAACATTTTTTAAAAATAAGAGAACAGAAAAATCACAGCAAGTTAAAATGAGCACATAAACATTTGCAAATTTTAAGGCAATGGAACAAGGGAAGAAAAAAAAACATACAAGAAAATAGCAGAAGCTGTGAAATTTAGCAGTACTCCATGTCTCTGCACAAACAAGTTCTTTCATGTACTTGTGCAACCAGAGCACAGGCTGTGGAGAGCTGTGCAGGATTTAGCCCCAACTCCCTTTTCCTTCTCCTCTGCTAAATCCACATCTTGACCTCCCAACAGCACCAAAAGTTACTTGTACTTTCCTCAGAGACGTGCTGCTGGAAACAACCAGTCTATTACCTCAAACTGTTCTGAACAGCAGCTCCAGGGAGCCAACAGCAGGTGCCAATGGCTGTCAGAACATTAATTCCGTACCAAAACCACATGAACAAGGCATGAGAACTCCTAAGAGGGGAAACATACATTCATGGCATTAAGGCATACACTCAAGGAAATCTGATTATTCCACCTGCAGAACAGAGTTGGTTGGAGGGTTTTTACTTTTTTTAGCCTCAAAATGAGTATAAGTTAGCTTTAATACCTCATCCAACAGTTTCAAACTAAAAACTGAAGTCCCTGTGAAACCAATGACTGTGCACTAGCTTCAAAGTGCTCCTTTTCACACTTTCTAGGAACTAAACCATATTTGACAGCAATATCAGACTTTTTATCTCCATTCCCAGATGGTAACCTGGGTTTGCCCCAACATTTGCATGCAAAACTTAATAGAGCGCGAAGTTACAATTTTCCATATATACCTGTGAAAAGTATGCGTTGCAGAAAAGCAGCTTCCTATTGAAATCACTTTCCCATCTTTTCATCTGGTGCAGCCCCTTGAAATATTACAACCATAAAACATGGCTTTGGAAAAGGCAGCTCTGTGCCTGTGCCTTCGCTTAAGCATAGGATTACAGGGAGCACAAGCCAACTCTCCAGCCAGTGAACTCAGCTAGAGTTCATTGTCTTAAGTACATCAACTTTTTGTTTGCTCCAAGACGGCTACCATAATGCCAAGGTCACTTTTAGGTCTTTGAAGGGAGTGTCAGCCTTCAGCCTGCAACAGATCAGGCACCACAGACAAACAGGAGGAATTTTACTTTAAGCCCTTCTTTAAGTGGTGTCTTTCTTCTACACAAGCAGAAAAGAGTCAAAAATAACGTGTAGGATTTAAACTCATGACCTTACAGCCTACAGTGCATGGTGATGTTAAACCAAATCACACTAATGTAAGCTTGCCATATTATCATCCTGATACTCTGCCTACTCAAAAAGCAGATTCCCCCTTTCAAATGAAAATTAAGGCATTACCTCTTTAGGACAGGGAACCACTTGACCAGTGCTCTAGTCAGGGGTTCTTGTGTAATTCCAGTATAGAAATGGAGCTACACTAATGGGGCAGCTACATGGAAAAAAGTTGGCATATTTAGAGACTGATTAATGAGATTGATTTAGGAGGGCAAACTCTGTCCATTTACACGCAGCACCCTTCGCAGGATATAGCGTTCAAGTGGAAAATTTATTAAAAGTCTTTAAAAACATGAATACTGCTCTTAATTCACCCACACTGGTAAAGAGGTATCCTGTTACACACACAGACGTGGAGAATTGGCCAAAAAACCAGTCCATGTCCCATTCAGCAGGGAAGCAGACCCCTGCCACGACCCATCAGGATGTTCTCTTTCCTTTGCACAAAGAGGATTTTTGACATTGGGAACCAGAGAACGGGCTACCCCAAATATTGTTTTTTAATTTAAATAGAGACTCATTTCACAAATCTCCTGGCATTTAAAAAAACCCACCCAAAACAGTTCTTCAAGAAGAGACTGCTAATCGCTAACAGACAAAAATAACATGGTCACGTTAAGATCTGTATTCACAGATTCTCAAATAAATCTGAAGCTTTAGCTGCTTAAAAAAAGGAAAACACTGGGGGGAAAAAATGAAGGAGAAGAAAGAAAAGAGAGGGAAAAAAAAAAAAGGCCCAACATTTTGTCCCAATTACACAGATGCCGCGAAACAAGCCGGGTGCCAATGGGAAAGGGCTCAGCCAGCAGCGATGACTCCTGGCATCACCCATCCTTCCTACGTGACCTGACAGCCTCCCCGGCGGCCCCGCAGCTCCGCTGTGCCCTGTCATGGAATCTGCCCGCTCAGCAAACGCGCTCCATTTTCTTGCCAGCAGCGCGGTGTCCGCTCCGCCGGAGCGCCTGCGAGCGCAGCCACTACCGAGCAACAGCGGGAACAACTTCGGGAAAGACACAGGCGCTTCTCTCACAACTCCCTCCTCCTTTTTTTTTTTTTTTTTTTTTTCCCCGGTGCTGAGAGCAAGAGCAGAGCAGAGCTCCCCCCGCCCCAGCGAGAGCGCTCCCGAGGCATCCCCGGCTCCTGCCGTCTCCGGGCTATCAGCCCTGGGTGCAATCCCGCCGGGAGCGGCGCGGAACCGGGGCAGCCCCCGCCCTCCCTGGGATCGGCCACCAGCCCCGGGACGGCAAGTGTTTACGTTTAAAAATACATATATACCGTGGCCGGACCCAGAGGGAAGAGGGGAAAACTCCGCCCTCTCCCTCTCCCGACTCTCTCGGAAAGGCGATAAAAGCTGGGCTGAAACATCTGAGCGCTCAGCTCCCCTTTTTTAAGGGAAAAAAAAGAAAAGAAAAGAAAAGAAAAGAAAAGAAAAGAAAAGAAAAGAAAAGAAAAGAAAAGAAAAGAAAAGAAAAGCTGAGGAAGCGGCAGGGACGTGGCGTGCAGAAGTCCCGGCTGGAACGGGGAGGCGGAGGGGAGGGCGGCTCGCCCGGGCCCGGCCGGGAGGGACCGCGCGGGGAGGCCGGGCCGGGCCGGGCCGGCGGGAGCGGGAGGCGAGCGCGGAGCTCCGGCGGGGGAGAAGCGGGGCAGGGAGGAAGGGAGGGAGTAAGGGGGAGCGCGGGCCGCGAATGGGAGAGAGGGCACTCACGTAGCGTTTCAACTTCTTCTCCGGCGGGGACTTTCGGAGCCAGCCCGAGCAGACCACCTCCCCGCCGCTCATGGCTGCGCCGCTGCCCGCCGGGGCGCTCCCTCCGCCTCCTGCTCCTTCTCTTCCTCGGGCAGCGGACACAGGGAGCCCCGATCGGCGGCGGCAGCACCGCGCCCGGCCCGGCCTCCCGGGGCTCCGGGGCGGGACGGGGCGCAGGGTCTGTGTGTCTGTCTGTCTCGCACAACAGCCCGCCGGAGGGGAGCGGGGCGGCGAGCGGGGCTGAGGCGGGAGGGTCCCCCCTGCCTTCTCCTCCTCGCCGCCGCCGAGTTACACGGACATCGAGAGAGACGACAAGGGGCGGCCGCCGCCCCGCCGCAACTTCGGCGTCCCGGGGCAGGATCCAGGCTCCAGCCACCGCCCCGCGCCGGTGGCGCCTCCCCCGCGCCGCCGGGACCCTCCCGCTGGGCAGGGCCGCGGGGGGCTTCGCTCCCTCCCGCCCGCCCGCCCGCCCCTCCGAGCTCAGCGCCGGCCGCCGCGGCTCCGCGGTCGCTCCTTCTCCTTCTTCCTCCTCCCCCTGCGCCGGGAGGAGGGGATCGGCAGCACGCCTGCCTTCCCTTCCTCGCCTTCCCTTCCGCGGGGAGTGGCGGGGCGGGGGTCTGGCCCCGAGGCCGGGGCCGTGGCCCGGGGCTGCGTCCGTTTCCCTGCCGGCCAGTGAGGGAAGGCTTTGCCCTGGAATTCACGGCGCCGCGTCCCCCCCTCCGCCTCCCCGAGCCCCCTTTCCCCCCGGCGCCGAGCGGCGGTGCCGCCCCAGCCGGCCCCGCCTGCCCCCGCCCGGCGCCGCCCCGAGGGCCGCGGCTCCCCCCGAAACTCCGCCGGAGCCTTTTCAAACAACAAGGGCTTGGAAGCAGGGCGGCGGGGAGGCAGGCAGGGACGGCCGGCCGGCGCTTCCAGAGGGATCCTGGGAGCTGTAGGCGGCGGCCGGCGAGAAGTGCGGCGGCGCGGCCGGGAGCGGAGGGGACGGGGGCGAGGGACGAGCTGGGTCCCTGCGGGGAAAGCAAATAAACAAAAACCCCAAGCAAGCAAACAAACAAAACCCAACCTAAAGATCCCTATTAAAGCTGCATTAAAAATAGCGCGGCCTAAGTAAATTCCTCTTAGCAAGTCTGAAACTGCCGTAGCAAAAAAAGGAAAAAAAAATGTAATTGTCCAGGTCGTTCACCACCTCTGCTGTGGGTGCTCTCTGTCTTTTCCACTCCGTCAGAAAAGGGTTAAATAAGTCATAACAAATAAATTAATAAATGGAATCAATAAATAATATATTATTAAATAAAGAAAAATAATAGTACACTTTTAACAAAAGTAATTATAATTTTTAAGCGATTTTTTTTTTTTTTCAGATTACTAAATGGCAGGTTCTGGAATGGGATCGCTGCTGTGTTGTCTAGCCCCAGTGATCTTCCACTGCAGAGAAATAGTCCCCCTAGTGTGCCTTGGCTGAAGGGAGCCCGATGATGCTACAATTCATCTAGGTATAAGTGTATTAAAAAGTTACAAAGCAGTGGTTGTAGCATATAGGAGCATTCAAAGAAATAACAGGAAAAAATAAAGGAGAAAGGCTGAGGTGTTAAAATCTGTGCATCAATTTCAACATAAATCTTTTCACGATAATTATGACATTATGAAGCATTTTTAACACTACAAGAAAGATCATCAAAGAAGATATTTTGCCAAAAGCATTTGAAATAAGAAAAGAGGTGAATGTCAGCCTTTAGCAATTTTCAAAGCACACCAATCGGAGCATTCAAACCATCCTTGTATGAATTTCTGCACACCCTCATTTCAGCTTCTTCAGCGGGGCTGGTGGAAACAATAAAAAAGTGATTTGGTTGGTAAACACGGACTCAAATTGTACTCTTAGGTTTAGATTTCACGCTGGATTTCAGTGCAACTCTTTTGTTTAAACCACTAATGCCATTGTTTAATAATTTCAACATTTGACATTATCCAAGTGCCACAAAATTTTCCAGTGTCCTTTAGAGCACTGGAGACGATTTAGTATTTAGAACATGTGGAGTCAGTGTGAACTAACTAAAAATGCCATTGGCACTGGGGCATTGTGACGTGATCCAATGGTTCGTTTGAATCCCATTAATTAACCCATGCCTTGAGGGCCAATCAATGAAAGCTTGTTTTGGCTTAAGCAGTCTCCATGGAGGCACCAACCAAACAAGTTATCTGGTCCGGGGACACAAGATTGTCCCTGAGGTCAAATTTCAAAACATTACATTTGTGTTCTAAAACACGCTGAAACCAGTGTCAGCCTGGACTCCAGCTTAAGTTTTCATGTATTTGTTTATCAGTTTTGTGAGGGGGCTTAATCCCTGTCATGTAACGATAAAACATACACTAGGGGAAAAGAGTTAATGTCATAGTGATGAATAGTAAACAATAAAGCTTGCCTTTTAGACTGTACTTAGTTGCTGAGCCTAGTCACAAGCCCCATGACCGGACATAAAATGTTTTTATTGCATTGTGGAGTTGAAGAAAACATAATACAGCAAAGCACAATTTCCGAATGTTAAGATGTTGTCTCATGGACTGCTCCTTTCCTAGTCATGGCAGTGGATTTCCTTTTCTGCTCTCAGCCATTTGAGCTACCCATCCACAGTCCCACCGATGCCTTCACTTGCCATCTCAGGAGAGGGCTGCACAGAGCTGTACCTCTCTTTCCAACTTAGTGCACAGCTAGAAAATCCAAGAATATTAATTTTGTGGATTTCTGTGCATATCCAGCAGTGTTCCGCAGTTCATAATTTAGATACCCTGTATTAACAATTAAGGCTAATGAAATGCATAAAGAGCACAATATTTATGTCTGGCTCTTAACACCTGCATATTTATAACTGTAAAACTGTCTATGAAGAGAGTGGTGAAATAATTACACTAGTCAGTTCCTCCATGTACAAAAATTTTTACACTCAGCCAGCTGAGTTCCTGAACTTAAGGATAAAAGTCACAAAGACTTCTGTCGAGATCAACTGTTTGAGCTATACTTCTGTCCTGAAAGTTTAAAAAATATTAAGCATGCCCCATTTTGAAATTCTTCTGCATTACAGCTTGTACTTGGAAGAACCAAACTCCCTTCAGGGCTTGAAGGACTGTAACCCCACGTCAGCACATGACCACCCTCTCCCCTCACTTTGTTCCCTCTGGTTATTTCTGTGCTGTTCCTTGGGAAGCCTGGAAGATAAAGATGTTTCAAGCTCAATTACTTGCATTACAGAGATCTTTGGTATCTGAGTACAGGGCCTTTGAGGAAGAAGAGAGAAGGAAAGAGGATTTTTTTTCTTGGAGAAAAGGTTATTTTGCCTGTTTTTAACAAGGATGTTGCAATGACAGCAGTTGGTTTTGAAGAAGAGGATGCGGCCAGCAGAGCAGCTCGAGAAGGGAGCTCTGAAGGTATCCATCCTCTCTGCCTACAGTGCCAAATCCTGCTGCAGGGTTGGGAATGTTGGGAATGTTGCCATTCCTGGATCCCACATAGCCATTGCCATCTGAAACAGTCCCTGTGCTGTGACTGGACATTGTGACCAACCTGCAGCACACACAGCGCTCAGTAAAGTGCACTTTAACCAGCGAGGTGATGCCACGGTCACATGGGATGTGACAACTACACACACGTGGTTACGGTGCTGGTGCTGCCTCCCAGCTCAGGAAGCATGTGCAAGATGCCTTGATTCCTCCACTGACCTTGTGTTCTTCCACAAGTGCATTCCAAAGTGTTTAAATGGGTTCTCCAAAATTCTGGAGTAGACTATTTATATATCTTGCCAGATAAAGTAGGTCATGTGGAAATCCATTTGTCTCTGGTTTGCTTGCCAAGTTGCCTTGACGAAGGAAGCAGGAGCTGATAGAAGAGGAGATTAAATACATATGGGCTTGCTTTCAAAAATATAAATTATGTTAATTTCTCATGCAAATAGCTTAAGAATTCTGGACCAGCATAATAAGATGGTGCTCACTACAGCACCATCTTTGTGTTATACTTCTAGTATGAAAACCTATACTTCTAGTAGGAAAACCTATGCATTCCTCTGTGGTTTCACCTTGCAGTCACAAACAGCTGTGGCTCCTGATAGTGATCCCTAAACTCCTCTGTGCCCCTTGCTTACATTTGAACACAAAATTTGTACTTTGACAAAAAAAAGAACCAAAGGTCTAATTAAAAAATATTAATTAGTTTAACAAAAAAAATTTTGATGTCAGTCTATATTCCAAAACATCTTTGGGTGTTTATGTAAAAATGAATCAGTGAAAAAAAAGAAAGATTCTTTTGAGTTTGCAAAAATCTGCATTTATATATTTCTTTTCATCTCAAATACTTCCATTTTGAGTTCAAAATTATTCCTAGGTAAATTTAATCTTTGTAGTTATTTTGGTCAGTTTGTGGATGACATTATTTACTGTTTCTTTCAGACTGTAGTTATTTAGATTATTTGGCAAACAGATTGAGGAAAGTAATAAAAACAGACATAATTAAAAGAGATGACTGTATGTCCACACACTTCAGAGTTGTTTACTGGTTATTAAGCTACCTCATCTCTTTTCTGTGATTACTTTTAATATTGATGTAGGCACATAAAGGCAAGAGTATACTGCAGAACTCATACAAAAAAAGGAGCAGTTTTCAGTTCTGCATAGGTGTAATACATTGAGATTTCCTTTGTGTTTTCTGTGAAAAATGCTCATTCCTGATTCTGGAGTGGAAATTCACTGGTAAATGTTTGTCCTCTGTTTTTTTTTTGCCAGAGGATCAGTTGACTGCCTTACTTCATGCAAGGGAATTTCCCTTTTTTTCCTAGGCTAGTCAAGGAAGAAGGAGCAGGCTGGCTGGTTGGCCAGCCATGCAGAAACTTCCTCAGGTCTATGCTGTTAAAAAATTAATCGGAAGCTTTTCCCTCCACAAGGATAATACCTTTGCACCTATGTACTGAAAATGTCTGGACTTTTTCTATCATAGGAAGCATTTTACAAGTTCAGCACAATGGAAACTTCACCTTAGGCCACCTTAGGCTTGGTCTTGTAACAGAAATAAGAATTATTCTAGACATGATCGTGTTTCCAGGAAAGAAAGTAATGTATGGTCACATGAGAGACCAGTACTCCAAAGCTGTACATAGTCAAAGGAGGCATCAGCCAGGCTCTTTGGTTGAGCATGGTTTGTCCTCAAAAAGCACAAGGTGGAATTTGTACCGAACACCTCCCAAAAGAAAAATGTATTGCAATGCAGAATCCTGGGGAACAAGTTAAGTCTAAGAGTCAGCAAATATGGTAACGCTGCAGGCTGGTGGTTTCTGTTACTGCTTTAAAAATAGTAGGCTCCTATCAGAGAATATTTTGGTTAGAGAGCTGTTTAATACAATGCAACAATTTAATAATTCTCCTAACAATGCAAGTGTAATAGTAAGTTATGTCAACTATTTCTTATTTTCCTTTGTCTGAATCTCCAGGCTTAAACAGTTCATTACAACTGGCATTTTGAAAGTAAAGTAGGGAAACCCAAAGATTACCTAGAATTATCTGAAGGGAGAAGGAAAATTGTCTGAATGCCAGACAGGGTTAAGGGGTGTTTAGCCAGAGCTCCTCTATTCCCCTAAGAGATGAATCCAAGAACAATGTGCAGTGCTCCCAGATTTAAATTATTAACATAATTTAAACCAAATTTGAGTCGGATGTCTTGGAATACTTTGATACCCAGCGGGAACATATATTCAGAACCAAGGGAATTAGGCAGTAAAAAAAAAAAAAAAAAGATTTCGCTGGAGGCCCACCTAACGAAAAGAAATGGCTCTGAACACTGCAAAGAAAGGACCTACCATCACAAGATGGGGACAATGGCAAGGAGGTGCCTTTCTGACATGTTTTCAGGCTACACAGGGACACATTAGGGCCAAAACTCACACTTTGGTATCTGGTACTTCACAGAGAAATTAGCACCACTACAAATTACCTTCTCTGCAGACTTGAGGATCAAAAATGCTTCACCCTCATTCTGTGCTGCTACTTTTCAGACAGACACATTTCCTTATCTTATATCTTATTGAAAGGATAAGAAATGCAAGGTAGGAAAACTTCCTGCTGGAGGGAGGGCAGTTTTAGGGATAGTGCTGACACTTGCCTGCAGCCTCAGACACAGGGATTCTTATCACAGCATTCCAGCCAGCAGTGCCAGTCAGCTAGGCTGGGATTCCTCCACCTGCATCACCTACAGCGTGGGGGTTTGCATGTGTACCACTCACCTACACCTCCTTTACAGTCGGTGAGAGGTACAGGGAACTGGCAGCTGGGACACATCTCTTCCAAAGGCAGATGGCTAAACTGAATTATGTTCTTGAAGTTTTTGTTTATCTCCATTGTCTATAAAACTGTCTAGACACCTTGCTCAGAGGAAAGCAGCTATGCTTGTGACATGTAAAGTTAGGGAAGATGAAAATCATAGCGTGTAAGTGAGAAAAGCAACCATATTTTCAGTCCTGAATGTGGATCTATCTATCTATCTATCTATCTATCTATCTATCTATCTATCTATCTATCTATTATCTATCTATCTATCTATCTATCTATCTATCTATCTATCTATCTCAGCTCAGTGTCTTTGAGAATTTTCATCAATAGCAGCAATGGGAGGTGTAATAAATTTACAGATGGGATGAAAAGATCTGAGAGACAGAGCCAAACACTTTGCCTGAAGACAGGACAGATCACAGAGGTGAGATGTAGTTCTTCTGTAGGTATTTATAAAATCTTTAGTGCTTTGGCTTGAGATTTCCAGAGCCTGAAGCTAAAGAGATTTAAATGTGTTTCCACCATTATTATTTCATCAATCTCTGATACCCAAGATCACTATAGCATTTTAAATCCCCAGTGTATAAAACAGGAGGGTGTACTTCTTTTCTGCCTTTCTAAATAGGGAGAAATAACTTTTTTTTTTTCCTTTGCAAAATTTTGATTATTTTGTTTCGCTTCAGGAGGTCTCACACTGGACTCTGGTCCCATCAGAAAAATCCTTTCTGTAGACCTGAATTCTTTCAGGCTAAATCTGAGCTTTCCTGGCAGGAATTGTTGTCTCATCAGGAATGCTCCATAGCGGAGCAAAGCAGACTGTCTCAGCTAAGTGAGTGGAACATCCTATATTGCCTGAGTTCCAATTACATCCTCCAAACATTTATGTACTCTTCACAACCCAAAGGAAAAATCAGACTGGATCTTTGTGCTGCCACTCTCAGGGAAGAAGGAACTCCTGGCCTCAGGGTCACACAGTGTCTGGACAACACAAACACAAGGGAAATGGGATGGCAGGAGGACAGTGGAGTCACAGCTTTTTCCTCAGGATGTCTCAGGCCAAGCCCAGAAAAAAGGGGAGGAAGGGATAATCACAAGTAACTTGGCAAGTGACATCATTGGTCAGGTTCAAAATTTAGGGGTGGGGTTCATTTTCTCTTGCATTATTTCCAGTAATTCTGGATGACATTCAGAGTTGTCAGTAATACAGGATGAGAGGAATCTGAGGAATAGTGGGAAGAAAAATTTAAGGCAGGTATGAACTCATTCTTTCCAACATTGCAAAATTCAGATGAACCCTGAGGAGTTTATTAAAAGTCACAATGATAATAACTCTTTTTTCTTCTTGCCACAAAATGGTGCCTCTTTGACACTTCTGAGTGAAGCTGAAGTGTTATGAGGCTTTGTCCCTTCTGCAGCACCTCAGTAATGAAACAGAAATGCCACACACTTTGCTTCTTTCCAGGCACAAACAAATATTTTAACATAAAGGATGAGGGGGAATGCTTATAAATTACAGGTGAATAAGTAGAATGTTCTACTTGTATTTAAAAGCAAAAACTTAAATTTCTTTAAAATTATCTCCCATTTCTATCCCTCCATCCACCAGTGTTTCCTGAAGACTAACAATATCCCAGTTCACTGATCAGGCCATCACCTTGTCCACAAGGTCATCCAAGGTGAGAAGAAATAAAAATATTGCTTACTTGATCGGCCACACAATTCCAATATTGACAGGTGAATAGCCAACATGAACAATTCATAGCAAAACTGCCTCAATTAGCAAAAAAATAAACTAAACTGTTCACAGGAATCATCTGATTTAGTGTAAGAGCTACATTTGACCCCCAGATAAATGCTTTCTACTTATTGATTCATCTACCTCTACTGAAGGCTATTACATTATATTTTAAAGGATTTACCGTCAACATTTTTTTTAGAATAGAAATCTTGTACTTATCTGTAAGCTGTCCATGTTTGCTGCAGACTTTCACAGACAGTTCTTTGTGGATTTTGAGATGTAAGACTTTAGCAAAGGATTATGCAATATTTTTTCCTTATGGACTTTTAAAGCATAGCTGTAGCTTGAATCAGTTGCTTCACTTGCTGTGAGCAGGAACCAGTTCCAGAACAGTAGTTCTTGCAGGCAGACAGGCACAGGCATTCCTGCCACCCAGTAGCTATTACACAGGTGCTATAGGAAAAAGGCACTCAGTTCTGAGTTTCATCACATTCACTGAATATTTCACAAAATATTCCTCTAGTGTTTTTTGGGGTTTTTTTTGGTTGTTTTTTTTTTTTGTTTGTTTGTTTGTTTGTTTTTGTTTTGGGTTTTTTTTTTTTGGTTGGTTTTTTGGTTTGGGTTTTTTTGTTTTTTTTTCCCTGAGGGAAAAAAAAAAAACACATTTAGAATTAGCATGTGAAAAAAGCAATTCAAATAATAGTTTTGCTAAGTAGCAGTAAACAGTGTTTTTTACGGGTAGCACCTACTAGAATTCTCTATAAATGTTATTGTAAATTTTTTTAATGCTCCTTCTTCCTGGTCTTTTTAGATTGCTTAAATTTTCCTCTGGGTATTCCTGTTCCTCTAGAAGCTGGATGTGTTGCCAGTGCCTTTATAAATTCAGTGGTGCAAACAAAATCCTCACGCAAAACAGAGAGAAAGGTGCAAACAGAAGGTGAGTTGTGGTTAATTCACCTCCCCAGAAAATGGGAAAACTCATTTATACTTTATTGCTTCTTAATATTTCTAATTCGTTAATTTCCTGATTTCTTCCTTAATATTTCTAATGTGTGAATTTTCTACAGAGAGGCAGCAGAAGGCTTTTCAGTGATGTAGACTAACTCACAGACTACATTCTGTGTATGTGAATAAGTATTATTCCTGACTAGTAATGCCAAAGTTCTTCCAATTGCTTATCTTCATTAGTTGCAACATCCTGTAATCTTAATAAGAACACAGTGCCTTAAATATCTAATAAAAACAGAGCATGAAAATATGAAAGAAAATTGTTTAAGAGTCTGCTGATAGTAATGGTTGGCAGTGATTTTGTTTTAACTTTATTCTGTAACGGCCTAGATGCAGCATTCCCAAAACCACATTGCATGCAAGCCTTCCCACATATAAAGACAAGAATGAAAACTTAGACAGTTTTCATCCTCAGGACCAGCATCCTCCAGTTCAGCAGGAGAAGTAGACTGTGTGCCGAGAATGAGGAACACTCAAGTGGAAATTTCAGGCATCAGGGAAACAGCTTGGGGAGAGAGAAAGGACAGGACCCTGGGCCAGAAACAGTCTTCAAGAGACTAAACCTTCTCCTTTTTTTTCCTTTCCTTCATTTTTGGCAATGAGTGCACAACTTTTATTCCACCAAGACTTGTCTAGGAAAGGAGCAGCTTTGGTGTGCCTTTCCCAGCTTCTGTAGCATCCCTGGCCCAGCTCTTGGTGCATTTACAGCAGTAAAAAAGGAGGTGCTTAATCCCATTTGAGAAGTGCCCAACATACCTGAGCAAAGGCAGATAGAGTAATGGTGATAATAAGCTAAAGTCTGATTTGTTACACTCGTGCAGCCTTGATAAAGACCGATTTACAACGTAAGCAAAGGTTAAAAGTGACTTGAAATCACTTAATGTGATAAGGTGAAAATTATTATAACCTCTGCATCTTATGACCTTGATTACTTTTATGTCTACCCATGATTATACATCTCCATCTCCATGGAGGAATCAGGCTCTTTACTGCAAAACACTGAAATTTGCACCACCACGTTTTGTTCAACGATGGTTTTGTTTGCAAGGAGATGTTCTGTTCTGCATAAACAACTAAACTCTTCCATACTCTGGTCCAATATAGCACATGCTTCCCTTTGAAAATGATCCAGCTTCTATGCTAAAATCTTCTGGCTGAAAATTGTAGTTCATACAAGCTGTGTACAGTTTATATTTTCTTATAAATGCATAATTAGAGGTTCCCATAAAACAGGTTTATGAAATGTGAACTGTTCCTGACTAGTAATGCCAAAGTTGTTCCAATGGCTTATCTTCATTAGTTGCAACATCTTGTAATCTTAATAAGAACACAGCGCCTTAAATATCTAATAAAAACAGAGCATGAAAACATGAAAGAAAATTATTTAAGAGTCTGCTGATATTAATGGTTGTCAGTGATTTTGTTTTAACTTTATTCTGTAACGGCCTAGATGCAGCATTCCCAAAGCCACATTGCATGCAAGTAAGGAACGTGTATGGGTTTTTTTAGGGCAGGTGGGTGCTGTTATTAGTCAAGCAAAGAGAAAGACAATACAAAAATCAGAAGTAAGGATGGGAGAAAGTAAATAGAGCTGTAAGCTGAAGAGGAGAGCAGTACTTGTATTGTGCATGGGATTTTTTGTCTGAGGTGAGGAATGTCTTTCTGCCCTGCATTTGCATAAGCAACCAGAAGAAAAATGCACATATTTATTCTACTTAACACATTGTGAAAAGCCCAAATGCAAGGGGACTGTAAACTTAAACCATTAAAAAGTTCATGCACAACTATGAATCTGCTCTTACATGACCATTTGTCTGTACTGCTGTTTCCACACAGCCCTGGCCAGAATAGCAGCATATAAGAAGAATTGCCCTGCAAGTTATTGAAGCTAATGGGAGCTGAAGTTATTTTGCACTATACTAAACCTAGGGGGAAAAGCACGTGACATGTTTCTCAAAACTGCAGTTTGGTCTTTTGGTCCAAATAAGCTGTAACTCAGCTTCTAACAATTGCAATTTCCTAAGCTTCTCTGAGGGAAAACAGCAAAATGAGAAAGAAAGATGCTGTGTTTGCTGTTTCCTGGTCGAAGTGCCTAGACAGCACCAGAGAAGGGGAAGTGAAATTGCTTGGGATAGATGGATCACACATTAAAAATATTTCAGAATGTGGTTGAAATGCCTTGGATCACAGTCTTCCATTTAGCTGCCGTTTTGTGTACCTGAGTCTATTTGCAGACACAAACACAGGCTTGCACCGTGTCGTGATCAAGCTTTTTTGGAATTTGTGACCTTCAGCTCCAGAAACGTGGGCTTGGTAAGGTAAGCAGAGCAGCTCCCCCAGCTTGCCTGTAGAGAGGGAACCAATAAACACCAGGTAGTTTGGGATGCCTTCCTGCGGAGTGCAGGGCTCTGCATACATATGATGTAATCCCAGCCCAAGGCACGCCTCCCACATCAGGAAGGCCCATTTGTTATGGGAATCAGCAACACAGCTTTGGCAAAACAACACGGCGTAGACCTAGAGCGAGTATCACTTTGATTTATAAATCATTGCAATTGCATGCAACACCACTAAGGTGCATGTGTGAGTATACCTATAACTATATTCCTGTAACCTTCTGGAGCATTACAGAAGGAACTTTACCCTGTATAATCTCCTGGGCCTGAATGCCTTTTCAGTATCTGCAGGTATAATGAACTTAGAAGACTGAAATAGTCAATATTATTTATTTATAGTGTTTTCCTACACTAAAACAATTAATGAAGGTTTACAAAACCTTTGTGGTTGTATTGTTATGGACATGGAGACCTGCTAGTGCTGATGCAGCAGTGCAGCTTGTGGGAGGGCAGGTATGTATCCATGTAATGATACATAATCCACATTTCCTCGGTGGTAGGGAATCTCCCGTGGGATAATCAAAATTGTAATTGTTCATGATGCCAAATGACACCTAAACAATTATGTGCTGTTGCAGCACATCAGTACTAACAGTGGCAGATTTATGTGATATTGTACATTGCTTTTTACCATCTAGAGGTCTTTCCAGACAAAGTAAGGCAGTGGTAACTACATAGCCTTTGTCCTCATACAGGGCGAAGAAAGGTTGTGGTGCCTTTGCGTCCAGATTTTCAGGACTCTGCCTTTGGTCCACTGAATTCCCTGTACCCCAAGGTCTGCTGTGCCATATAGGGCCTAGGAGGCAAATTGATGTAAGAAGACATAGAGGTGACTTCTGAAGAGGCTGTGCAAAGCTGGAGGAGCTCCAGGGCAGCTTTGTGCCACAGCTTTTGCTAGAAGGGGAAATGTTGGTCCCAGGAGGGATTGACCAAACCCAAAGAGAACAGGAAGCAAAGGCAGACAATCCCTCATAGACAATCCCTCACAGGACCTCTGAATCTCAGTGAGGCCACGTCACAGTGGTACCATGGGCCTTAGCAATGCCATCATAGCTTTTGATTTAGTATCAGCTCTGACACTGGCACAGGTTGCCCAGGGAAGTTGTGGGTGCCCCACCTCTGGAACTATTCATGGCCTGGTTGAATGGGGCACTAAGCAGCCTGACATTTCTCTGCTAGGAACCCCCTCCTCTCACTTTAAAAATTGCGCTTCATGAATTGCACAGGATTTATATGAGCTTTTCAGGTAAATTCTTTGAATGTAAATTCACTGAAACACAATGAATCATGCTCCCTTTTTACCTTTCCACTGGTCAAGTGGAAGGTGTGGTGGGGGGATTAGAACAAGATGACCTTTAAAGTCCCTTCCCATTCAAATCATTCTATGATTTTACAATTCTCTCCATACAAGAATTACCACTCTATCAGAGACCGTTTCACCCACAGAAGGCTTAAAAATTAATACCCTAATTACCACCAGGTGTAGTGGTGT
The DNA here is from genome assembly GCF_024509145.1 of Vidua macroura. NCBI lineage: Eukaryota > Metazoa > Chordata > Aves > Passeriformes > Viduidae > Vidua > Vidua macroura. The sequence continues at coordinate 5,501,680 of NC_071574.1, read as the reverse complement.
GCTTTGGAGTGCACACTGGCAGTGCATTCACACACTGCAAACACCTGGTGGTGGAGGGTTTTACAAGTGAAGGCTCAAATCTGGGGAAAATTCCAGAGGAGGAATATTTTTTTGAAGAAGGAGACAGCTCCAGGAAGCAGCAAATCTCTCCTCTGAGGCTTTGAAGTGGGTAAAACATGCCAGAAACATGTGCATATCCAGGGGCCAAGATTGCACCTGACTTGAGCAGGGATAAAGCACTAAGTGCTGTACCCACAAAATGGATGCATTGCTCCCTGCTAAGATGGATTTGCTCTTTCTTTTCTCATTCAAGTAATCTGTTCTTTTAGGTGAAAAAGTCAGCACTGGGCTTTTTGGAATTGACTCGTAATAGCAAAAATCTGACATAATACGGATTTTCCAATGATAATCACATCAATAATGAATAAGCACTTCTATACAATTTTTGGAGAACTGCCATCATTAGGAAGTCTGTTTCCTTCAGATGAAAGTCTATTCACTGGGAAAGGAAATATCAAAGGCAATTATTTTGCCTAAATGATCGTGACTGTTTCTTTTGACAAGCACTATAGCAATTTCTGGCATGAACAGAGTGAAAACTGAACTGGAATGTCACTGAATGTTTGGAGTATAATTTTCTATCCTAAATTTTTATTTTAGACCACTATTGGAATTGAAAAAATAATGCCGTCTTGTTTCCTCCTGAAATGTACTAGCCAGGATCTCAGGGCTTCCCAGTGCCTTTCTTCTCCTATTAACCCCTGGAGAAAACTTTGGAGGAGTTTATTTACTGTGAGGGGGAGACTAATTTTCAGGCCCCTTTAACATGGAAATTTCTGCTTAGTACAACCATGCAAAGTAATTAGCAAATATTCCTGATGGAAGATAATTTGAGACTATCTCACATCACTAGAGACCTCATTAGCAGCAACACATTTAGGAATCTCATTAATGATGTGTATTTAAAACACACAACTGAAGAAGCAGCGATATCTTTTAAAGCCCTACCTGACATTTCTCTGCTAGGAACCCCCTCCCCTCACTTTAAAAATTGTGCTTCATAAATTGCACAAGATTTGTATGAGCTTTTTAGATAAATTCTTTTAATGTAAATTCACTGAAACACAAATGAATCATGTTCTCTTTTTACCTGGGGAAGAGGAGCAGATCAATCTATCACCTACATCCAAGTGAACTTGAAGCCTGGCTGCATTTATGTCGAGCAGCCTTGGGTCTGCCTGGGCATCCTTGCGCCTCTGAATGTCCCCAGGAAGAAAAAAGGGCATAGGAGAGCGCAGAGAAATGGGCCCTTGAGTCTTCTGTGCACAAGAGCCAAGTGATGGCAGTGACAAGCAATGAAGCAATGTTGTTGCAAAGAAAATCTCAGCAGAAAATGCTGTAATAATAAAAATAATAATAGGTTTCTACAGTCAAACAACCTGAGATTCTGCAGTGACCACAAAACTGTGTCTGCTGCAGTTTTCTTCTCTCAAAGTTTTTTCTGTTTCTCCCATCAGCGGTTTATAGATGAATACTTTGCTACAAGAAGCCAAGGGAGGAAGGTAACCTTCAGTGACTTGTACGTTAGATGAAACCCAGAGCAGTCATGTGCAACAGTGCATCTCAGCAGACATCTTTTTGAGGGCATGATAAACTTTTTGAATCCTGTTTCTTGACTAGAAGTGGGAAGAGGCAGGACAGATTCTGCTGTAGGAAGAGTTGCAAAGCAACCAACTACTTTGTCATTTGCTTCCCACCCTCTTACTTCTGCTCAGCATCCCCAGTCCCTGTGAAAGTGTACCTAACCACAATAGTAATGACAAAACCAACAATAAATAGAAACTCCTTCACACACAACCCTGTGAAATTATATAAAGCAGGCCAAAGCTTTAGAGGACAAAAGAACAAGGCCAGAATAAAAAGCAGATGGGAATGCAGTTAATGGATTCATATGTTTCTGATATGGAAAGGCAGCCTTGCTAAATTTTTGATCAAACATATCTGCACTTTCAATAGAAGCCAGATTTAGGCTGTGAACCGTGAGACAATGTGTCATAAAAAACCATATTTTGCTTAGGCAGTTCCCAAAGGTTATTTACCTTGAATGATCAGTGCTGATCGCTGATCATTCTTGCAGTTGCTTCTGTACCTCTAACATTATTGCCTGAAAGGAGTATTTGTAACAACATACCTGAGTTTTAATTTCCATTAAGGAAACAATAAATCACGTCATGGGTTTCTGAATTCATATGCATAGGAAAGGAATGACTTTTCTGGGACAGGATTATTTTCTATTTCTTTCCCTACACATGTAAGTCTATCCAGTTCCAGTAATAAGTGTGGAGCTGAAAAACAGTGCTTGTTGCCTAATCTTATACTTACTTCTGTGTTCTTCCAGAGGCATGTCAGCAGGAGGACATTTGATTGCCCCAACTTCCACTCTTCTCCAAAAAGGTCTGATATTCCTTGGTTGTGGACAAAAGTTTAGAAAGATGACTCCTTCCTAAGCTCCATATGGATGTATAATTTGTCATTCAATCAGCCTTTCAAAATACTTAAAGTTTGCAAAGTTATTTTCCTACATATTTCTATGCCTCCTCTTTCATAATTAGGGTGGGAAGGAGGAAAGGGAGAAAGGCACAGAGTGATATTTCATTTCACTTCTGTGTGAGCCATGCAAATGGAAAGGCTGGTAATGGAGACTCCTTCTTCCTCATTGCCTTCACACATATAAGGGCGAGGTTTGGCACCTAAAGCAGAATCAATCATGGTAACAATTTTCCAAAAACCATGATGAAATGAGATCCTTAAATCTGACAGGCCCCGATGCCTGAAATTAATTAAAATATATTTTAGTTTGTGCAATAGCTCGCACTACATTTCTCTGCCTCTTAAAAGTAAAAAAAAAAAAAAAGAAAAAAAGGCAGCTCCCCATCACCCAGAGCAAAAGATGCTTTATGTCTTTGGACCTCGGTTCCAGGCACCAGCACACTCCAAATTCTACTGGCTTTTTGGCCCACGGTATATGGACCGTGTATATTGTTTTATTGAGTTAATCTACGGGCTGTTTTTAAACCTTGTTATTAAATCTGGGAGCAAAATGGACAAAGAGAAATCCAAGAAGAAATTGAGCAAAACATGACATGGAGGTGAAATCTTGTTTTCCATATATAGGGCCAAATGTGAAGTCAGTGGAGAAGCTTTGAACATACAGCGGTGGAGCTGAAGGCAGGATTTGGCCCCTGAAGCTGTGGATTACTAGGTTTGGAAGAGAATTCTGGTCACTCCATTGCAGCTTGGCTCTGACAAGATATGATTTCTGGACCTCGTCCCAACAAGACGGGAATTATTTCAAACAATAATTTTGTTTGCATAGCTTAGGATTTCACTCGGTTATAAATACATCTTTTAAATTAAATTTCCCTTGGAAAACAATGATTAAAGGAATGAGTTATTTGCTAAACGAATTCTTTGTTAAACGGGTATTCTTGGTGAAATCTAGAACTTAGGGTGGGGTCTAATGAGCCCAAACCACTGCTCAGCTTTTGCCATGACCGCAACAATAGGATGTTCAATCTCAAGCAGAGAATAAGTTGGCCTCATGGTTTCCTTTGCCTTTCCTGTAACAAGGCAAAAAATTCACAGGCAGCAACGGCACAAAGTTGTTTTTCCTCTCTCTCCCTGTTCAGTGAGGACAGACAAACCATAGCTCTCAAAACACTTCAACAGTGGACCACACACAGCCTGAGGTTAACGCTATTATTGTTGCTTTGTCAGGCCTTTCTAGTCTGCTCTGCCAAATGAATTGCTTGTTCCTTTGTTAAATAGGATTCTTTTCCAGTAGCTATCTCCCTTAACCTCAAAATTATCTCCTTCCCTAGTGAAGGAAGATTAGCTGTGTACTCTTGTCCCTTAGTGAAATGGCAGAGACAACATTTCACCAACAGATATTATAGAATGTTCCCTGAACCTCTTACAGAAAAGGCAAACAACAAAAAAAGGCAAAACCCCATATTTTTCCTCCCTTTGGGGCCAGAGAGTAAGTGTATGGTACTCAGGCCAGAGGAAGATTTTTAATGATTCTGAGTAACACTCAGCATTTCAAACATATATGATTCAAAGGTTACAATATTCCAGATAAGGACTGTGTTTAAATAGCAAACCTCAGCACAATGCACATGCAAAAAAAAAAAGCTGTTAAAAACTGACATCTGTGTTTTGCATGGGTATGTGGCTACACACTATTTTAAAGTCAGTTTTCCAGAGAAAAAATGAACAGGGAAATGTGGGTTTGTGCTGTTTAAGTTTCCCAAGTGGTCAAGTCAACTGGCTGTCATGCTGAGGGGATGACACTTCCTCAAGCAGCATCCAGCAGAAGAGTACCTAAAGGACTTGTCCCTTCTCTCTCACGTGGGAGTGTGCACTGCTGAAGCAAAGGGGTCTTAACACAGTGAGATCTATAAAGTCCATTTTTTTCCCCACTGGGACAAAACCAACCAAAGCAGACTCCTAAGAACAAAATAATCTACGCGTGTCACTGGGTGATGAGACTTTCCCCCTGCAAGATAAATGCATGACAAATTGTACTGGGGAAGGCACACAGCCAGGCTGCAGGCTGTGCTAGGACAGTGCTGAACCAAACACATGGGGAAGGAAATTTTGGGGACATCTGCACCAAAATATGGGCTCTTCTGAACTTATGCAAGCAAGTAATTAATGTCATAGTATCCCATATGAAGTTTCTATGTGTGGGAAGCTTATATTTATGGATGTTCTATGTATAGATGTACAGATGTAGAACAGAAGACTTGTATGGAATAGTGGTATTTTCTTCTTCTCAATTAGTTGATATGCAGAGGACCACTACAAGAACAACAGAGCAGAGAAGAGAGCTTGTTTTTGTCACACCCAACTGGAGAGCACAGTATATTTCTGCTAAGAACCCAGTTAAGTGTTAAAATCCTATTGGAGAGTTGGAGATGCTGCAGAGATGTCACTTTGATGGCCTCAGCAGAAATATTCATGATACAGGAAGTCAGAAGAAAAAATTTGGATCTGGAGGGCAGACACCTGTTCCTTGAAGGAGGAAGGAAGTCGTGAGGGCTCTGAGCTGCTGTTTCCTGATGGAAACTGCACACTGGATCACAGGGACAGCTTGTGGTTGCTCAGTCCCCAACAGGAGCACCTCTGGAGCCAGCCTCAAGAGCATCCAAACAGGATCCTCTCCTCTGAGAAGCGAGCCTGGAAAAGCACCAGGCTGAGAGAACATGCCAAAAAGTTTGCTGTGAACAGTAAACAAAAAATTGATGTCTCCTGGACCTGTGCAGCTGTGTAGGTGTCTGGGGACTGGCGAACCTGCTGGATGAGAGGAGATGCTCTCCCTGAGGAGACATGAGCAAAGGAGTTGTAACAACTGCATGAATTCTTTGATACTGCATGCGAATTTCTGTTCAGCGGAGTGACCCGTACCCAGGATGAGGTGAAGTGAAGTGAAGTGAAGTGAAGTGAAGTGAAGTGAAGTGAAGTGAAGTGAAGAACAGAACCCAAACTACCATTCCTAAGTATGAGCAAATGGCTGCTTTAGAACAACAAATGTATCACCAAAAGGGACAGGGAGCACTACTGAGGGGTCTAAAGCAAGGGATGTTCAGCACTGTCCTCAGAAAACACAATCCCCAGGTGTCTCCCTGAGCTCATCCCTTCTCCATTATCAGGTGTATCCCTTCTCCATTATCCCTTCTCCATTATCAGGGGACAAATTATGACACTAAAATGTCATGCTCTTTTTTTTTTTTTTTTCTTTCACTGGAAAACACGACAAATACTTGAGTCAATAAAATCAGATAGCGAGGAGGCATCTCTGAACCCAGTAAAACCAAAATCCAAATGAGTTATTCTAAATAAAAGTAGAAGGCAAGCAAAAAGTCACTGTCAATAGCAGATTCAGCTGGTTTGGAATCATATATGGCCAGCCAAGGATGATGTTCCAAAGAAACTGTGGAAAAACAATGTGTTTGGCTAGTTCCCCTTACAAAAATTAGAATTAAAATAGAAACATGACATCTCAAAATCCCTGACAAAAGGTTTGCTTTTTCCACAGAGCCTGATGAATGTGAATTACAAGAAGGTAATGCTGTTGAAAGGAAGAAAATTGGATAACCTAAAATGTGGTGCAGGCAAATATCCTTGTATGCCTTCTGGTTAGTAAAATAAAGAACACTAATGTTAGCAACAGTGCTAGAAAAAAGCAGAGCATTTCCAAACCTGAGCAGCCACAGACGTATACTTTGGTTGTTTTAGATATGGCAATAACTATATGAAACAACTATAAAAAATTCATCATAGCAACGTGGGAGGGGGCAACTGGAGGAGAAGTGAAAGCAGTTTGTTTGATAATGCTTATGACCAGAAATCTTTGTGCAGCTGACATAGCAGAGTACTACAGAAGGGCATAAGGGAAGTCTGAGGGATATGAAAGGAAAAACAAACAATTATGGAAAATATATTTGAATGTGAACGTAGAGAATACAAACTACCAGTAATTAGAAAGGAAGGTACTATGTTATTGATGCCTTAAGTTTTAGCTTTCATATTTTCCAGATTTTGTACTGCATTAGTATAAAACTCTGAACTTCACATAAAGGGTTAGCAAGTTCTCTTCACAGTTAAGTTAGGCAAAACCATCCTTTTCCAGCCTGAGAACCAAGGGCCCAAAAAACAGTATAAACAACAGCAAATTGAGGAGAGCAATCTGGGAGGATGGGACTTCATAACATGAAGCTGTAATTGGACAATTAACCCCAATATGGAAATGGACCAAAACTTATAAAAGTGTGAAAACCTGTGGCACATCGTCCATCTTGGGTGTAGCCTTGGCCAGGCTCTTGTACTGCCCAAGGTGTATCCTTTGAAGGCCTTTTAATAAATACCTACTTTTTTCCTTTAACACTGTCTAGCATCTGTTCTAAGTAGCCTCTCAAGGCATCATTTTCACAATATTTTATCTCCAGACTCATCTGAGGTTGACATCTAAGCAAGGGTCACACCATAAAGAGAAAAAGGGAGCATATGTTGTCAAATTTACATCCAGCAGCCTAAATTAATTTTTATTACTTTAGAAATGTTTTGATTTCCTATTTAATCTAATAGCCATTTAATCTAATAAAGCTTGCCTGATAATATGTTATCTTCCATTTACATGCATGGTCTTGCAGGAGAGTCATTCTGTAGTCAGGTAACTGTGGGGAATCTCAAAATGTACAGATCTGTGTAAGCAAACTGAGCCTATGTAAGTGTCTATATTCTTAGTGGATAAAAGCTCTTGGCAACCATTAAGCAAAGGGAAGTGTTCTGGCTGTAAACATTGATGAGGCCAGCATTTTTTTAATTTCTCACTTCTTAAGAGATCTTTTCCAAAGGACTAAATATATCTCTTGCAAGCAGTGGAATGCAGCTTAAAATGCAGTGTTGCGATGAGCATCTATCTAGTCTGGGAAAATAGGTTATGTTTTTAGAGTTATTAGCAAAAACTGTATTAACCCATTTTTAAATACTTTTTAGCCTCCTGCATGAATAATGACAGGAACAAATTCAAAATATTAGTCTTATGAATGGCTAACATATGCTCTAAGTGCTTGACTGTAAGGGGATCTGAATTTTCCTTTAACACTGATTATAAAAAAAAAAAAAAAAAGGAGTTTTTAATCTGAAAGACAAAACAGATACAGGATACAATGAAGGAATACTTTGGAAAATTCCAGGTTTGTGTTTCTCCCTCCTCCCTTCCTTTGGCTGATGGTGGTCTGCAATCCTCTGAGCCCGTATCTCCTGCTGATGCAAATGCAGCAGGGACTGACTCCTCCCATCCTGTCAGGGAATCAGCCTCAAAGGGCTTCTTCCACTTTGCACCTCGTAGTGGCTTTGTCACTGTGGAAAGATGAGTTTACTGGAAGGCAAAATCCCAAATTAAATAAAAACTAATGCTTGTGATTAAGAAACCTTGGCATAGCATTTGCAGTGCAGAAGTATAATCAGTACATCAAACACATCTGGAAGGTGCCTCTGTTTTTCCAGGAGGAGACACTGAAATGTGAATGTGGACTAGGCTGGGCCATTATAAACTTGAAGAATGTAGGTCAGGTGCATTGCAAATCTGTTATGACATCTTTTTTTCCAGAAACAAGATGAGAACATTTGAAAAATAAAAGTCAAACCAAACAAATCCTTTCGACGAATGATCGAGGTTACACTGTGGCTGAATTTTGACTCCAAGGCCATCTTTACAATAAATGATCTTTTATTTGTGTAGTAAGGTGTTGATTAGCATTTCACATCTGATGTCTTTATCAGCACTTTCTCATTTTCCTTAATTCTCTCTCTTCTGCACTGCACCTGAAGAAACTACTTCCTAAAAAAATCTGCTGTTTTCTCTGTGACACATAGGTTGAAAGTAGAGACATGGCAGATGATCCTGGTCGCTGATGCTGTGACAGTGTCTAGGAATGGAGGCTCTTAGGTAGAAACTTGTAATGGTATTTCCATGGATCACTGCTGTTTTTCATGAGTTTGTAGTTCCTTGAGCAGGACCCTTCTTGCTGTCTGAAGCCAGGCCCACTCCCAACAGATTACAGTTCTTTGTTTCCCAGAGCACAGATGGTAATTTTCTTCCTAGCCCTCATCTCTGAAGATGTTAGGCAGATGGGAATGGACTTTTTAGGTATCTTTTGATAATTATATTACAGTTGTATCATTCTAGCTTGCTCCTTCCTCTCCAGTGGGTATGCCAAGGAGTGGGGAATTTAGACAGGCTACAGACTTGTGAGACAGAGAGAAATTTCACTGATCTTCCCATTCATGGCACTGCTCCTCAGGTCTCTCATGCCAACCTTGGATATTCCCTTCAGCATTACCTCTCTCAGAGCAGAAGCCCTAAGAATGACAAGGCTGGTTCTTGATCAGCATCTAAGAGAGGTGTGAGTGACAACAGCCCCTGAGAGGTGTCAGTTCTTCAGAACAGATTTTTGAGGCCTAAATCACCAAAAGTCAAGATGTTTTTGCAGATTGAAGGAACCAGTTTCTTCTCAAACACCAACCAGTAACACCCAAGTGTCCTGAGCCAAGAGGTTATGTACCCCCAAATTTCTGCAGGCTCCAGAACAGCAGGAATTAAAGGTGTGCAAACCTAATTCCTCATGTTCCCTATTAAAAGCTTGACTTTCATGTTGTGCAGAAATGTATAATGAATTTAGTGAAAATTCTGTGTGTGATGATAGCTTTAATCCTGTATTTTTCTTTTCCCCCCCCCCCCAATGGTAAACATTGTAGTAATAATTACAGGAGCAGAGCGGATATTAGTCTTGTCTGCAAAAGCTTAAAATACTGAAAAATATACCTGAGATGTTAGGAAGTAAAAGAGGGTGTAGTCTATTTTAAAAGGCAGTTATCCAGTTCCAGGTGGTTGGAGGGCAAGATCAGAGCATTCATTCATGATGTGGGTGGTCTGGACTGAGAGCTGAACTCTTTGCAAGGGAGTGGACTGCACAGTGGGAGAAAGAGAGAAAGAAAGCTCGAATTTATTGTTTTTTTTACTTTATTACTTTAAGTAGAAGTTATTAAGGGAATATGTGCAAAGGGAAAGTTGCTGGTAGAGCTGGCAATGCATAGTTTAAAATTACTAAAGATATTTAAGACAACATTGTGAGAAAAAAACACATAGGAGAATAATTTCCAAATTAGAAGTAGCTGTGGGGTAAGCACTCAGCTCTGAAACAATTCCGAATTGTAGAAAATCTGGATCCAAATCTATTGAGCCATGGCAAGCCATATTTCTTGCTTAAAATCTTTGTTTTATATCCCCAGGGGCCTTCCTGAGCTTGTTTCATTTATAGAGCTCTAGGGATTATTTAGGAGGGGCGGGGTAGGCATCTTCCTCTGGTGATGGCGTAACAGGAGCCCCACCATAAAAGGGGTGTTGGGAGTGCTGCAGTGGTGTAATTTAGCAAAATCAACTTTATGGCTAATAAGTATGTGTTCCAATCCACTGCTCATAGGCAAAATAACCCATTACCATATTACTGGTTTTACAAGTTTTTCAACCACGTTTTAATCTGGAAGGCACTTTTCTGTCAAAGAGAGGAAATGCTTTTTTTGCTTTAATTTAAAAAAGTAATAATAGCTGTATTTTTGCTCTCCATGGAACATTTATACCTGAGTTTGTGATGCACCAGAGATGGGAGCAGGTGTGTGACTTCTGCAGCACTGCTGGGAAACTGGACCAAAGCCCCTGTGAAGATCAGTGAAAAAATACTTATTTTTAGTGGCATCAATCATGCATGACAGAATAGAGTTTGGGCCATTATACTTTCAAGGTCACTAAAGACAGCAAATAGAGAAAATGAAGAAAAAATATTCTAGAACAGCTTGATTAGAGCAAGTGAATAAGAAAACAACATTTTACATGTAATGTATGCTTTCAAAGTCAGCTATAATTAGTCTTAAAAGTTTAATCTACTGAAAGCAAGTTTAAGGTTGGAATTTTGTTTAGAAAAATAGAAAGCAATGTTACCTAAATTTCTGGGTGGAAAAGTATGTTCAAGTATGTTATATCTAGTATTCTCAATTTTTTAATTAACTATTTCCAAGCAAAATTATAGATGGACCAGGGAGCATGTGGAGTCTTCATCCTTGAAGATACCAGCTCCACTTAGCCCCTTGCTCACCTCTCCCTGGGTGGGACAGGGTGGAATGGGAAGGGCAAAAGTGGGAAAACCTGTGTTTTGTGATAAAGACAAATTAACAGTTAAAACAAAAGCTGTGTGTGTTAAATAAAGCGAAAATATGGAATTCATTTACCACTTCCTGTGGACAAGCAGGTGCGCAGCCACCACTGGGAAAGCAGGGCTCCATCACAGGTCATTGTTACTTGAGAAGCCAAACACCTTATCCCCAAAGTTCTCCCTTGCTCCTCCTTTCTCCTAGGTGTTACTGTTGGGCGCATCATGTGTACCAGGTGTGTCCCCTCCCAGCTCCCAGTGCCCCGCAGCCACTGGTGGGGCAGCAGGAGAAACAGAAACCCTCAACGCTGTGCAAGCTCTGCTCAGTGATAGCTAAAACCTGGGGGTATTATCAACACTCTTTAGGTCACAAATCCAAAAGAGAGCACTATGCAAGCTACCACAAAGAAGATTAACTCCATCCCAACCAAGTCAGTATATTGGTTCTTTTTACAACCGTAGTGCTTATCTTCCTCAAATATCTCCTAATGTCATTTTACATTCAGTCAGCAAAATCAGTATTTAATAGTTATTCTAGCATTTTTATTTTGCTTAAACAGCAATTCCAATGAGCTAGTTGTGTGATTTTTTTTTTTTTAGTGATTTCTTTCAGCGAATTGGATATATCCAGCAACTCTGCAGTTGTAAAATAATCTGCCAAAAGAAATCCTGTAGCTGACTGGCATCACACGTCACAGCTCCAGCAAGAGGAGCTCTCAGCTACTGGCTTATTTCCATTCTCCATTGCATCCCTGTAAATCAGGAGTCAGTTATCTCAGATTCAAAAGGTGTAAGTGGGAACTGAAACTGGGTTTAGGGTGGTTCCTTCCAATCTGACCCATCCTGTGAGTCTGTTACTTGTTATGCTAACTAGAAGTAGTATTGCTTTAAAAAAAGAAAAAAAAAGAAAAAAGGAAAGAAAATGAGAAGGCACTTCAGTGAAAACAGAGAAAAGGTAAAACACGAGAGAATATTCAGCTGTGGTTTGTAGTAGTGGAAGGCTGTTGGGTGGCTGAAGGCAACCGGAACACCTCAAAGAAAAAAACCCTAGTGATTGCAGCTTCCTCCTGTGGTTTATTGCCTGATATATAATGCCCTGAATACATTAGATATTACAGGCTCATTCATCACAAATATGCTTTAATGGAGCCAAGGGTCAAGGGCAAAATGAATGCTGAAGAGAAGGGATGGCCTAAGAGTGGAAGAGGGGGAGGTGGTTGTTTCAATTTCAGCTTAGGTTAAAAGGTTAAAAGGTTGCTATGTGTCTGTGTATGCACAGCTTTGCACAGTACGGGATTTCTGTATTTCTGTATTTGCACAGTACAGGATTTCTGGGTTTATGAACATAGGGTTATTATAAAGCTTCATGAAAAAATTCTAGATATGCTAGGTAAACACTAAAAGATGGTTTTAAACTAACAAAACAAAACAAAAGGAAAAAAGATGCTAAAAGGCGCAATTCATCCCTCTTGAGAGAATGTTGTAATACTTAGCCACAGAAAGAGGAAACTTAAGCATACAATAGGAGCTTTATCCCAAGCTATTTCATTTTACGTTGTCAATTTAATTCAGATTTTTAATGTACCTTTCTGACAATCTTGAGAAGATTGTATGTGGAATTGTTCGCAAGAGAATTTTTGCAATTGGGACTTTATGAACTGTCAGAAAAATAAATGTGACGAAGACATCAGAGATCACTGGGGTCTCCAGCTGAGTCACTGAAAGAACTGTGAGTAAATACTATGGGAACCACTAAGTCCCCTTAGAGGCTTGTGTGCACATTTCTAACTTGCTCTGCATGCAAAAGGAGCTCAAAGAAAAAAATTCCATATTTATGAAATCTGAATTCACTTCAGAATATTTTAATAACAATAATAGCTTGATTAAGATCTAAGTGAAAATATGAAGCTCTAAAATGAGCTATTTTAATAGTACATAATTTTTGCTTTTGAAGCTGTGCGTAGAAAGGAGTTAATCCTCATGGACTAAAGAACACAACATGCATAGGAAAGGCCTTTTGAATGGTTAATCATTTCTGCAATGTTAATGACACACAAGCAATTGTGCAGGGCCCACCCACAGAATGAAGACAGCAAATATCAAACTCTCTCAAACCCTGGTATTGGCAAAACTTAGATTGCCTATACAACTGCTGTTCAGCCCTCTTCCATGCAGGCTTTGGGGAAAATTCATTCGTTTTAAGGATATAAATTATTCTTTTACAGCTGAGTCTGCCACTTAGTCCAGAATTGCCTGTTCAGGGAGCTCAATACCTGTAAGATATTTAGTCTTCCCAATTTTGCCAGTGACCCACCTGAAGCCTACACAGAACCTTTGATCCCTTCACGTGAAGGGAAGCTGCAGGTAGGATAATGAGCATGCCCCTGAAGAAGGTACCGTAATGCGCACAACACAAGAGGACTAAATTAGGGATGCTCACAACAACCTCAAGAGTTTTTGAGCATTTCAGTACTTCCTAAATGTGTTTCATCTAATGATATAGTTTTTTGATGTTCTTTTCTGAGGTTTTTTTGGTCTGAAGACTCAGTCACAAGTCAGCCTAAAGAACAGGGCTGAATTCTGATATGCACTGCTCACATAGAATTGAACTAGTGTATTAATAACAGGAGAAGATTTACAATGGGGGTTTATCCTTTCCACATACATCCCATGTCAAAGTGATGAAGTAGAAGAAATTGCCAAGCATCATCAGCCCCAGTTCCCTTGAGAAGATGTGTGTTCACATATGTCTGAGCTGACTAAATGCTGTTCTTTAGTTCTGATCAGGAATCACAGCTTCCCAAAAGACCTAAGCTGAACCAAAATTTCACAGCCACTGAAAAAGAGAATTTGCTCTCTCCTCCATCCCCACCCCTTCTCCTCCATCTTCTTGCTTGCACAATGCAATTTGTATTTCCATACATCTTTGGACCTCAGGCAATTACTTGCGCAGGACATATTAGCTCATCACTGGTGTCACAAAATCTCGTACTTACAGGGATTTATTCCTTGGCCACCTCAGCAGGAAATGATCTAATTACAGACTAATATAGTAGGATCATTATTAGGTTAGCAGCCCAAGCCTTCTCGTTATAAACCCCATTTTTGTATTGGCTGTAATTTGGCGGTTTTAATTCTGTGGCCAGGTTTCTTTCATCCCATGAGGCTTCTTCAGTTGTTTTTTTTCCTTAAATAACATTTTCTGCCAAAACCCATGCTAATTTCCAAGAATACAGCTGAAAAGAGAGATGCTGTTTTCCTGACACTAAATCTTCCATAGGAAAACGCTGGCCCACACATAGCTCTGAGTAGGTAGTAGCAATTTGGGGTGCATGGGGAATTAAGGGATTGCTGTTTGAAAATCAAAAGCAAAAAAGTGATGCAAAAAAGTCTGGAAAAACAGTAGTTTGCACACGTTCAGCAGAGACTGTCCAGAACTTTGTAACGTATCTCTTCAGAGATGCTGCCTGCACTGAGCGCTCTTGACTTCACAAGGTTTTCTGTGGCAGGAAGGTTTCTAACCCAAAACCATGAATAATTGTTCCTCCAGATTGGGTTGTATTTGTATGCAGCACATTTAAAGTCTCGAGCCTGCTGATAAATCCTGTTGTTGTCGGTACAATTACACAGTTGAATTTTACTTGTGTGCACTTTTCACAAGCTTAAGAAATTTGGCACAAAAACTCTCCTTTGAAAAAACCTCAACATTATAAAACCTATGCAAAGTGAGTATTATTATCCCATTATACAGATTTGCATCTGAGATATGTGGAGTTTAAAGCCAAATGTATCCGCTGATTTTTGGGCATCCAGCCAAGAAGTAAAATTTGATTTTTCACTTTGTTTTTTAATTTTTCTGAGCACATGGCTTGACACAGCTGTAGCTGTGTGTTCTCTGACTCCTGCAAACCTGTTTCAGGTCTCAGAGTCAGGCATTCAAAGAATAGGGAATGTACAAGGTAAAGACTGCCTGTGAAAACCGTGGTGAAAAGAAGTGATCACCCACAGCCCCTATCTGACCTTGCATTACATGGAGGACTGAAACTAGGATGGGAAAGGGACTTCTTGACCAAGGACTGCCAGTAATATGGTTTTAGCACAGTATTTCTATAAAGCTACCCAACGAAATTAAATAAGGCAAATAGGCATACTCATTTCCCAAAAAGTCTTTGTCAGACCTATTTCAATACCACCTTGGTCTTTCTCAGATTTTCTTTTGTTTGTTTGTATGAAAAAAATACTACAAAATTATTAGTATGTCTTATCTTGAAAAAGTATAACCACTGCACAGTATATAGGGCAGATATTTGTATAGCAAAGATGTTATATAGATACAACAACAATAATGATTTCGTTAGATCAAACCTTTCATTGGCATGTATTATGGAACAATTAATACCTTTTATTTTGGAAGTCTAGCTACAGAGATCACTATTACACTGGGAACTTGGATACTGAAAAAAGTTGATGACAACTACATGTAATATTAATCAAACAGTATTAAAAAACAAGCAGAGGAAATAAAACAATATTTTCTTTAAAACAGTTGAGACGTTATGATGAACACACAGAACCACTTGTAATTAAGATAAACACAATATCCTCTGAGTGCTGTTGTGCTTAGAGCTCTTGCAAATAACACATATGACTTGTACTTCTATCAAGTGTGCTTAGACCTTTTTCTCCTAATGAGGGATTCTCTGTGTAGCAGTTGGGACAAAACAAGACTAAGTTAAATACACTCTGACTGTCTTAACTCAGAATTTCCTTGTATTTACGGATTTATATTAAATCTCTACGGTTATTTAAAATTTTTTTCAGTGTTATTTTATCATTAATCTTATTATAATCCAAAAAACTGTCTGCAAATGATTGCTTTGACGATTGGCAAACACATTTGTACAGCTTGAAACAATTTATTGAAAATATGTTGCTTACTTAAGAGAACACGCTGTCTTCAAATGCTGTTGGTAAGAAATGTTCATTGCTTGGATTTCCATTCTATTTATGGACTCTGAAGACTGGAGAAATACATTTTAAAGTGCATTTAAAGGTTGCATATGCTTTTAGGATCATCTTATTTTAACCTCAAGGGATCTCCCTTGTCCATAAGGCTCCATAGTGCACAGCACACAAGCCAAGGTAACACGCCTTTGCAAAATATTTGATGTCTTCTCCAAAGGAGAAACATGTAACCAATCCTGTTGTAAACTGGTGAGCTATGGTTTAATAATGAGAAGATTCTAGTTTCAGATCAACGGAACAATCAATTTTAGCCAAATATATTTCTGTGAACATAGTACATACAAGAAACATTGATTTATGGTAATGCATTTCCTTATTTTTCACCCTGATATCTCTGAATCCCTATAACACTTCAGTCATTTGTACATTTACATAACTCCCTAAGATGGAGTGTCTTGCAACATGAAATATCTTTGCTATTTTATAGCTGGTGAAAAGGAGGTACAGCCTGAGTTACACAGAGCATACCAAGTAGAACAGAACTATGAACCCCCACAAATGGTGAGTCCCAGCGAAATTACCTCTTTGCTGTGTGTGATGGAAGCTCCAGGGGCCGGATCTACTCGCTGGCCACTGCAAGCATGAGAGCTCTATGCTCTCCCACAGCATGCTGGATACTCTCCTCCCCTCTCCAGACTCATGGTGTGTGTCTTGCCAGCAGGACCTGGGGGGACAGTCTAAGACTCTCCTCTGATTACCAGCTAAGGTAGCAAAACAAAACACTCTGTCCATTCCAGATTTTTTGAAAAATAAATCTTCACCTTCCAGAAAACAGTTTATTTCGATGTTATTTTTAATTGAGGTCTAATCCTCACTAATTTATATTGTCTTATATGAAGGTTTTGAGATGGTTCTGTGATTTTCTTCTGCAGCTGTAAATCCTAATACTTCTGCCATCTATGCAAGCAGCAAACACAGAGGCTTTTCATCTCTTCCTACTTATTGGCCTTCCACTGAGCAAGTACCTCATCACCTGCATTTCCCTAGAACACAGAAGCCCAGAGTTATTCACTATGAATGGTTTCTTATCCTTTCCTTAACTTGGGAAGGGGAAGAAAGGTAGGATAGAAAATTCTGTAGTTTTCAGTGTATGCAAAATTGCAAGCTTTTAACAGAAGTTCAGCCCCCAGAGCATCTTCTAGAAGGATGGAAGAAATTTACTGAGTTGCATTGGGAAATTTTTTCTACAGCACTTTCAAGTCAAATTAAAAAAAAAGAAATCAAATTCCTTATATTCATCTACCTGGCTAGATGCGAAGTTCTGCCTGTATATCTGTCTGCCCTCAAATTTCATAAAAGAATAAATACAAATCCTTTCTCTAGACTGAAGAGAAAAGGGAGCTGGCTCACTCAGAAACTCAGCTAGAATCCCACATTTCTTGCTTGCTTTCCCACTTGGTCCCTTGTTTTAAATTAACAAAGGCAGGATCCAAAAGCACAGCAGTCCAAGTTGACTCTCCTATATTAATATAATTTTTTAATATCCAGTTTTAAATGAGGAGAGTGACATATGTACTTAGGCATTTAGAACATCTTCCTTTTAAAATTAAATATAGCTGTCTTGTAAAAAAATTGAACTTTTGGAAACACAATAGATAGAAAGATTCCCCCAACCACAAGTATGCATAACTTACAATCACAGCCAGACTTCAAAGCTCCTGCTTTTATACCCACACCAGGGTCTTTTTTGCAATTCTTTTCCAAATAATTAATTTCCTGCTAAGTGGTAAATAAGCAATTTGCACTTTCCCCTTTATCCTTCGTGGGGCAGCTGACATAATGTTGAGAGCACACCTACCAGCTTAAGCAACAGCAACAGAGTTTTGGCCAGGTCCCTCCATCCCAGCTTCCAGGGATAAGAGTAAGGACTTCTTTCCTGTTTCATTGTAACATTTGCCATGTTCTACTTAAGATCTGATTCAGAATCTCCGGCCAAGAAACGATTTCTTGCTTAGATTGATCACAGAGAGTTTAGCCATGTTTTTGTCAGTGCTGTGCCTCCAGAAAGCTGGAATTTTGTACAGAAACTGCACAAACACTGGCAAAAACTCTGCAGCACGACCTGCTTTTCTGGGTCCCAAGCAGGACCCAAGTGCCTGGATGTTTGCCTGAGTGCTTGAAAATGAAAATCAGCATTTTGGAGTTTTATTTGTACTCTGCTGGAGTCTCCTTTCCTCCGTCCTGAGCAGCATGTCTCTTTCCAGAGCTCCTGCCAAGGGAGGGGGCCATGCTGTCCCCGGCTGTCACCAAGAGCTGAAGCCATGCCAAGTTAAACACTGTGAGTGCCACAGATCAGCCTGCAGATCGATCCAGGCAGATAAGAGATTCCTCAAAGACAACACCAGCTTTGTATTTCTGGCACTTTTCCCTCCACCTAGATTCTTGTCACTTGACAAAGATCCAAAACACTGTTATGGAAACCTAAGAAAACCTTCATCCATTTGTTATTTACTCACTGTCTTGATTTACAAGACAGGTGTCTGCTAGGGAAGGCAGAAAAGCCTCCCTTGGAATGGAGAATGTAAACCCCCTCCCTCTGAATTATTAGAACTTTGAAATTAAGGGGCTCTCAGGCAAAGATATGGGACTAGGAATAGCAGTTCTTTACTAGTGTGCATAACAAGGTAAACCAAAACAACAGCAACCTCAGCACTGGTAACAAACAGAACCAGAACCCAGTCCCAGCCTTTCGGCCGCGGCGCTTTCCCCTGCGGTGCAGCTCCGGGCGCGGCCGCCAGGGGCGCTGCTGGCTCCCGGCCAGGCAGGGCAGGTGCGGTGATTCCCCCGCGGCTGCAGGGGGCGCTGTGGCACGGCTTGGGGAGCACGCGGCCACGGCGGCTCGGCCAAGCCGGGAAGGGATGGAAGAGAGGCTTTGTTCCACAAATCCCTGGGGCAGCTGGTGCCGGCGCCCCCAGCGGGACTCTCGGAAGCAGCAGGCTGGAGAGGCAGGGACGAGCTGTCCATCATCTGTGGAATAAGCCTGGGGAATTATGACCTCTTTTGTCAGTAATCCAAATTAGGCAATCACATTCCTAGTTTCTGCTTTATGGTTACTGTAATTTAAAACTCCTTTACAAAGCCTACTTGTCCGTACGAATACTCAAAATAAAGAGAAATTGAGTCAATTACATCCTGTTGACTAAAGGTTGTTTTAGTCTGCATTAAGCGCTCCCCCAAGTTATTTTATGAAGTGTTTTAGATAAACATATTTTGTAGGTTTTATAAATTTACCTTATGTTCTTAAGACATTATGGTTTTCTTGGTTTTCTTTTAATTCTTCCTGAGTTTTCTGTGCATCAATTATCATGGGCAACTTTCCCAAAGTGTTACGCAAGATGATTTGGGATTCTGTTCCAGGAGCTTCGTCTACGTATCTAACTGTTTTCCTTCTCAACAGTTAATTCCTCCCTTCCTACCTCTGATCTGAAATACAAGACCTCTTTCTCCTTTCCCTGGAAGTCCATGTTAACTTGATCTGCCCTCCAAGTTTGCAAGTCTCCACTGCTGTCAGGTTTACTCCTTTCACAGGTACAGTTCTCTTTCTATGTACTATTCACTATGTACTTCGTATGCAGTATATGTATATCAATTTTATGCATTATACTGAATGTTTATTCTCACCTTTTCTCACAAAAATCCAAAAAAAAAAGGAAATTACAATGTCAGAAAGATACCATGCTCCACAATTTCTAAAAATGCTGACTGGAGCTTGGGTGGGAGATGAGGGTACACATGCAGAATAAAAGCCTGCTGTGCTGAAGGGCACACCAGTACTCCCAGTAGATCCTAGCGAGTGACTGAGCTCCAAAACAAAATGGTTAGGCTTTCCTGGGCAGAATGCAGTAAAGCATATCAGTCCAACCATGAGCAAGCAATCTGAGCATTTCCACTACCTAGGTTGTGGTGAGGCAGGCAGAATGAAGTGTTCAAGGAAAGGAAACACCTTAAATAGATTGAAATGCCCCAGTATTTTTGCTGAATGGTGCCTGGAGGACACCATTCTTACCAGCATTGGCATTCTTTTTTTTTTTTTTTTTTTTTAATTAATTTTTAATTAATTACTAGCATTCTTACTGGCTTGGCTTTGGTTACCATATAAAGAATCTCCCAGAGCTCAGTACGGTTTCAGGAACTCACATGCTATACAAACGTGCACTCTTCTTCCCTGAAGCCACATCACCAGGCACTAAAGATGAGCAGCCCAAAAATAATATTTTGGAAAGAGCACTGCCAATCCACGCTTCATGTGAACAGCTTTCTCACTGGCTTGCCTTGAGGTATTAAAAGTTATGATACGAAAGCCCTCCAGGCAATCTTTCCCTCCTAGTATTGTTAGCTTGTACTTTTACTAATTCTGGTCTCTGTGAGGGCCTCCATCACTTCCCAGACAGAGTTCTGGTTTCAATTAGTGCATTTAGACATCATATGCCTGGGCTACAGCTTTTTCTAAATCTGCAGTTTTCTTCTTACACCCATTCAGAACTGGCTATTCTATTTCTTCTACTCACTTTTCTCCCCCAAAAATGTAACTGCTTGGCAAAAAGTATTTCCCTTCCCTGTGTCGATAATTTCTAACTGAGTGCTTCCTCTTCTGTTTGTTGTTTCCACGAGGCACAGACCAGCAAAGAAATTACATTTCCTGTTCACAAAAAAAAACCCAAAAAAACAACAAAATCACTGTTTGTCCTCCTCTCCTCAGGGCCTGCAGGTCACCAAACCATGAGGCCCTTTTCCATCCCGCTGTGTGTAAGAATGAATGTGCCTGCTTGGGCTCCTACTCCAGAGGCAAATCCTGCACTAGGTGTGCAGACATGCCTGTAGTAGCTACTGCACATTCATGTGGAAAAGCTGATGCTGAGAGCACAAGTGAGGCCAAGTGGTACTTTTTGAAAAGGAGGAGGAAAAAGCATAGACCTGACGATGGGTTAGCAAAGAAGCCCTGAGAAACACATTCAACATCAGACCTGGCTGGGTAGGTGAAAATACAGATCAAAAATGAAGGCTGCAGCTTCAGGCAGGTGTCCTGGAACAGGTATGTGGAAGAAGTGTGGTAGTAGCTGAACTAATATAACCCCCAGCTCCAGTGGGGCTGAGTGGGAAGAGGACTGTGCAGCTCACCTGGGAAAAAGGTAACTGCTGGGACACCAAATGCAAAGCAAGGTAACAGACTCACATTAGATTGTGGGAGGATGGATTGTGAGAGAATAGAGATAGTGCTGAAGGCAATCTCACCCCTGGGCAGTTGCAGCTGTACTAATTACCAAAGAATAGGATCAGGCCTGCCCTTAATAGGTCACAGCTGTGTCCAATAAGGATGGGTGTTATAAAAGAGTGGGTTAGCTGGTCAAGAGGAGAGTTGGAGTCAGTTGGCTGTGCTGCTGTGAGGAGCAAGGGGCAGGCATTTGTGCTTAGGGACAGTAAGGGTTAGTGTGTGGTACTAGGGACAGAAAGGGTTAGGTGGTCTTTATAGGGACAGGAAGAAGTCAGCCAGGCTTGTGGAAGAAAGAGGAAAGGAGTCAGTGTTGCGAGGAGCTGAACATGAGACCTCACAGAGAGAAGGTATGGAAGTTTTGCAGTAAGATAACAAACTGGTGATGACAGTCAGTTCCCACCCACCACTGAAATACTTACCCCTACAGCCCCCTGGAGTTACAAGGCTAGCCCAGATCTGAGAGAGCTTTGGGGGAAATATTTCAGGGTTAAGGCAAAAGATTCCAAAAGAGGCTCTATCCCCCGATGTGGTCCAAGATGTTTATTCCTGGAGGTTTCTAGGGGAGAAGGAGGTAAAGAGAGTGAACAAGGAATGAACAGGGCATTATCTAGACTCCTGTTCAGGAAGAGATAATTGGCTCCCAGCCAATTGGGTCCATAAAGGAAGGAAGGGTTAGACTAACATGGTTACAGCTACAGGGGTCTCGGGGTGGGGGGCAGAAACCATTTCCCAGAGCGATGCAACACCTCCCCCTTTTTTGTTTAACAAGGTTACAAGAAAAACATCAGGTTCATTTTGACACCAAGTGTGGGTTTTCCCACCACCTACAATTGGTGGGGAAATCAGATTGCTTTAGGTTTGCCAACTCGATGTGGTTGAACTTCTGAGGTAGAAGGAATGAGACCTTTGATAGCTTTGAAAATCAAACTATGTAGGATCCTGAATGCTATAGTTACAAGGAAAAGAATAACAAGAAATGACAAAATTCTTTTAACTACAGAAGTCTACCACCCTATGAATCCCTTGAACAAAGCCCTTGAACAGTTCTTTGACCCAATCCTCAGATTCTTGCTTCACTTTTCCAGTCAGGTTGTTCATGCTTCGAAGGGCAGCATGGATGTTTGGAGCTTTTGCAGTCAGGTTCATGCAACAGAATCCTTCGAATTCCTGGCATTCATGTCCATGCAGTAACAAAAGGAAATCTATAGCAGCACAGTTGTGAAGCGTGGCCTGTCTGGTAATTTCCTCGTCCTCTAGGAAAGAGCTGATGGTGGTGGACATCAGGTTTGCCTGTTTGACCACCCAGCACTCTAGATGGCCCAATTCACCTAGAGCTTTGGCTGCTGTGACCCACAGAAGGAACAGGGACACAGCAACTCTTTTTGTCTTAGCCCAATGAAAAATTTCTGAATTACAATTTGGGTCCAAATTGTCCGCACTCCTCTTTTTAATTTTGTCTGCCGATTCGTTTTTGTGAGCCCATTCACCAATTAAAGTTTGGTTGGGTGTCAATACGGACAACCGCCCTATGGTACATGGCCCTCCTAAAAGCCAAGACGGAATTCCTGCCTGTGCCCAATCCCCACAAATCAAGAACAATCCCTTAGGGAGGCTTTTGGGGCTTGAGTGAGATGGATTGTCTCCTACAATATGGCTTATATTATGACACCACCTCTTTGCAGTAAACTCCCCACGATATTGTCTTGTGATACTTGTTAATGCTAGAAGGTTTTGGGAGAATGGAAAAATGTATGCAGTAAGATGCAGGGGAAGAACCCAATAACTCTAACTCTTGGGGTTCCTGAGTTATCTTGGGCAAACTCTGCAACCACTCCTCTAAGGGGTTCATGATCACCACAGCTTGCTTCTGATGATCTTTGTGTGGTTGGGGGGTGTATGACTCCGGAATTTTGTTGGACTATAAGTACTATAAGAGGGAGATGGAGAAAGAGCATTATTACATGTGAATGCAGATCAAAACAATTTTCTATGCTTAGAGGTGTTTGAGAAAAAAATACAACAAAACATAACTTTCAGTGAGGTGTCGTTAATGAACAATTTATGGGCTATTTACAGAGAAGTACTAAGCACTAAGTCTCATTTTGATAAATCGGCTCAAATTCCACTAGTGCTATTAATAAATCAAGAGCAAGTGAGCTCCATTCTTAATGTTATTATTATGCCTTCTGTCTGCTAATGCAAGTTTTGACATCTTCTTCACACCTTAGTATGAGACAAAGATACATGTATCTCCTCAGTGAATTAATTAGCAGGATTTTGCATGGCACCACTCCCTTCCTTGCACTCCTTCAGCTTGCTGAAGACATCTATAACATACAAAGGATGAGGATATAGCACTATGGTAAACCTGAGTCAAATGAACAAACAGCTCTTCTAGAAATGGAAGACTTCCTTCTCCTCTTCTGCAATATCCTCTTCTCAACCTTTTCCTTTGCTCCCCAGCTCTGCAGGTCACCCAGGGTGCTGACACCAGCACTTGTCCAAGTGGAAAGTAAGTTGATGCAATTTACTATCCCAGGAGAACTCAAGAAACCCCAACAAAAAATAACAACGGAAAAACCCAACACCCCGCACCACACTGTTTTGAAAACAAGCCAGAATATTTGTGGGAACATTCACCAAAACAGAAAGAAATTTAAGCACTTTAAATTGATTTAAATGCAGTTGCAAATGCCAAAGCCAGCTCAAGGTGAGAGGAGGGGAGAGGATAATATCTCTTCCTTCTGGTAGCTGCCATTTGCTAATTTGACTCATCCACCTATGAATGAGCCAAATTAGACTTTAGACTCTAGGACACATTAGTGAGCTTAAGAATCATTAAAACTACCAGTTAGTCTGATTTTTAACTTGAGCTGGTGTGGGAATTGGCCTGGCTGTGACTTGGAGTCAGACAGATTTTATGCTGAAAGACCCAGGCATCAGTTTCAAGCCCTGTGAATCATTTGTTTAACTCAGGGTGAGCCTGAGAGTTCCCTCATAAGCCTTTAGTGTTATTATGTTAAATTGTCCAAGTTCTGCTTGGACATATAGTTTCCCCATATAATTGCCTTTTTTGCCACCGTATTTTTAAGATATGGGCCCAAGTCCCATAACTGATTTGGGGCATTCTGGTGGCTGTTCCCCCAAAGGTGGAGAGAGAGAAAAATGGATGGTCAGATGTCCAAAGTAGAAAGAAGCGTATATGGATGCTTAATCAACTTAAGCTTTAAGTTGATTCTCACTGATCATGACAAAAATTTTCTAAGAACAAATTCAAATCAATTGTGAGGTGGATCATTAAAAATTTTCTGGACGCCTCTGCTGATGAAATCCATACCATCAAATTTTGGGACTCGGCGGGAGTTAAGTTGTACAACCTTTCAATTAAAAGGAACCCCATTGTGCCCTGCATGCTCACCATCTTCCGCACCATCCTTGAGACCCTTCACCAGCAAGCAGCGCGTCAAAAACTTGATCCACACGGGACCTCCCGTGAAACTTGCCCTTCTTGGACCTTCCACAGTGGTCCAAGATGGTGCTGGCCACGCTGTCTTGGAGCATCATGCCCCAGAGACCCAAGATCGAAGGAGCCCCAGTGCAGCTCGGGAGCCTGACCATCCTCCTGCCATCTTGGCTACTCCACTTCCTGCCACCACAACTTTCTCTTCTGCCCCGAACCAACCTCCAAACTCCACCCCCTTGACTGTGGGTCATGCCCCCACTGTCAGTCATTCCACCTCCCCCCCGGACCAGGTCTCCGGGACTCCACCATCGTAAATGAAGGTCCTTCCTCTCCAACACCTGACAAAATGGCTGCACCCTCTGCCTCACCCTCTGGGAACAATATTACCCCCATGGTCAAAGATACTAACCCAGAGCCACCTCACCCCTGGAAGATCGCTGGGATAGAATCTGGAAGGACACAGTTAAGGAACGAGACTGGCAAACAGTCTTTAAACTTAGGATTGATTGACTTAGGCAGCTCGTTGTTGCCCCAGTACGTTATGAAAGAAGGGGGGGCAAATCACAGGTATGAACCACTGGTTTACGGGGAAATCAAGGAGCTGCGTAGAGCGGTAAAAGCCCATGGGAGGGACTCACCCTAATTTAACGGCCTAGTGAGGGCCATGTTTACTGCACACTTCCTAACCCCAAATATTAAACAGACACAGGAGTAAGATGATGTGGTACAAAGCCTTATTCCCACATGTTTAATCTTCCCTGAAAAGTCACAAATGGTTGAGGCATGACCAAGATTTGCAGGTGTTTAAAGGCTTTGGTTCTCACTTGGCAGCCCCTGCCGTGACCTCAGAGCACCTTGCAAGAACTAAAACCATCCCATCAATCACCCCTCCCTCCCTTGCTCCCTCCCTCCCTCCCTCCCAGGAGGTAGGCAGACATAAATTACCTGACTTGGATGACTGAGCTGAAGGGGAGTGAAACAGAAGCACAGCCACCAAGGAAAGCTCCCTGGAGGAGCTGGATACTTCATGATGAACATTTTGTGGTCATCTTTCTGACACACAGTTCCAAAGCCAAGGCCCAGCTCACACATCAACTCTAGCTCCTGTCTGCAAATCTCCCACATTTGCTGCACGGGTATACGGCCAGAGTGTAACACACACCTTCTGCACACAGCCACACATGTGACAGGACAACCATCCCAGGCTAATCCCAGAGCGGGCTTGGAACAGCAACACAGCCAAGAGATGGGAAGAGGACCCTGTGAGCACACAGGACACCAGTGTGATGATCTCAGAGTGACCTGCACTGCCCAGCAGGCAATCTGCAGCAGGTTTGGACCAGATGGGGCTTTTCAGGGTGTGATCTTGGTTCTCACTAATGGAAGTAATCATTCTTGGCTGTCTCGAGTGCATGGGTCATGTGGAGAATAGGATAAGACTCAAACTCCTAACCAGAAGCAGATGAAAACATTTATTATTGTGGTTCTTCTGAGTGGAGGGGGTCTGAAGGCTGGAGGCTGACAGCATCCCTCTGTGGTGGGGGAATGTTACAGAGCAGGCAAGTTATCTAAAGCACACTCCTCTTATCCAGCAAGAAACTGAGCTCAGCTTTTGTCCTTTGTTACTATATCAGGAGTTCCCAGTTAAACAGCAATAATAGTTAACCAGTTTTTGTCTTTGTTGGGAAGACATGAGGAGAGAAGAGTATTATCTTATTTTGAGTGATTTATTTCCTTACTATTACTGCTCATAAAAATGATTTGTGACACAAAACACTGTGCAGCTTTGTCTTGTGACAGCATATATATATATATATATATATATATATATATATCTCTGAGAGTTGGGCATGTTAGTAATTATCTCTGGCAGCCTTCCTCCCTCATTTACTGCTCCTCCCCAAAACAGATTCTTAACAGGAAAGATCTTATTTTATATCTGAACATGGGATAAAATGCTCATCAACTGCTTTAAGTAAAGAAAAAAGATCAAATCCTTAGATTATCATATAGGCTACACATTCTTCAATGGCTGTAGAAATCCATTTAATACTTCTTGACTCAATTATAAAGAGCGATAATCTCTCACTCTTGCAAAGATTCCTGTTATTATGGAATGGAAGCTATCAGTAAAAACAATGGGAAAATACCAGGCTCAGTAGGAGTTGGCAAGCACCAGACATAACTGTGGGAGTGACTCCCACAGTGGGCTCTGGCTGAGATATGCCAGCTATGCATTCTTATTTTATCTTCATTGTAAACTGGGGTTCTGACAAACACCTTTCCACCATTACTGGAATAATGAAACACAGTGTTATTTTGCAGCTGCAAACCAAAATTATTGGCAAGGGAGGTTTTTCTTACTGTTAATCAAAGCTAATTAGTAATTGTTAATTTTATTTTGTACATTTAGACCAATATTTCTCCCGGAAAATGAGAACTCAAATGCTTTAGATGTATAAAAAGGTACTGTCCCTCATCCCAGATACTTAGGTGGTGGCTCCGTGCCTGGGAGAGATGATGATCTGGAGAAGGAAGACATCCCATCAGCAGCTGACAGGGAAGCTCAGCAAGCACCCCAGGTGAACAGAATCAGACCTGCAACCCAGCTGGCCTCACTTTTTCACTTGCTATAGGAGAGATGGATTGAAATGAACAAGTTTAGCTCCCTAACATCTGCTCAGCAAATGCTCACATAAATCAAGATGCAGAATATAGAGTATTTGCCACACCCTGAATAGCAATAGTCATGCAAGATGAAGAGTGGAGTGAAATCCTGGACTTGCTGAAGTCCATGGCAAGACTCCCATTTCGTTTCAGGCAGGCCAGGGTTTTAATGCAGATTGTTACCATATGGTAGATTTTAAGACCAACTGACAAATGCAAATAAAAGCAGAAAAGAATTTACTGCTATAATAGCTAGATGAATTAACTGCATTCATGTTACCAAAACCCAATACACAAAATATATGTATCTCCCAGCAACACCTATGACTACCCTCTTAAAAGTATCGATTTCATTTAGAAGAACTGAAATTCCTCTAATCCAGAAACACTCTCCCCCAAGCAAGAAGATTTTCTATATCACTTGACTTTTAAGCACAGAAAGATGCTATTTTTAATGCTAGCATAGTTTGTTTAAATGTACTATCTTCCTCATGGCTTAGACCTTTTCCCCTTTTTTTTTCCCCTATTAAATCTAATAGAAAATATTCTGTTCAAATAGCAAGGATAAAAACTGGGAGTTGTTCTTGAGGTAATACAGTGGTCTCCTAAATTCAAACCAAACATCAGCTAATGCAAAAGGCTTAGAGGTAATACTACAAGTTCATGCTCAGCATCATAGTGTGGCTGTTGGATTTTTTTTTTCCTTAACTCCTTACAGATAATTTAATAAAGGCATTGCCTCCAGATAGTTATTCTTAAATTCACCTAAAACTGACATGAATTACTATAACTCAAGCTTCTCTCAGTATGATTGTTTCAGATTGCCTGTGTATTTAGGAAGATTAATATACACTAGACACATCATTAAAATTATTTTGTTATCCTAAGGGAGAATTGAAACACCTTTTTCTCCTATAGGCAGCATCTTCATGCTGCAGATATAAGGCTAACAGTTCAGTGAGCTACTAAGAATGAACTGAGTTGGGCAAAATGTTTTTCACCATGCTGCCCAGCAGTCCAGGACACAAATTTGAGATACGCTTGTTTATTTTGAAACCTATTAGTGGGTCTGTTTCTATTTTCTTCTTGGCTCCATCTAATTTTCTCACAAAGTGTGTAGAGAGACTTTCAAGCTACTGGTCACAAACTCCATTTGACATCTCAAAGACAAGTGTTCCTTTCTAATGCAGGACAGTCACCCATGGTCACTCTAGAATTCCAGCTTCAGTGAACTATCTCACGTCCAGTTTGGCTCTGAAGCAAAGGCAGACACTAAAAGATGATTAATAAGAATGCTTTTTTTGCCACTGCTGATAAGATTCTGGCTACATAAAAAGAGGCAGGAATCACCTTGATGAACCATACCACAGAGATGTTTAAGATACTTGTAGCATCAGCACTCAGCGATTCGTCCTGACAGTCCTGGCACCAGCTGCTCCAGGAGGGATGTTGATCAACTTCCACATTAAAGGCCTTCTCTTAACTCTCTAGTGCAAAGGAGACACTACAGTACTGCTGTGCCTCCAAACTGTGGGTTAATGTTAGTTCAGCATTTCCTGCAGGCTCCTGCTTTGCATTCTTTTCCCCCAAAACTATTTATAGCAGAGCTTCAGCCACACAGTGACTTAGGAAAAAACTCTACATTCCTAAGCCCAGCCCAGTTCTCCATAGCACAAAACTTCAAGACAGCCCCTAATAATTTTATGGAACTGTCAACTAATGCATAGCATCATCATTAGTGCTCTCTACTGAATAAACACATAATTGCTCCAAAATTAATATAGCACATCAGGAACCCCAGTAACTAAGTGAAGCAAAACTACTTGCATTTAAATGATAATGCTTGGAATATATTTATAAAATCTTATGCTTACAAAGGAAGTTAAAACCTTACATAGGACAATACAACAAAGGATGTCCTTGAAAACAAAACACAGCTGAAGTTGCAACTCTGATCTCTGAAGTAGGACAATTAGAAAAAAAAAAAAACCAGGCAAGACTGTACAAGAATACTTGAGTCGGGGCAGTTTTAATCAGAAATATTCCTTACTGTTCTTCATGTACTATATCCATATGCACAGATTAATTTACAGCTAACAACTGTGCAATTCAATTTCAGAAATTCCTCTGTCCTCAAAAGCAGTAACGTATTTGGAAGTCACAAAACAATTTGCTTCATTACTGTTCATACCCTGCTAACAGAGGGCAAGATTCTACTTGGCAATCAGACTAAATGGTTCACTGACTCCCACATGAACAAAACCAAGTCAAGGTTTCTGTTACCCCTCACCATCACCACCAGTGTCCATGGCTCCATCTGAATGAAGACTGCTGTAATTTACCATTCCCTCCAGCCAACACAGAACCACCAAGCCCTGCCACCAGCAGAATGGTTGTGCTGCCCTGGACTTCAACATTATTCAGAGCCAAACATAAAATACCTAAATTGGCACTGATTTGTTAATGGCTTGAGCACCTGCAACCACAAACCATTGCATAAATATGTGAGAACATCTTAATATTGCAATTCTCTACAAATACCTGAAGCAAACCTACCCCTACACTACCCCCTTCTGCCAGTGGCCATACAGATTTCTTAGCAGGAGTTCCTGCAAGTGTGGAAGACACAGAAAACATTTTACTGTGACTGCTACTTGCCTGAATTTTTAAATGCAGAATTGAGACTGTACAGAAAGTCACTTCTTTCAAGTTTTCTAATTGCATTTTTGTTACCGTATGTTTGATGCATTTGGGGATTATGTTTATCGCAGTAGCATTTAGAAGCTAACCAGGAAAGAAATGGTGTTAGGTGCAGCCCTGAATGCACTGTAGAAGATACATCTGTGTCCTGAAGAGGTCATCAGCCAGCAAGGGACCTGAATGAGGAGCGGGAGAGTGGATGAAGCCATAGTAGGAAATATATTGTAAGCACCAAATTTGTTTAGGGGAGAGTAAGATAAAAGGAAGTTCCCAAGTGGATGGGGCAAAATAGGTTAAAACTACTACTAAACACAGAACTGCTGAGAAAACTCACCAAATTACAATTTTCTCTTATTTGTGATACCACAGTTTCTTTTAGCCAGGCATACTCTTGGCTGCATCCCTTCAATTTTTCATGAGGCACATAAAGTAGGAGAGGGTTAAAGAGAATAGTCTTGCTGGGACCTAGTGATCGAAGAATAATATGCATCCTAAAAAAAATCTGGGGGGAAGGAGGTTTCAGGGACAAGGCTATCTACAACCTAAAATAATACACTTATCATACCAAATTAGTTTAATTTTCATTACACACACCCACACCTCTTTATGTAAGAAATTGTGCATGATCCTTTAAAAAACTGGCGAGAATATGTAAAGCAGAAAATAGTTCAGAAAAATTAAGCAGCTATTGCCAAAGGAGATTAAGTTAAAAAGACAAATCCCAAAATATTTAGTTTTGTGTAAGAAATTTGCTTAAATAAAATGTAGAGAGATAGGCTGGGCATTATTATAGTTTAAATAATAAAAACACAAATAGGTCAGACTTACCTTGACCAAGTGATTGCTATGCTTTTTCCCACGTCTTTTTCTTATGTGTATGTGACATGTGAAGATGGTGTGGTTTTGCTTAAATAAAGCAAACTCTTTTTGGTCCCAAAAGAGTAGGAAATCCACAGCTTTGCATACCCACACACTCTGAAGCTCTTGCTTACATTTCTTTCCAGCTTCTCCTTCTCCTTTTTAAAAATGCTCTGCTTGTTTTCCTTTCACCAAATCCTCTCCAAAGCTGAGCATTCATGCCTATTCCCAGAACACGAGCTGGGGAATGTGAGATGCTACTCTATAGTTCATCCTGGTTTTTCCCACTCAGCAAATCCTTAGCACCAAAGGGGACCAAATAAGCTAGAGATGAGCTGACTTGAGCTCAAAAGCAGCCTTGTCAAATAAGCAGTTAAAACCTTGTGCTTGAAGTGCCTCCTGACTTGTGGCTCATTCTGTGCAGTCACAACTGCAGAAATATGGACAGCAATGCACGAACTCTACACTGGAATTGCTCCCAAGAAAAGGAGATGTTGCAGAAATATTCTGCTTCTTGATAGCCCCAATGAAAGGAAATGGTCTTCACCTATGACTACACTTAAGCCTGTCATCTGTGAACAGAGGGTGTGCTTCAGGTCTAGTGGACTAATTGCATTATTGTCTTTCCATCCGTCCATTGTAACACACCGTGGAGGCTGCTATGCAAGATCACATTGACACTGCCTAGGATCCTACTCCAGGAACTGATCCTTCTCCTGCAGAAACATTTGTAACTGCTTTAAACAAAAACAGTCCTTACACGCTTCTTTCACATCAAATCCCCAAATGCACAACACAGCAGACCAATTCAAATGATGAGATCAGCCACCTAGTTGCTTGTTTATACTGCAGCAAATTTCCTTCCCCAAGGAACTCTGCATAGCTGCTGTTGTCATGGTCTCAGCAGTAGGAAACACCTCTTGTAGACCTGGGATGTTGAAAGCACAGTACACAAACAGCAGCTTCTACTGGAACCAAAGCACTTATTAAAAAAAAAAAAATTAAAAATATTATGCTAAAGCTTGATCTTTCTATTCCCTTGGCAGTCAGCAGATTCAGGTTACTTAATCAAAGCAAAATTGAAACAGCTTAGGTGAAGAATAATTCTTCAATTAGCCTGAATAGGACTTGGATGAAGGGGAGGTTCCCATGATTTTCTCCTCACAGGCAGTACCAAACTTAATCTGGAGACCACATAAAGGCAGCTGTTTCTAATGCCAGAGGGAGCTGTGGGCAGCCAACTCGAGGAGACTCAACTTCAAACTACATATTCTAAGAGCAACCCAAAACTTTCCCTTCCCTTTCACGCAGTTCACCACCCAGTAGTACTTCACAGATTATTAACTGGCCTGTGAATTGTCCGAGTTTCTTAGGTATTCCTGTAGTTAAGAAAAACGACCAAACCCAGAAGTCTTCTTTCAACTTTTAGTCTGGGGAAACTGGAGGAAAAATATAGAAGAGTTGAAAACAGCTTTTGAGAACCATGTCTTTATTTACAAGAGGCCTGAATGTTTCTGTGCCGTAACTTCCATGTTCATTGAGAAAGGCTGCATTTTAACCAACTATGATGGCCTTTATTATTTCAACAAGCTGAAGTCATTTCATCTTCTTTGAAGATTGAAGCATCACCAATTGAGAAGACAACTCAAATGAAGCGCTGTCATATCACTGCATTGTAAATACACAGGAACTTCAGCTACTTTGTTCTCCAGATACAGTTGGACCATCGAGAGTTCTCACATGACTTATTTTCCATGTTTCTGTGTGAGATCCTTCAAGCTGAGATTTACAGGCAAAACAGACAATTAAAAAAAATCCAAATCACCATTGTTATATTTTACTAGAACATCTATCTTGCCTCTCCAGTCAAACACGTGAAAACTTACATACTTTGAGACACCTTTTGAGGCATTTAAAAGATGTATATTTTAACTTCTTTATGCAGCCCAAAACATGTACAGTCATTTTGACCCATCAATTTTTAAAAACTGATATGAAATACTATTAAAAATTTATGCCAGTTTACAAGATTTAAGCACAGGCATACTGCAAATATGGTTTCAACTGTAGTTCAGTAAAATAAACACCAGGAAAGATACAGGAAGAAAATTAATTACTTTCTTCTGAGCACTAAATATTGCAATTCTTTATTGAACATTTGAGAACGGGCAAGTCAGTTGAAAAATGGTACTAACCTTTAAAGCCAAGTACTAACACATCCCTGTGTTTGACAGGGGATATGCCCTCCCCTCCAAACTGGACTGGCTTTGCATTTCTGCAAGCCACTTAAAGCTGACACCTCCTGTTTTGTCATTTAATGTACACTGTAGGAAAACAAAACAGCAAAACAGTTCACAGCCCTTGGACCAAATTTGTAAGAACCCTGAATAAACAGAGATCCAAAACAAGAGTCAGGCAGCACAATGTTAAGGACAACAGTCTATATTCACAGAGTAAAAGAAACTGTCAATATAAACTGGTCAGTTTTGATAGCTGTTCCCATCAAGTTAAAACTCTTTCCAAGACTATACCCTAAAGAAGTGGTCTCCAAAGTGAGGTTCATGCACCCCAAGACAATCCATTTGGGTGCAAGAAGAAAGTATACTTTTCAAAATTAAAAAATGAAATTTTGAATAATTTAAAAATAGTCTTTATTTCACTTTTCTCTCATACTTTTTCAATTTCTACTCCTGTGTATGTACATAATAAATTAGTATAGTAGTACATATATTATTTATAAATTAATAAATATACATAGTGGGTACACACATAAGAGTTTTTAGTGATATGAGTGTGCAATCAGAAAGTTTGGAGACCACTGGCCTCAAGGATGCTGTATGATACTATAGCTGTTTGCACAATCATCTATCCTGTTGCTGAATTCATTTTTTTAATGTCAACCTGAAATACAGTCCTCAGCAGCATATTTCATTTCATATTTCATATTTTCAATATGCCTACTGAGAGATTTCTCCTTCAAAATATAAATGGATATAATGATACAGTGGAAACTTCTGAAGGATCAGGCTCAGATAACACAAGGCATTGTTGACAAAGTATCCTTTGGTGGAATAAAGTTACAACAGTGAAATTAAAACACGTGCAACTTTTAAATCAGAATAGAGCCATGCTGTCCTCTTTGCATTTGTCCCATTTCAGTTCAGTACCAGCTCTTCTCCTTCACCACCTGCTGTCCCTCTTTCCCACAGCAACTTCATGAGGAACCACCCAGTGTTGTCTCTTTTGATGTGTCTATTAAAGCACTTTGACACCCGATTCCTAAAAATATTATCTGCACTGGAAAAAAAAAGTAACAAGAAATATGTATCTTGAATCCACATTCCTATCTAGAATCCTGCAGATTAAGAAGATATTCCATTTTAAACAAGGAGAGCACATATTGTATTAAAAAACATTCATCCATGCTTCACTCTGGGTTTTTGTTGTGCCTTGATTTGGATGCTTTAATTCAAGCAAAAGTAGATTCCCAGTGAACTGGGGGATGTGTGTGTGCATTGTAGCACAAAAACTTGTGTGATGAGGCAGTGCCACACTACACTCCACAGGCAGAGTTGTGTCAGACACAACCCAGCCAGCACCACACAGTTCTCGGTTCTCTGTCACATTGGACCCCACACCTCTGTGATTTAACAACCTATTACTCATAGCTCTGAAGCCAGATTTAGGTAGACCTATGATGACTGGCTGCAGGGAACATGAAAGCCTTCAAGATTGTCTATTCCAATCTCATTTAAATCATAGATCATTTGCTCACCCTTTGAAAATGTCCAGTAATTTCCATTTGCTTATGGCCTACTGAGTGCTACAACTCATTGCATCTCATTGTAGGTTGTTACCCAGGGAAATCACCCTTGTGTTAGAAACTGAGCACATTTCTTTAGATCACAACTCCTCCAACA
Organism: Vidua macroura; assembly: GCF_024509145.1. Taxonomy (NCBI): domain Eukaryota; kingdom Metazoa; phylum Chordata; class Aves; order Passeriformes; family Viduidae; genus Vidua; species Vidua macroura. Next base: position 5,467,063 of record NC_071574.1, on the reverse strand, counting down.
TGCCACTTGCCATGATTTGGTAATTTTTATGCTTCATTCTCCTATATCAGAGACCAACACCACCCAAAATTGAGCAGTTAACTTTTGTTGTTATGTCACAGTTCAATATTCTCACTATTTACCCTCAAATCTTTGAGCCTTAAAAACAAAACTGGCAATGAGGCAAGGCAGGAAACCCAACAAAAGAGCAAAACTCTAGGAAGGGACTGGAAGGGACCTCTGGTTTATCAGGTCTAGTTGCCTACTATTCAGACACCATTTTGCATTTAGTTTCTTTCATAGATATAGTTCACTCTTCCTTCAAAGCAAGGCTCTGCCCAGAAGGCTGTTCAAGAATTAGGAACTTTGTTTCTAATCTAAATTTTATTTACAGAAAGTTTATACCCACTTGATTTTGTTTCAACACTCTCAGCTCCCAGAGCTTTTGCCCTTTGCCTGTCACTTGTAAGAAAAGTATTCTGACTCAATGAACAAACTTATTGCTACAGATTAAAAGAAAAAAAAATTAAGGCTTACCCATGAAATTAAACTTCCAGAGCACAGAGAAGATAAAATATTTAACCTTCCAGAGAAGGGAACACCGGGGAAAAAAAAAAATAGAAAAAAAAGCTAGCCAGAAAGTGTGATTTATTCAGTTATTCAAAGAAGCCTCTTCTCTCCTCATCCTGCTTAAATGGGCTCATAGACATTGTAATCACTTAGTACAGGGGAGACTGTTCACAGTAATCCACTGTGAAACTCCACATGAAAAAAATGTACAAAATTATCAGCACAAAAGAAAGTTAATACAACTTGAGTGACCATTAAAACAAAGACCAAATCACAGTCTGTCTTGGTAGAAGCAAATACAATTTGAAGACATACCACCCTTGAGTGGTACAACTGTGTCTCTTTCAGGAAAGTAAACTACAAAAACCCCAAAGCTTCTGAAACAGTCTTATGCATTTTGTATCTTTTCTATGGATTCAACTTAATAAACTTATTAAGACTGGAGCCAAAAAGGTAAATAAATAAACCATCCAGCATTCATTCACAAGCAACAGAAATCCAAGTACCATATGTACATTTTTCTCTCATGTCCAGAAGATAGTAGCATGCAACACTATTACTGTAAGCAATAAAAAAAGTGCACATTTCAAAGCGTGACATAATTCTTCACTTCCACTAGGTTTCCTGAAACCTTCCAAGTTGGTTATCTATGACTCACCAGCCTAGGACAGCTGTCAAGTCAGCAAGCAGACTTACGAAAAGGTATCCTGAATTTTAAAATCTACTTGTAAAACCCCAAGCAAATGCATTGACAGAAGTCAACAAGGTGAAAGAAAGAAGTTATTTTCAGTTTCAGACATCCATCATTTTGCACCTAAGCAGATGCAACCTGATTTGCATTACTCTCATGTAAATTTTCCATATTTAACACCTAATTTAGAATAGGCAAAAAGGGTGTAGAAAGCTTTCTAAGAGCTCATGAAATATAGTTCAACAGGTATACAAAAGACATACTGCTTATTATTTTTAGGTAGGCTGCATAATTTGTATTTTTACTGTGAGAACATAAAACCAGAACTGACCTTCACAAAATTATGATTTCACATAGAGTAAAACCACTTGCCTCTGCTTCTACTTACTAGTAGTTTAAAAGGAACAGTAAATTGATACAGAGAGACAAAATATTCCCAAGGTAATGCAAGGAGTAGACAGCTTTTTAGTGTGTCTTCGATCTGGGAGAGAAAAGCCAAATTAACCTGTCTTATAAAACATTTTCAAACCAAAACAAACTGGCAGAGAAGCCTAAAAGGAAATAAAAAACCCTCTTAGACTGAAAGTTACAGAATTTCAAAGCAAAGTGAACTTTCAAAAAAAACTTCATCCAAGTTCAATGAAATGAGAATGTTCCTCATGCTGGTCTCAAAACATTCCATGTTTCTGTGGCTGAACATGGATTCAGAGATCTGCCACTGAGATAGTAATGAAAAGAGTAGGCCAAAGCCAAGGTATCACAAACTATCACAAGAAAGCCTAGAAAGTAGTAAAAAAAGAAAAAAAAAAGAAGGAAAAAAAAATCAAAGTGAGCTGCTCTAGCTTTCTTGAGTATAACATCTGAACCTAAAGTAAATCACATAGTTTTAGTGACAATATAAAAATAGCTTGCAAGATAAATTACCTTTCAGACTAAACTCCATATATTTAGAATCATATGAACAATACTTAATTCTCTCAACATATCTTATGCTTTTTTTGAAGCATTTTCTAAGAAATTTGCTTATCTTTATACAGTTATGCTAAAGCCTGCCAGGTCCGCATGCTTTTTAAGGACACACCTTGTCACCCAATAGAATATAAAAACACAGCAAAACCACTGCAGAATTTTGTAAAGATACTTTAAATAAATTTACACTTCCCTCTAAGATTACTCAAGAATTAATCACTGGGTTCAACAGGCTAAGTCCTTTACTTCTGTTATCCTCATAGCAACTTTGATTTTGATGTGCAATTTCTGCCAAGACTCAAAGGTGTGTATCCTCAACCTCTGCTGGCCTAATGAGCAATCAAACACCGCTCCTTAGGCAGAATAATTTTGGGCTTCTGCAGACCAAAAAACCAAAACCAAACAAAAAACCCAAACAAACAAACAAAAAACCCAAACAAAAACCAAAAAAAAAAAAAAAAAAAACCCACAAAAAAACCCCCAAAAAAACCAGAAAAAAACCCCCCCAAAAAAACCCCCCAAAAAAATCCTGAACTCACCAGAAAGTTCTCACTACCAGCAAAACTCGAAGGCAAAACTTCAAAAGACTCTCATAAGCAAAGATCCTCAGCAAAGACCAATAGAGGAAGATTTTCTGTGACTTCACAGAAGTTTAGCCCCGTTTTTATGAGGAGGTCAGTTTTTTCCCAGCAGTACAGGCCATGAAAGTTATAGATCGCTAGGTATGTATGTGTATTTTTTAATCAAAAAATGAAGGGCAACACTTACTGCATTTCAAACTAACAGATTTTAACTTCTGGAAACCTAAAAGCTTTCTATAAATGTCATGATTTCTAATGCTGACAAAAAAATAATTGACTACTAAGACATTTTTCTCATCTTCTGCAACCTCAGAGAGTTTAAGTTACAGTACTGCAAGGCACATACAGAATCACTTCCTTTCCAATACTCAGCAGATATATTCCCTGAAAAAATTTTAAAATCCTCAAAACAATTAGAAATGCTACTGAGTTAACAATTTCTATTTAAAAACATTGCTCCTACACAACATGCACTTTTTTGGATAACAAGTCAGCAAATATTTATAATTTTTTTCTTTTCAGTTACACTGGAAATGGACTGAATAATTTTTAACCTGGAAAGTACTGTATCATAATACTATTTAAGTTATTGCCTTTATTACAACTGGCATCATCTCTGAAAATCCACACAGGTATTGTATTGAAAATAAGCAGTAGGTGAGAAACTACAGATGCAGTTTAGCCCATCTGAAAACGGCTTTCCACATGAAGCAACACCATCAGAATAAAAAATGAACTTTCTTCATTCAGTGGATGAGGACAAGAGAAACTGATGTAAGTGCATTTTGTTCAGTTTAATGCAACGTCATTAGCATTTACTTTAAAAAATCTTATCTTAATTTTCTCGTTTTTGGGCAAGCATATCTTACTATGAAAGCAACTGAACTTTTAAGAGGTAGGTTTTTTTTCCATTATGCGCTTATTTATTTCCAATAAAACATAACCAAAAAACCACTAATATTTGCTTTTGGACAAGGATCCAGTCTCAAAGCCTGGTACAACTCCGACAGAGTTCAGTATTTTATTTGTCCTCAGCAGTACTAGGCTGCTTTGGAACCAGTGTATTCCAGGTTGTCTTCACAGTCAAAAGACCAATCTACCGACGGTACTGAACCCACCCCCTCCTCCTCCGCCTGTCGGCCCACAACTTCCCGGGGGATCATTGTCATCAAATCCATTGGGTCGGAAAGAGCAAGAGGCTGAGGCAGCTTGAAGTGCTTGTGTTCGAGCACTAAGCTCTTGCTCCTGAAATGAAAGAATAAAGACAATTAAAAAAAAAAAAAAACCCAACCCACAATCTCATGCCCTTGATGCCCTTTTTTTTTAAAGCAGCATCACTAATTTCTAGTGAACAGCTTTGCTGAACTTTCAAGTTGAACATCCGCAGCCAACCTAAGATGTACAATTTCGCTGACTGTCAGTAAGTGTAAGTGAAACAAAAGTAAATCATTCTGAGTTCATGCTAAAATTGTATTTTATAGCAACATGGGATGCCACTAAAAAATGAGACTGCTGATGAGAAGTTAACAAAACATGTTTTGATATATGTTTCATATAAATTTTCATCCTAGCAATTTTCATATGCTCTTGTTCTTGGTTGCAAAGTCAAAAGGTAAAACCTTTATATCAATGTTCGTTACTTTAAAGACATTTTTTCATTCCACTCCATCAACTGCATAGAGTAACAATATACTCAAATAAAAGGCCAAAAGATGGACAAGCTATCTAGTTTCTATTCACTGCAGCTTATCAGCTTTCAATTATTATTGCTATGCTAACTGTTATAACGTAGCAAGTCTCTGCAACTCTCAAGCACTTCATAAAAATGAGAGTCCACCGCTGGAAAACGCACCTGCACAAGGGGAAGGAGCATGAAATCTCTGCCTCATGCCAGCAGCTTTTTCAGCTGAATGCTCCTGAGGCTTCTTAAGACATCTAAGAAAGGGACTGAGCACACACTTTTCCCTCATTAGACGTACCATGCTCTATTTTGTCTCTGGCCAACTAGTTCAATAAACCCTGCAGCAATTTTCTATCTTTAGTATACCTTTCTCAAACTGGCCAAGAGCTTCAAAAATTGAGGGGGAGAAGGCAGATGTTGGCTCTGGAGGGCTAACAGGAAAAGACAGTGGACCTGGCAACAAACTGAAAGTGTTCCAGTGCTAATGCTCATACCTATAGCTGCCTTCACATGACACTTCATCACCACACACCTCCTTAAAGGCAATGGGAGCAAACTTTAGAACAGCGTTTTATTAACTACAGGGGTCACCCTCAATTTCTCCCTGACTGTATTATACTACCATGAAACCATTAAACTCAACTCTTGTCCAACTACTTTCACAGTTGCTAAAAGTAGATCTTGTGAGTTTAAATTATTTTGCCCTTTTCAAAAACACAGCCTAAGTCTGTAACTATTGTATGCTACTAAGGACTGACGTGCATACTCATTTTCAAAATTAAGATATTTGGAGGACACTGTCTACACAGATGTGTTGGTCATATTCCTCAAGGCAGTATTATGCTATCTCCAGCAATATGTGGAGTTGTAAGTATCTGGCTAACTTTATAACACACTAAAAACTATGGATGTTTACTAGTAATAACAAGGAAATATTAAAAACTTGTAGTAGCAGAAATCAACCACAGATTTTGATTAAAACAGCAGACCTTGCATAAATAGCCTGGTTAGTTCAAAAAGTACATTACCAAACTGTTTACCTTATAGCACTGGTGTTTTTACAAGCAATAGCCTTATTTCTAAAAACATTTAATGTTTTCAAGTTGTTATATTTATCTCCACAAGTACTACATTAGGTAAGTAAAACTTGATAGTCAGTACAGTTCTCTGGACTCAGAATAATGAAGGGCATTCTCCCTTGCTTTCCGTTTGTTTGCAGTAAGGGTTTTAAAATTTGTTTTAAATAGAGTGGGAGGTACCCATATTACAGGTTTAGTTATTTATACTGAAAACATCTTCATTTACCATGTGGTAAACAGATATGCAATAGCAAAACAAAAGCAGTAAGATACAGAATTATTTTGAACATATCTTTTGAAAATTAAAGGCCTTCTCAGGACAGAAAAATATATTCTTAACTTAGCTGGAAAACATTAATTTAGAACTCTGAACCAACAGTGAAATATGGCATCTTAAAATGAGAATAATCTAATTCAGTGAATCACAGTATTAGCATTAATTTCAGAAAAACAGTAACCAAGCACTTGTAATGAGTCTCAATTAAAATAAGAAAAGGTCAGGAGCTCAGAAACTCTGAGATTAATAAAACACTACAAAAAAAAAAAAAAAGCCAATACTGAAGAATTCAAAAGTGAAAGGTAGGTAAAGATCTAAAAACAAAAAAGAAAACCCTAGAAAGCAAACAAAAATAATATGTTTTGAAAATATTTTTAATTTTGAGACAATTATAATTACAAAAGGAAATAACTCACCAAATAACAAATAGGGCAAGGATTTTAAACTAAGCAAGGGTAGAGTTAGACTAGACAAAAGGAATGAGTTTTGGGGTTTACCCAGAGGTGGTAAATGCCCCATCCCTGGAAATATTCAGGGCCAGGCAGGATGGGACTTTGAGTAACCTGGTCTAGCTGAAGATGTCCCTGCTCATGGCAGGGGTTGGACTAGATGGCTTTTAAAAGCCCCTTCCAACCCAAGCTATTCTTTGATTCTGTGATCAGAGATTGCCACTACAGAAGCCAAGAGAAAGTCAAGATGAGACGTGGCACATAAGCAGAGACAGACAGGATATAAATGCTTTAACCAAGCAGCTTGAAAGTAACAAGAGAGTTGCAATTTAAGCTCTCAGTTTTCCTGTTCATGTTTGTAAAATACCTGCAGCAGATTTTCCACAGTGAGATTCAGCTCATTTTTTCTAAGTTAAATTTACCCAGTTCTTCTAATTTGAGTTGGCCTATAGCCCTTATAGGAACAGCTTAACCCATTAAAGAGCCCACAGTAAAACATACTTTTACTCCTAGAACATCAAAAAAAAAAAAAAAAGCAGCAATGCTCTAAGAAAAACATATTGAAGTGTGGAGAACACTGGGGTTTTTTCAACAGCAAACAAAAGACTGCCACAGCTAGGTGAAGTTCTCAGACCACAGGGAGTGTGCTGCTGGAAGTGCTGGTCCCAGAGGATATGGCATAGGCAGCAAAGGGAAAATGGAATCCAGTCACCCACATTTGGTCATCCTTTCAGTTGTTCCAGCATTTGGGTAAGAACAGTTTTGTAAGTCAAACTTCACTACAAATGAAAATGCACTAG